>NC_092714.1:56049019-56365543 GCF_047496885.1 Scyliorhinus torazame | reverse complement strand
CCAGGATGGAGACAATGAGTGGGATTTTCCGGTTGCACCTGCCCTATGACTGGAAATTCCTGCCCGAGGACACTGGACCTTTAAATTTGTTTTGCTATTTTGTTTTATTATTTACAGCACAGACGGAGGCCATTCGGCCCATCGTGTCCTCACCAGCTCCCAAAACAGCTCTCCAGCTAGTCCCATTCTCCAGCCCCATCTCCGCAGCCCTCTAAATTCATCCCTTTCAAATATGTATCCAGCTCTCTTTCCAAACTTCCTATGGAATCCACCTCCACCACTCTCCCAGCAGCACATTCCAAATCACAACAACCCTCTGAGTAAAGAAGTTTCGTCTCATCTCACTCCTAGCTCTCTTGCTGACCATCTTGAAATTGTGACCCCTAGTCACTGACATACCAACCAGTGGAAAAAGAATATCCTTCTTTATCTTGCCAAAATTGTTCGGAATTTTGAACACCTCAATAAGGTCGCCTCTTAATCTTCTCTGCTCCAAGGAGAACAAGCCCAATTTCTCCAATCTTTCTTTGTATCAAAAGTTCTTCATTCCTGCCATCATTTGAGTAAATCTCCTCTGCACTCTCTCTCGAGAGGACATTTAAAATGCTTCCTTGAGCCCAGAACTAAACACAATGTTCCAAATGTGGTCTGACCAACGTTTTGAAGAGGTGTAGCATCACTTCCTTTCTTTCCGAAAGTATGCCTCCATTTATACACCCAAGAATCCTATAGCCTTCTTAACTTTAAGTTTAATCTTGCCTGGCCACCTTCTGCGAATTATGTACTTGGCCCCGAGGTCTCTCTGCTCCAGTAGCCCCCTCAAAGTTGTACTATTCAGCCTATATTGACTCCCATGTTTCTTCTACCAAAATGCATTACCTAATATTTCACTGCATAGAAGTTCAGCTGCCAGGTGTCTGCCCTTTTGGCCAACTTGTCAATGTCACTCTGAAGTTGCCCAGCATCATCCTCACAATTCACTATTCTCCCTACCTTAGTATTATCTACAAATTTAGACCATTTGCCCTCAACACCCACTTCTAAATAATTTATATAAATCAGAAAAGCAAGGGTCCCAACACTGAGCACTGGGAACACCTCTTTCAACTTGTCTCCTGTCTGAAAAATGCCCATCTATATCCTCTGTTTCCTATCCCATAGCCAACTTCTAATCCATGCTGCCAAGGACCCATCAATTCCAAACATTTTTAACTTTCTAACCAACCTGCGATGTGGCATCATATCAAATGCTTTCTGAAAATCTAAATATACAACATCCACGGCACTACCCTCATCCGCTGCCTGTGTCACCTCGTCAAGGAACTCAATTACATTTGTCAAACATGACCTGCCCTTGATAAAGCCATGTTGACTGTCTAGTATTAACTTATTTTTCCCTAAGTGTATATTTATCTCGTCCCGTATTATGGCTTCCATCAGTTTTCCCACTATTGATGTCAAGCTGATAGGTCTGGAGTTTCCTGGGTATCCTTTGCCCCTTTCTTAAACAATAGTGTCACATTTGCAATCGTCCAGTCCCCCAGGACTAATCCGGTGATCAGAGAGGCCTGGAAAATGTATGGCAATAGCTCCGCAATATACTCCCTTATCTCTCTCAGCAATCTAGGATGCATCCCATCCGGGCCTGGCAACCTCTCTACCTGGAGTGCTGCCAGCCTTTTCAGCACCTCTTCTTGATCTATCACTGTAGCGTTCAGTTGCTCAACACCCACAACTGAGCCACAATAATGAGCCATCGAATTATCCATCCCGCAGCGGGCAGGGCCGTAAAATTTACCCCAAAATTCCCTGGGTGGGAAAGAAGCCATCAAAACCAGCCTGGAGAGAAACTGGGAGGACATTTTCTGGGAAATGAATACCCATTGTTTGATGCCAGAGATATGGGGCGGGATTCTCTGAAAATGGGGCTATGTCCCCACACCGGCGCCAACCACTCCGGCGTCAACAGACCCCGAAAGTGAAGCACTCGCTAATTTCTCGGGGGCTAGGTTGACGCCGGAGTGGTTCCCGCAGCTACAGCGGCGCCGAAGGGCCGGCGCGAGTTCGCGCATGCGCGGATCGGCTGACATGATCTCACGCATGCGCGGACTGGCATATTTCCGCGCATACGCGGGGGTTCTCTTCTCTGCGCCGGCCCCCGGACAATATGGCAGAGCCCTACAGCGGCCTGGCACAGAGGAAAGGAGGCCCCCCATGCAATCAGCCCACCTGCCGATCGTGGGCCAGGCCACCGTGGGAGACCCCCCCCCCCCCTGGGGTCGGATCCCCCCGTGCCTCCCCCAGGACCGCCCCCGCACCCTGCCAGGTCCTGCCGTGCCTGAGGTGAGTAATTCACGCCGGCGGGACAGGCCAAAACTTTCAGGCCACTCGGCCCATCGGGGCCCAGAGAATCGCCAGGGGTGCCGCTGTCAACAGCCCCCAACCGGCGTGGCAGGAATCCCGCCTTCCCCCGGAAAACGGCGCCGGAGAATACGGCAGCCGGCGTCGGGGCGGGATTTGCGCCTCCCCCCGGGCATTCTCCGGCCCGTCGCAAGGTTAGAGAATCCCAGCCATGATAACGAGGAATCTTGTGGCAAGTAACGCACCTCTTCACTCTTCAAAGCCTGTCCACAGTCTACAAGGCACACGTCAGGCTTGTAATGGAATACTCTTCACTTGCCTGGATGAGTGCTGCTCCAACAAACTCAAAAAACCTGACACCAGAGAGGACAAGTAACCTGATTGATTGGCACCCCATCCACCACCTAAAACATTCACTGCCTCCAACATCAATACACAGTGGCAGAGTGTGTACCATCTACAAGATGCACTGCAACAACTTGCCAAGGCCCAACGATAGCACCTTCCAAACCCATAACCTCTACCATCTAGAAAGACGAGGGAGCAGGTGCTTGGGAACATCAACTTCTGAAAGTTCCCCTCCAAACTGCACAACACCCTGACTTGTTTTTCCTTAAGTGTATATTTACCTCGCCCCGTATTATGGCCTCCATTAGTTTTCCCACTATTGATGTCAAGTCTGCCTTATATCAGTCTGCCTTCACTGCCACTGCATCAAAGTCCTGGAAAACCCTTCTTTTTTTAAAAACATTTTATTAAGGCATTTATGATTTTATAATAACAGAAAGTACAAAAACAAATGTAAACATTATTTCGGAACATACCAACCCCATAGCCAAGAACCATACCCATCCAACATGGCTTATACACACAATTCCCCAATCCCTCCATCTCCTCTCCCTGATCCCGCCTGAACTAAACTAAACTAACCCCCCCACCCACTTATCGTATCTGCTAACAGTTTCGTTTTCCCCGAAGAAGCCGATAAACGGCTTCCACCTCTGAACGAACCCTAACATTGATCCTCTCGTGGCAAACTTAATTTTCTCAAGCCTGAGAAGCTCAGCCATGTCGCTAACCCATACCCCTGATTTCGGGGGCTCCGAGTCCCTCCAGGATAATAGGATCCGTCTCTGGGCTACCAAGGAGGCAAAGGCCAAAACGTCAGCCTCTCTTGCCCCCTGGACACCTGGGTCTTCCGACACTCGGAAAATCGCCACCTCTGGACTCGGGGCCACCCTTGTTTTTAACACTGTGGACATGACATCAGCAAATCCCTGCCAGAATCCCCTAAGCTTCGGACATGACCTACACATGTGGACATGGTTTGTGGGCCCTCCTGTCCTCTATCCCAAATAACCTGCTCATCCGGGCCACCAACATGTGTGCACGGTGAACCACTTTAAATTGTATTAGGCTGAGCCTGGCACATGATGAACTGGAAATCCCTTCTTAACAGCACAATATACCTACACCATGTTGGCTGCAGTGGTTCAACAAGGTAGCTCACCACCACCTTCTTAAGGAAAATTAAGGATGGGCAATGAGTACTGGCCTAGCCAGTAACACCTACATCCCTCAAAAGAATAAGTTAATAAAATAGAGCCAATCTTGGCGGAGGATCAGAGATAATTTGCCCTTGAGAACCAATAAATCCCTTAAGATAGTTGATTGGTTTCTTGGGGTTATCATTTAAAATCAGTATCCTTTTCTTTCATTTCTCTATGGCTCAGCTGCAAATAGGACTGAGATACAATTCTCTTTCATCAGTCATCTGTACTTGAAAGGAATGGCTTAGCTGAGTAGGCCATATTTGGGTTTTCCCTGACCATCTGAGTTTCTATGTTACAGAATACACAATGATCATTCTGTTTGCAGCTTGTATGTAGGCCAGTCTGCATCTTGGAACAAAAACAAGAATTTACTATGTTTCTAAGATGTGCATTAGGAGAATAGTTTCGACACTGACTCCAAGTTATTTTTATTCAGAAAAGATTCAGAAAGTTACCTGGTGCAAGTATGTTATCCTCTGATGAGGAGATGTAGCCTTTTTTTTTGTCTCATTACTGTTTCCTCATCCAGATTATGCACCTGCCTGGTTAAAAGAGAGAACTGGCAACCTGTTGCCAGGCAAAGTCACAGGGAGATAGATGCATAGGAGTGGCACAATAGGGATAGACTGGCAGACTTTGCATCACTCAGTGGGGAAATGTTCAGTTTTCCTGCTGTGCTTCCTCCATGGTGTGTTACAGAGTGAGGCAATGCACTGCACTCTCCACTTCATGGCACTCTAGAATGATAACCCATATTTATAGAACCATTTTATTTCCAAGCAAATGTATTGACATGTCAGTTTTATGAATTTGTGCTCCAGTATGGAACTTTGTGTAATTCAAGGACTGATGCAAAGCGGTTGAGGAAGGGTGTGTGGGAAAACTGGGTTGGAGGAGTCCATAACACAACAGCGAAAATTCCAACACAAATAATTACAGCTTAAAATGGGCAGGTTCCCATTGAAAATCACACGCCACCTTTACAATAAATCAACTTTGTGGGCTTAAAGATACAGGTCCACTTTAGCAATAGAATAATTCATTGTCATTCAATGTGTTATAATATCCTATCATTGTATAAGCATTGAACCATCTGACTTCTCCTGTGCAATACGAAGGAACTCCACTAAAGGTATATATTTTTGTGTGCATTCCAGATCACATGTTCAGCACTTGTATTGATTACATTTTGACCTACAGAACTGTGAACATTTAAGTTTGATCAAGATTCAAGTAGATATTTTTGGGCCGTTGCAAAATATACTTTTTTGCATTGTGGCATTTACCAAGAATTGGATGGAAGTTGTCTTAAGTGTTTTAATTGCACTCAAGCACTCACAAGGGGGTTGTGATCTAAATCTGGTTGTGGGTTACAAGGATAAGGCAAAATCTGGCATTCAGTTCCTTATTTGAATCTGAGTGCATCCAAATATTCTGGCAGTGCTAGCAATAAGCTTTCCCATTCTACACTCAATCTCACCCTGATTGTGGCATTCCTGTATAGTCAAAGGGTACTTTAATTGCAGTGGGAGAACTTTCTCGTAGCTCATACAAGCACATCGCTGGATTTATGTTGACTGATCAATACCTTTATTCTCAAATGTGGTGCCATAGCTGATATTTGTAGATTACTGCCATGGACGTTCCTTTTTATTAAGATGTGTATATGGTACATAGTTCACATTACCTTGACTTTAGGCAATATAGAGATCATTCTTTTATGCAGTATCATTCCTCACTACAACTTGACACCTGTGTCTAACAATGCTATGTTTCAAATGATTCAAAGCTACTTTTCAATAATATTGATGTAGTCCTTAATTCTATGAAATGCATATTACATCACGATATTTATAGTGAAATCATGATGAGTCAAACTTAAACGGGACAAAACTCCGCTTCTGTCAAAGTTGTCAACTATTCCCACCAGCAGAATGACAACTTCCATAGAACGGTGCCCATGATATGCCGAAGTTCCAGACTGGTAACCCTGGATTAGCCAAGCTTGTCTATGTTTGTCATATGAACGCGCCAACCAATCACAGTGGAATTAGACCACACAAGCACAAAATCATGGAGCCATCATTTGGCGTTGTGATGTCCCTGTGCAAAGCCTGTGAGTATGGCTAAACCTGTGAGAAAGCTAGAAGTGTTATCATTTGGAGAGAAGGTGAATTGATACAGCATGCGGAAAACTATGATGCAAAGTCGGAAGCAGCCATTGCAAAGGAGTAGGAGATTCCACCATTAAGTTTGTTCATTATAATAATTATGTTCCTCTGTTTCTTACCCCCACCTTGGCACTGCTGCCTCACAGCGCTAGGGTCCCAGGTTCGATTCCCGGCTTTGGTCACTGTGCGGAGTCTGCATGTTCTCCCCGTGTCTGCGTGGGTTTCCTCCGGGTTCCTCCCGCAAGTCCCGAAGGACGTGCAGGTTAGGTGGATTGGCCATAATCAATTGTCCTTAGTGTCCAAAAGGGCCTGGGTGGGGTTACGGGGATAGGGTGGAGATGTGTGTTTGGGTAGGGTGCTCTTTCTAAGGGCCAGTGCAGGTCTCCTTCTCCACTGTAAATTCTATGATTCTATGAATAACCTTTATTGTCACAAGTAGGCTGACATTAACACTGCAATGAAGTTACTGTGAAAAGCCCCTAGTCGCCACATTCCCAGCGCCTGTTCGGATACACAGAGGGAGAATTCAGAATGTCCAATTCACCTAACAGCACGTCTTTCGGGATGTGGGAGGAAACCGGAGCACCCGGAGGAAACCCAGACACAGGGAGAACGTGTAGACAATGACCCAAGCCGGGAATCGAACCTGGGACCCTGGAGCTGTGAAGCAATAGTGCTAACCACTGTGCTACCGTGCCACCCGCATTATGAAACACAAGTCAAACATCTTGGACGTTCGGCAAGCAGGCATTCTTTCCAGGCAAAGAAGAGGATGAGAAAGGTTGATTGTGTTGATGACATGGTGGATTGCAGCGTGCTTGTCTGAACACAGCATGCTGAGCAGGAAAAGATTACAGAGATTTTCCAGAACTATCTCCCGACATTTTCCAATGCAAAGCTCCGGCCTTTTATAAGGGCAGGCCATTGTAGGTTTGAACATATTGAATAAAGATATTTTTACCACATTTACTACTTTGGCATATATTCATTTAACATTTGAATTAGTTTTTAGGAAAGGCAAGAGGAGTCTAACAAATAAACAAAAGAAGCTGTTTATTTATAAGAATATCTATTTCCAGTGAGGCCCATTATATCTCACCATGCCCTCTCTCTGCGTCAGTCGGTTCCTGACTGGCCAACCTTTTATACAACATGGTGATCAGCCCCGTAGTTAGCGGGGGAGTTCATACTCCTCGAGGCACGGGGGAAACAGTCGACCCCACCCCGTGTGTCTTGTGCAGGTATTACACCACTGTTTTTGTCATGGACCATGACCGGAGTGGTGTACGCCGGCATCAACGGGCCTCCTGGCCCAGCAATTCACCGGTCTTCAGGGGGCTAGCATGGCGCCGGAGTGCTGCGCGGTGCTTCGGTGCCGAAAGGCGGCCCTGCATGGCCACGCGATGGCCGTCTCTGCGCTGGTGCATGCGCGTGGTTGCCGTCTCCACGCCGGTGCATGCGCGTGGTTGCCGTCTCCGCGCCGGCACATGCGCGTGGTTGACGTCTCTGCGCTGGTGTGGGGCAACATGTCGGGGGCCTTACAGCGGGCCACACAGGAGGTAGGCCCCTCCAGGTCGCGGCTGCCTGCCAATCGGAAGCCCCCGATCGCAGGCCTGGACCCCATGGAGGCCCCCCCCCTGGAGTCAGATCCTCCCGCACCCCCCCACAGGACATCCACCGTGGCCGCGGGTCCGACCTCCTACCCGGTGGTACCAGGTTGGAACCACGCCGGCGGAACTCGGTGGGTGTTCGGCCAGTCGCCCGCAGAGCATCGCCGCGGGAGGCATATTCCAGCGGCCCCGACCGGCACCGCGGCGACCGCACGGGCGTGATTGGCGGTGATTCTCCGGCCCGCCGTCGGAGCGGCATGGCGGGAATTTCCCGCGCCCCCGGCGATTCTCCGACCTGGCACGGGCTTGGAGAATCCCGCCCCATATTTATCAGGTCACATAGAGATGCTTTTACATGGGAATGCCCGCCCCCGGCTATCACAAAGTTCCGCTTGTCACAAATTTGTGGGTGGATCCCCTGGGATTTGGCTCATCAGGATTTTACTGTAAGATATGATGCTGGGTTGATCAAAATGATCAGAATTTAAAAATAAATATTATTTAATCAAACTGTATGCAACATAGAACAAACATTTGTACGATAGAATCACAAAAATGTTTCTATCTTGATTGCATTTATAGTTTTGAAACAGTTAATGTAACTTCATACAACAAAGAGCTTTTTTTACACAGACTGTGGGAACCGACCCTATCTTCAAAGTCGAATCGTCAATGGTGATGATACGGAGCTTGGTGAGTGGCCCTGGCAAGTCAGCCTCCACTTTGATACCATAGGCCATACTTGTGCTGCAACGTTGATAAGTAATTGGTGGCTTCTAACTGTCTCACATTGCTTCCAGGATGTTTATCCCTACAAGTAAGTGACAATCAAGATACTGCCAGAAAAAGAAACAATCTGCACCACAGCTTAGCAAGTTATGTTCTGGTTGATTAAAATTAAAAAGATTTAAAATTTGTTTTTAAAATTTGTTTATAAAATTTACAAAATTTCTTAATCAAAGGCACTGTTCTGTCAATTGTTTTGTAAATGGGCTTATCCTTACTGCAAAATACAATTTTTAAAAAAGAAAACGTTATCATGTTGCCGATCTTGCCTTATCAATTTGTTTTGCCCTGCCAGGCTCCATATCGCTGATTTTCAGTTTCTCCTGCGTCACTGAGTAAAGAGGATGTGACCTGATTGTCAAATGGAAGGCGAGAGGGCAGGGTCTCACTTCCGCGACTTCCCGCATTAACACGCATCAAAAATGGTGGTCCTGGGAAAGAATGGGGAGCTCCAGAAGCTTCGCCATGACCATTATAATTAAGTTAGCATGTAGTGATTAATAACAGCACCAAGGTCTTGGCATCATCTTTCACAGATTGGCTATATTCTTGTGAAACAGTAAAGGAAATAGTGACTTGCAGCCAATCAGGTTGAGCATGCAAGTATTTTCTTTTGGTTTAAGAGTACTGGGGCGTTTTACTCGGTTTTTTGCAAATGCTAAGACCTAGCAACCACGCTTGAGCATCATAAAGAGTAGACGTGTCAAACACGTCTGATATGATCCATTAATCTGCCACTTGACAGAGTGCAGAGGTCACCTTCAGGAGAAGTTATCAAAACAGATAGATGAAGATAAACTACATTGGTGTTTACTCACAAGTTAGATTTTATTTCCTGCATGTGTTGATCACAGTTCTGAAGTACTTCTGTCTATAAAGAACTTTGGGATACTCTGAGGTTTTGAAAGGTCCTATGTAAAAAGTTAAGTTTTATTTATTGTCAGCCGATAGAACATAAGAACTAGGAGCAGGAGTAGGCAGTTCAGCCCCTCGAGCATGCTCCACCATTCAATGCAAACATGGCTGAGCACATCTCAACCTCATCTCCGCCTACCTGTCCACTCCTCTTAACCCATCATCCCGCTACTAATTAAAAACCTATCTATCTACTCCTTCAATTTGTTCAGTGTTCCAGCACCCACTGCACTCTGGGGTAAGAATTCCACAGATTCACAACCTTATAGTGGAGTGATTCCTCCTAATTTCTCTGCCCCTTAGCCTAAAACAATGGACTTTCGTTCTAGATTATCCAACAAGGGTAAACATCTGCTCTACGTCTACCCTGTCAATCACCGTTACCATCTTATATACCTCAATTAGTGGAAGGGATGAGGGACTTGTTTTTGGAGGGGCTATTTGCCAGCTTGGAGGAGTTGTCAGAGAAATTTGCGCTGTCACAGGCGGATGCTTTTATGTACCTGCAGGTTTGCAACTTTGTGAAAAAGGTCTTCCCAATATTCCCTGTGGTGCCTCCTTCCTCGCTGTTGGAAAGAGTTTTGTTGCTGGCAGGCATAAAGGAGGGGAGTACATCGGGATTTATGATAGGATTAAGTCTAAGTGGGCGGAGGAGTTGTGTTGGAGATGGAGGATGGAGTGTGAAGCGAGGCTCTGGGCAGGGTGAATACAACATCGTCATGTGCGAGGTTAGGGTTGATCAGTTGAAGGTAGTGCATAGGACACATTTGACCAAATTCTGGATGAGTAGGCTATTTGCAGGTGTGGAGGATGAGTGTGAGTGGTATGGGAGGGGCCCGACTAATCATGTTTTTATCGTGTCCTCAGCTCGTGGGGTTCTGTGTCTCCTTCCGCACCATGTCGGCGATTCTACAAAGTGAATTGAAGCCCTGTCCCTTAGGGGCTATATCTGGGGTGTCGGACCTGCCGGAGCTACAGACTGGGGCAGGGCCAGATGTCCTGGCCTTCGCCCCGCTGATGGCTCAAAGATGGGTGCTGCAGGGGTGAACGTCAGCCTCTCCCACCCAGTGCTTCAGTATGGCTGGGAGATCTTAGGGAGTTCTTGTATCTTGAGACAGTTGAGTACGCCATGAGGGGGTAACTGAGGGGTTCTACCAGAGATGGCAGCCGTTTATTCGGTACTTTAAACAGCTGGTCACCGTTAGTTGTTAGGGTGGGAGTGTGTGGAGTTGAGGGGGGATTCTGTTAGGGGTCGTTTCGCACAGGGTGTGGGGAGAGGGCTCCGGCGGGCTTTTTCATTGTTTTACTGTTTTATTGTTTATGTATAAAATTGAATATCTTACATAAAACTCAAAATGCACATTAGTCATCACAGCAGAACGTATGTTTTTTTGAAAATCTTTTTATTGGCTTTTCTCATATTTGGAAACGATTGTTGTGTATATACATTACATTTTTCTTGCCCACATTAGTTTACTTTATTGTACAGAGAGGTTTATTTTGTCCTTCATTTAACTGGCTCTATGTACATTTCATTGCCCTCTGGATCGGTCTATAATTCTCCCCCCCCCCCCCCCCCCCCCCCCCCCCCCCCACTCCTTTGGCTTCAGCACCCTTCCTCTTCTCTTGTGGTTTCCCCGCCTCAGCCGAAAGTATTTTTATGAACCCTCCACCGGACCTGGGCAATTTAGAAGGATAGTTGTGCTCAATATATGAAGACGCTTTCCTCTTTTCAGGAGTCTTTTACTTTCAGTATTTATCTCCAGTATTTTCTGTACTTTCCCACGCTCCATTCCCCAGAGTTCATTATCAGAATACTGTTGCCGAGGAATCTGAATATTCTGAAACAGGCTGATGTTAGCAGTGGTTAACTGATATGGCAATAAGCCAACTGAACTGCTACTCCAAAAGTATCCTCCTTTTTGCTGTTGTTCTTTTAATGGGTGACAACCACCACCTAGTGGTTAATAAATAAGTGGTAGTAAATGCCTACAACCAATGACTTTACATTATAGGCAAAGGACATGAACGAACAATTAGTTTGGCATCACAAATCTATTGATTACATTAATTAAATTGGATTAGTTGCTGGGCACGATCGAACAACCTTGTTGTGCCCGACTCTGTGACACGATGAGGACGAACGGGCGGCAATCTCCGAGCCCGCGCCGGGTCGGAGAATCGGCGGGGGCGTGGGAAATTCCCGCCACGCCACTCCAACACCGGGACATGATTCTCCGACCTGGCCAGAACCGCGCGAATGCAGCGTGTGCCGGAGAATGGGCAGAAGTGGCGCGATGTGCGGTTCCCCGGGCCTGCAGCGAATCTGCGGCCCAGATGGATCAAACATCCTTTAAAGTGCCGTCAACCAGGCGTGCTGGCTGACATTGACGAAGGAGGAGGTAGGGGTCGGCGTGGGGAGGACACCGGAGATGTTGAGACGGCACGGCTGTGGCTGCGGGGGAGGGGGGGGGCGGGGGGGGGGGTGCCGTTGTCTGGGGGGGGGGGGTTTGGGAGTGTTGGGGGGGGGGGATGTTGGGGTCAGGGCCAGGGGGGAATTCGGGGCTGGGGAGCTGGGGAGGGGGGAGGGCCGGGGGTGTCAGTGCCCGGGGGTGGATAGGCCGGGGGGGTGGGGGGGGGTTATGCGTGGCTAGGACCCAGCTGGCAACAGTGGCGACCATGTAGCCCATGGCACCTGGCTGTGGAGGGGGGTATGTGCAATGATGGAATTTTGTGTAACCCCACCCCCTGCAGACCATTATGATTGGCCATCACCCAGCGATGTTGGCTGCCATGGTGGGGGCCACTGCACTACATGAAGCCCTATGGGAGCTGGAGCAGGGGCATGACAGGGCGGCGGCAAAGGCTGCTGCAGAGGAGTGTGCCGCAGAGGGGCAGGTGGCAGCTGTTCAGGCTTGAGGGCCGCCTGCCCGACAGGTCAAGGAGGAGGAGAAGATTGTGCCACAGCGACGGAGGCGCTCGATGAGGCCTCGTGTGTATCCGCGCCGTATGTCCTTCCAGAGCCTCCCGGACAGGTAGTGTAGGGGGAGACTCCGATGAGCCGGGAAACTGTCACCTATATCTGCCACCTGATGGCACTCCTGGCACCGCGTGGAACTGGGGATGGACGTCCTACCCAGGTGGCCGTCAAGGTGACGGTCGCCCTAAACCTCTATGCCACGGGGTCGGTGCACAGGTGCATCCGTGCAGTGATTGACGCCCTGTACGACATCGCGGACCGGTACATTCAGTTCCCTGTGGACCGCGCCCACCAGGATGCTCACGCAGCAGGCTTTGCCGCGGTTGCCAGGATTTCCATGGTCCAGGGGACGATCGATGGGATGCACGTTGCCATGCGGCCACCATCGGATAACAGGGCTGTGTTCATGAATAGGAAGGGGTCCTACTCCATGAACGTGCAGGTGGTCTGTGACCACCGGATGAGGATCCTGCACGTCTGTGCCCGGTACCCGGGCAGTGCATCATGGCGCTTTCATCCTGGCCCAATCGTTCATCCCCACCATGTTCGAGGGACATTTCCCCCCCACTCCCCCACCCCCAGGCTGCGGGGCTGGTTGCTGGGCGACAGGGGTTACCCATTGTGGGCGTGGCTGATGAAACCCATTGTGGGCGTGGCTGATGACGCCTATACGGAGGCCACAGACTGACGTGGAGACCCGCTACAATGAGGCCCATGCAGTGACCAGGGATGTGGTCGAGAGGTGCTTCGGGCTGATGAAGATGCACTTCAGGTGCTTGGACCGCTCTGGAGGGGCCCTCCAGTACCTGTCGGAGAGGGTCGGCCGCATTGGGGCGATGTGCTGGAGGCAGAGGAGGGGGAGAAGGAGGAGGATGGGGAGGATCACGATGAAGGGCACGCCTCCCCAGATGAGGAGGATGTGGAGTGGGGGGGGGGGGGGGGGCAGCAATGTTCAGGACATACGTGCTGGACAGGGACAGGAGGCTGCCCAACGATACCGGCTGGGCCTGCGGGCACGGGAGGAGTTGATAGTTGCACCGTTCACAGACTAGGAGGGAGATTCGCTGAGCATGGGCACGGATGGCACAGTACGGCACCACCCTACCACCCTCACTCCGCCCACCACCCTCACCCTGTCCACCACCAACCACCCTCACCCCATCCACCACCAGCCACCCTCACCCCACCCACCACCGACCATCCTCACCCCGTCCACCACCAAAACACTGCATGCACACCACCCCTCCATCACACATCCACCTGCGGCACAACGCGCTGGGCTCACACGGTCGCCAGTGGAAGCGGGTGTAGAGCATGGCATGGAAGATGATGACAACCCGCTCTGCGATGAGCCCCGGGTTCTACATCGTTAAACAATGTCTGACTCATGGCCACAGTAATACCCTCCAGCTGGGTGGTCCCCGCATGTGGCCTGGACACTGCATCACATGAACCCGTTGGGGGGTGCACACCACGTTCACTCCGCGGAGCTCGACATCTCATCACCCCTCACACATACTAGCACGCATCGGACAGAGCACAGAGGCAGCTTCCAGAGGTGGAAAAGTGATTTTAATTACAAATGTTACATACACGTGCCCCAGAACATAGAACATAAAACATAGAACATTATAGCGCAGTACAGGCCCTTCGGCCCTCGATGCTGCGCCGACCTGTGAAACCACTCTAAAGCCCATGTACACTATTCCCTTATCGTCCATATGTCTATCCAATGACTATTTGAATGCCCTTAATGTTGGTGAGTCCACTACTGTTGCAGGCAGGGCATTCCACGCCCTTACTGCTCTCTGAGTAAAGAACCTACCTCTGACATCTGTCCTATATCTATCTCCCCTCAATTTAAAGCTATGTCCCCTCGTGCTAGACATCACCATCCGAGGAAAAAGGCTCTCACTGTCCACCCTGTCCAATCCTCTGATCATCTTGTATGCCTCAATTAAGTCACCTCTTAACCTTCTTCTCTCTAATGAAAACAGCCTCAAGTCCCTCACCCTTTCCTCATAAGATCTTCCCTCGATACCAGGCAACATTCTGGTAAATCTCCTCTGCACCCTTTCCAATGCTTCCACATCCTTCCTATAATGCGGCGACCAGAATTGCACGCAATACTCCAAATGCGGCCGCACCAGAGTTTTGTACAGCTGCAACATGACCTCATGGCTCCGAAGCTCAATCCCTCTACCAATAAAAGCTAACACACCTTATGCCTTCTTAACAACCCTCTCAACCTTGGTGGCAACTTTCAGGGATCTATGTACATGGACACCGAGATCTCTCTGCTCATCCACACTGCCAAGAATCTTACCATTAGCCCAGTACTCTGTCTTCCTGTTATTCCTTCCAAAATGAATCACCTCACACTTTTCTGCGTTAAACTCCATTTGCCACCTCTCAGCCCAGCGCTGCAGCTTATCTATGTCCCTCTGTAACTTGTAACATCCTTCTGCACTGTCCACAACAGTGTCATCTGCAAATTTACTCACCCATCCTTCTACGCCCTCCTCCAGGTCATTTGTAAAAATGACAAACAGCAGTGGCCCCAAAACAGATCCTTGTGGTACACCACTAGTAACTGGACTCCAGTCTGAACATTTCCCATCAACCACCATGCTTTGTCTTCCAGCTAGCCAATTTCTGATCCAAACTGCTAAATCACCCTGAATCCCATGCCTCCGTATTTTCTGCAGTAGCATACTGTGGGGAACCTTATCAAACGCTTTACTGAAATTCATATACACCACATCAACTGCTTTACCCTCATCCACCTGTTTGGTCACCTTCTCAAAGAACTCAATAAGATTTGTGAGGCATGACCTACCCTTCACAAAACTGTATTGACTATCTCTAATCAAATTATTCCTTTCCAGATGATTATACATCCTATCTCTTATAAACCTTCCCAAGATTTTGCCCACTACAGAAGTAAGGCTCAGTGGTCTATAGTTACCGGGGTTGTCTCTACTCCCCTTCTTGAACAAGGGGACAACATTTGCTATCCTCCAGTCTTCTGGCACTATTCCTGTAGACAAAGATGACTTAAAGATCAAAGCCAAAGGCTCAGCAATTTCCTCCCCAGCTTCCCAGAGAATCCTAGGATAAATCCCATCCGGCCCAGGGGACTTATCTATTTTCACACTTTCCAGAATTGCTAACACCTCCTCCTTATGAACCTCAAGCCCTTCTAGTCCAGTAGCCTGAATTTCAGTATTCTCCTCGACAACATTGTCTTTTTCCTGTGTGAAAACTGACAAAACATATTCATTTAGCACCTCTCCTACCTCCTCGGACTCCAAGCACAACTTCCCGCTACTGCCCTTGACTGGCCCTACTCTTACCCTAGTCATTCGTTTATTCCTGACATATCTATAGAAAGCTTTACGGTTATCCTTGATCCTACCTGCCAAAGACTTCTCATGTCCCCTCCTGGCTCTTCTTAGCTCTCTCTTTAGGTCCTTCCCAGCTAACTTGTAACTCTCGAGCGCCCTAAATGAACCTTCATGTCTCATCTTTACATAAGCCTCCTTCTTCCTCTTGACAAGTGTTTCGACTGCTTTAATAAACCACGGTTCCCTTGCTCGACCACTTCCTCCCTGCCAGACAGGTACATACTTATCAAGGACAAGCAGTAGCTGTTCCTTGAACAAGCTCCACATTTCCATTGTGCCCATCCCCTGCAGTTTTCCTCTCCATCCGATGCATCCTAAGTCTTGCCTCATCGCATCATAATTGCCTTTCCCCCAGATATAACTCTTGCCCTGCGGTATATACCTATCCCTTTCCATCACTAAAGTAAACGCAATGGAATTGTGGTCACTATCACCAAAGTGCTCACCTACCTCCAAATCTAACACCTGTCCTGGTTCATTACCCAGTACCAAATCCAATATGGCCTTGCCTTTCGTTGGCCTATCTACATACTGTGTCAGGAAACCTCCTGCACACAAAAACAGACCCATCTAAAGTACTCGAACTATAGCGTTTCCTGTCAATATTTGGAAAGTTAAAGTCTCCCATAACAACTACCCTGTTGCTTTCGATCCTATAACCAGTCTGTGCCCTGCACCCGTGCCAACTTACTCAGTGTCTGTGACTATGTCTAGGTGGTTCCCCAGACGGCAGAGCAGAAATGGAGGTGGACTGCTGTGACTCCTGCCCTGTGACTAGAGTCCCCTTTGGTGGTCATTCCCTGGGGCGGCCCGGCCTGGGGCGACTGGGGTGGCGTGCTGCCACCCTGTTCTGCCCGTTGCCCACCAGATGTACCAGGGATGGAAGTGGGATGGGAGCCCGAGGTGTCGCCGTGTTCCGGGACCTCCCCTGCAGGGGGATCCGGAACGGTCCCAGCACCTCCTCCTCCCTCGGGGGTGCCCAGTGGCCCCTGGGGCTCTCCATAGGATGGGGGTGCGAGTGGATCCAACACCCGAGGCACCCCCGGCACCTGGCGCTGCCAGTCCTGGGGGCCCGCCCTGGTAGCGACAAGGGTCATCAAGCTTGCGACCATGGAGCAGAGGGAGTGGACCATCCCTGCCTGGGTCTGGGCAGCACCTGGGCAATGGCGCCGATGTTCTCAGCCTGGCTTGCTGAGTTTGGGCCACAATGCTGAGCGCTGCTGCGATCTGCAGCTGGCTCTGGCTCATGGCAGAGGGCAGCCCTGTCCTGGGCTATGGACACTGCCTGCACGGAAAGCCCCAGGCCTTGCATACTCCGACCCATGTCAAACACTGTCGTCCCCATTGCCTCCACCGCAGACGCCACCCGTGCGGTTTCGGCCTGGGTGGCACGCATGACCGGCACCACTCACTGCTCCTGCACGAGGTTGGGACTTCTCCACTTGCGTCTGCTGGTGCTGGAAGCCAGCCGTCATCCCCTTCACTCGTCCCTGGGTCCCTGACTGCATCGGGTCTGTGGGTGGGTGTGGGAGCCTGGGACCCGTCTGCGTGCCAGCTGGTTGCTGGGGCTGATCTGCCCTCCGACCACCTGGCCCCTTGGCTGCTCGTACCTCCACTTGCTGTATCGGGACGGCTGTGTGGTGCGCACCAGTGAGTGTCCCAGAAGCCTCATCGCTAAAGTGCCCAACCGAGGTTAGAGTCTCGGTGATGGTGGAGGGCGTAGGAGAAGTCCGGGGACCCCTGTGTTTGGGTGTCCTGTCCATCCGTCCCCTGTGTGTGGGTGTCCTGTCCTTCCCCTGTGTGTGTGTGTCCTGTCCGTCCCCTGTGTCTGGGTGTCCTGTCCGTCCGTCCCCTGTGTGTGGGTGTCCTGTCCGTCCCCTGTGTGTGGTGTCCTGTCCGTCCGTCCCCTGTGTGTGGGTGTCCTGTCCATCCGTCCCCTGTGTGTGTGTGTCCTGTCCGTCCCCTGTGTGTGTGTGTCCTGTCCGTCCCCTGTGTCTGGGTGTCCTGTCCGTCCGTCCCCTGTGTGTGGGTGTCCTGTCCGTCCCCTGTGTGTGGTGTCCTGTCCGTCCGTCCCCTGTGTGTGGGTGTCCTGTCCATCCGTCCCCTGTGTGTGTGTGTCCTGTCCGTCCCCTGTGTGTGTGTGTCCTGTCCGTCCCCTGTGTCTGGGTGTCCTGTCCGTCCGTCCCCTGTGTGTGGGTGTCCTGTCCGTCCCCTGTGTGTGTGTGTCCTGTCCGTCCCCTGTGTGTGGGTGTCCTGTCCGTCCTTTCCCTGTGTATGGGTGTCCTGTCCGTCCCCTGTGTGTGTGTGTCCTGTCCGTCCCCTGTGTCTGGGTGTCCTGTCCGTCCGTCCCCTGTGTGTGGGTATCCTGTCCATCCTTTCCCTGTGTGTGGGTGTCCTGTCCGTCCGTCCCCTGTTTGTGGGTTGATGCGCAATCAATTACTCTCAAGACAAAGTGATTCATAACTGAAGACTTTAATCTTCTAGAACTCTTCCCCAGCAGGTTCGATACAGAAAGTAAAGGCTGCTGGGACAGCACCGGTTCTTATACTCCGCCTCTCAGGGCGGAGCTATGTACATCAGCCAATGGTAGTCTCCTGGGTCTAACCAATGGACACCCACCTCTCAGGTACCGCAATACCTGGTACTACCACATGGGTGTCCTGTCCGTTCCCGTGTGTGGGTGTCCTGTCCGTCCCCTGTGTGTGGGTGTCCTGACTGTCCGTTCCCTGTGTGTGGGTATCCTGTCCGTCTGTCCCTTGTGTGTGGGTGTCCTGCCTGTCCGTCCCCTGTGAGCTGGTGTCCTGTCTGTCCGTCCCCTGTGTGCTGGTGTCCTGGGTTGGTGTGTCCGTGTCCTCGTTGTAGATCCCCTGTGTAGTGGTGTTCCGTCCACCTGGCCCCTGTGTCTTCGTCCCCTGGGTTGTGGCGTCGTGACTCGACTGGGCCGGAGGGCTGTTGCTGTGGCTGCCCTCCCTGCCGCTGGATGAGTCTCTGGGGCATTGCTGCCCTGGCACTGGATGGAGGCGGGCTACGCCTGATGGTCCGGGTCCATCCCTGGGGCGTTGCCGCCCTGGCACTGGATGGAGGCGGGCTACGCCTGATGGTCCGGGTCCATCCCTGGGGCGTTGCCGCCCTGGCACTGGATGGAGGCGGGATGGGCCAGGTCCATCGCCGTGTGGTTCTGCAAGACACAATACAGCATGCATGCTTAAACATGCAGATGGGGCTGAAGGGGTGGAGGGAGGGGGTGGGGGACGGGGTGGGGGAGGAGGTGGGGAAGGGGTGGGAGGAAGAGGTGAGGGAAGGGGTGGGAGAGGAAGTGGCGGAAGGGGTGGGGGGAGTAGGTGGGGGAAGGGGGAGGGGAGGTGATGGGGAAGGGGGAGGGGAGGAGGTGGGGGCTAGTTTGGGGGGAATCTCACTTGGTGGCGCCCCCCCGATCTCGGCATCGGCAACCTCCCGGTCCTCGGGTCCGCCTGCAATGTCCAGCGCCCTGTGTTTGTGTACGGTGAGGGGCGCAATTCAGGTGGACCCTCTCCGGTCCCGGCACGATCCCAATTGTTATGGGCACATTCCTCCTGCCGGGGGGGGAGGGGTTGCGGCACAAAAAGATCAGCAGAGTTAGGCGGACAGATTCACAGGCCATCCTGCCAATGCAGCTGGCATGGGTGGGTGCAGCCATGTGGTTCCCAGCTGGGGTTGTACCGACCCCATGCGGAGGGGGGGGGGGGGGCTGCCACATGTGTGGGGGGTAGGGGAATTGGTGCCATGGGAACAGTGCTGGGTACTCAGCCTGCCTGCCCTGACCAGGTCGTTGAGCTTTTTGCAGCACTGGCTGCCTGTCCTGGGTGTAATCCCTACGGCGCTGACTGCTTCGCCCACTTCCCTCCACAGATGTCGGGCGGTGTTGGCTGCGACCCTGCGGCCGTGCCCGGGATACAGGACCTCACTCTCCTGCTCCACGGCGTCCAGGATCGTCTCGATGTCCTGGTCCTGGATCCTGGCGCTGCGAGGCGGGCGGCCATCTTGCAGCGTCGGCCTGTGTGTGTGCGGGTGGCGGCTATTTGACTGCGACGTGGCTCAGCGTCGATTATGCCGCGCGCGTCTGTGACGCCGTTCTGGGCCGCGCCGTCACGCTTCCCGTGATGCCCGCGCTGGTCCCTTCCATTGCGCAGAATATGCACACTTTTGGACCCGTTGACGCCGGCGTGGATCGCTCCGGTTTTTACGCCGGTGTCAACGCATATCGGAGCATCATAGATTATCATAGAATTTACAGTGCAGAAGGAGGCCATTCGGCCCATCGAGTCTGCACCGGCTCTTGGAAAGAGCACCCTACCCAAGGTTCACACCTCCACCCTATCCCCATAACCCAGTAACCCCACCCAACACTAAGGGCAATTTTGGACACTAAGGGCAATTTATCACGGCCAATCCACCTAACCTGCACATCTTTGGACAGTGGGAGGAAACCGGAGCACCCGGAGGAAACCCACGCACACACGGGGAGGATGTGCAGACTCCGCACAGACAGTGACCCAAGCCAGAATCGAACCTAGGACCCTGGAGCTGTGAAGCAATTGTGCTATCCACAGTGCTACCGTGCTGTCCTAATCCCGGCCTAAATTGTGACGCTCAGAATGCCTCGTGAGATCTATTGAAATCTCGCGAGACATTGCGATCTGGATCTCACTCTCGCTTGGCGAGATTTAGATTAACATATTTAAGTGAACCGTTAGACCCATTTAAATATGTTGGCACCCAATTCTCCCATGGCCCAGGAAGAATGCCTGCTCCTGGGAGATCTCGCCGTGGGGCCGTTTAGCACTGAGCCACACAAGCGTGGCCGAGGCATAACGGCACCTTGGGGGGGAGCTCCCAGGCCCTAGGTGGTCTGCCTCTGGACAAGAGTGGTACCCTCACACTCCCGCTGCCACCCGAGCACCTTGGCACTGCCAGACTGACACCTTGGCACTGTTAGACTGGCAGGAGCACCCAGGTGGCATTGCCAGGCTGGCAGTGGTACTGCCAGGGTGCCAGGCTGGCAGTGTCAAGATGCCCAGGTCGCCCATGCGAGGGATTGGGCCTAGGGGTGCCGTGCTCTTAAGAGGTGGGTTGAGGGGGCTAAGAGGTAAGCTGGGGCTGTGGGAAGGTCTGGAGGCCATGGTGTGGTGTCCGTGGGGATTCAACTGATCGGGGCGGGATTTTAAAATGGCACCCCAATCTTCAGCTCGTCAGTGCAGGAAATGAGGTAAGTGTGGGCCTCGGCAAGGCGTCCCTTTTGATAGCGGGATCGTTCTGGTCGTTCGCTGCAGGTGCCAAGAAAGACCCCCGAATACACGCCCAAAATAGGATTCTGTATTTTTTGTGTTAAATCGCATCCAATGTCCTTTTAGAAAATATTTTTTGAAGCATTTATAATTTTAACATTTAAACATTCTAAACAACAGAGCGGTCCGACACATGCAACAACATCACAATAACATACCCAACTTCCCCCCCCCGCCCCCCCCCCCCCCCCCCCACTTTTGCTGACAGTCAATTGTCCTTAAAGAAGTCAATGAACAGCTGCCACCTGTCGTGTTGGGTGTTCCGATATACAAACGAACCAACACGGTTGTAGATGGTACAACTCTGTTTTATTGTTCTGAATAATAACCACTGTTAACTTCTGGCTGTGGTTCGTACTTCACCAGCTAATCTGTGGACCCAGCCCTAACACTATCTTAGAGAGGCACTCAGCACATGATGTATGTCTGAGTGGCACGCTGTGAGCTCTGTGCTCTGAGCTATCTCCTGCTGGAAAGCGCGGGAACTGTGGTGTTCCCTGTTTTATAGTGCTGGTGATTGGCTGTGATGCTGTGTGTGTGTTGATTGGTCCGTCGACCTGTCCATCAGTGTGTGTGTGATTGCACCATGATATGTTAATATGGATATCATGACAACCCCCCTTTTCACAAGAATATGTGCCTATGTGGTAATAAATATTGTTGTGTACTGAGTGCGACTGAATATGTGTGTGCAATATTTACAACATGTATATGAGGCTAAACTATATACATAGGAAGGCGTCAGGTGCAACAGAGCAACGAGGTTGTACCACAAACAAAACAAGTGCAATCATCAAATATCGAAAGAGAACTCCTGGAACGAAAAAAAAAAAGAAATACGTTAACATTGTGCACAACAATTCAGTGAGTCCAATGTGCTAACAGGCTCATAAGTCCAGTCTATTAGGTGGGCGACGAATTCGGGTTGACCACCTCAAGGGTGGGTCAGGATCCACCGGCTGAGGAATGGGCCAGGCCCCGGGCGAGAGAGGAATAGGCATAGTGGCAGGAAGCTCCACGAAGTCGACATCAGGGACAACAGGAGGGCGTGGCACCGGTGCATGATCACGTAGCGAGCGCGGAAGCAACCGAAGGGCCCGCTGATTACGCCTGCGAATGGAGCCATCAGGCATGCGAACCAGGAACGAGTGGGGAGCCACGCGGCGGAGAACCTCGGCAGTTGCCGACCAGCCACCCTCTGGTAGGTGTATGTGGACGTTGTCTCCAGGTGTTAGGGCAGGAAGATCAGTCGCCCGAGCGTCATGTGCCACCTTCTGCTGAGCACGCTGCTGTCGCATCCTTTGCAGTACTGGAGCATGGTCGGGTTTAGGAACATGAATGGACGGCACAGTGGTCCTGAGGGCGCGACCCATCAACAGCTGGGCTGGTGAGAGGCCTGTGTACAGTGGGGCCGAGCGATAGGCCAGCAGGGCTAAACAGAAGTCAGATCCGGCATCAGCAACCTTGCAGAGGAGCCGCTTCACGATATGGACTCCCTTTTCCGCCTTGCCATTTGACTGGGGGTGCAGGGGGCTGGACGTCACGTGTGTGAAGCCATACGAAGCAGCAAAAGAAGACCATTCTTGACTTGCAAAACAGGGCCCATTGTCCGACATGACAGTAAGCGGAATGCCATGGCGAGCGAAGGTTTCTTTACATGCATTGATTACAGCTGATGATGTCAAAGCGCAAAGGCGTATGATCTCCGGATAATTGGAAAAATAGTCAATTATGATGACGTAGTCCCCGCCGAGCGCATGAAAAAGGTCCACACCCACCTTTGCCCAGGGGGACGTGCCCAACTCATGGGGCTGAAGTGTCTCAGGGGGTTGCGCCGGCTGAAACCTTTGGCAGGTGGGGCAGTTGAGCACCATGTTAGCGATGTCGTCGCTGATGCCCGGCCAGTACACAGCTTCACGGGCCCTCCGCCTGCAATTTTCAACCCCGAGATGGCCTTCGTGCAATTGTTCGAGGACACGCCTGTGCATGCTATGTGGGATCACAATCTGGTCCAGCTTTAGGAGGACACCGTCAATGACGGCCAAGTCGTCCCGGACATTGTAGAATTGTGGGCACTGCCCCTTGAGCCACCCTTCCATCATGTAGCGCATCACACGTTGTAGAAGGGGGTCAGCCGCAGTCTCACGGCGAATGTGGGCCAGACGTGCATCAGTAGCCGGCAGATTGGCCGGTGTGAAGGCTACATGTGCGTCGACCTGACAGACGAACCCCCCCGATTCGGGCGGTGTGCTCACTGCTCTGTACAGGGCATCCGCGATGATGAGGTCCTTTCCCGGGGTGTAGACCAGTTGGAAGTCATACCCCCGGAGCTTGAGCAGAATGCACTGTAGCCGAAGGGTCATCTCATTGAGGTCCTTTTGTATGATGGCGACCAGGGGGCGATGGTCGGTCTCCACGGTAAAGTGAGGAAGACCATACACATAGTCGTGGAATTTATCTATGCTGGTTAACAAACCCAGGCACTCCTTCTCAATCTGCGCATAGCGCTGTTCAGTGGGGGTCATGGCCCGCGAGGCATAGGCGACCGGGGCCCATGATGCAGTGTTGTCCCGTTGCAGGAGTACCGCCCCAATGCCGGACTGGCTGGCGTCAGTCGAGATTTTTTTATCTCGAGTAGTGTCGAAGAACGCCAAGACCGGGGCTGTGGTGAGCTTGATCTTGAGCTCCTCCCATTCCTTCTGGTGTGCGGGAAGCCACTGGAACTCCGTAGTCTTCTTCACTAGGTGGCGAAGAGCCGTTGTGTGGGAGGCAAGGTTGGGAATAAACTTCCCCAGGAAGTTGACCATCCCAAGAAAGCGTAGCACTGCCTTCTTGTCTGCCGGCTGCGGCATGGCTGCAATAGCTGTCACTTTGTTTGCATCCGGATGCACTCCTGATCGGGATATGTGGTCCCTCAGAAACTTTAGCTCAGTTTGGCCAAAAGAACACTTGGCTCGGTTGAGGTGCAGGCCGTGTTCTCGTATCCGAGCAAAGACACGCTGGAGACGACTGATGTGCTCCTGTGGTGTGGTGGACCAGATGATGACGTCGTCAACATAGACGCGCACCCCTTCGATGCCCTCCATCATTTGTTCCATGATTCAATGAAACATCTCGGATGCCGAGATGATGCCAAACGGCATCCTATTGTAGCAGTACCTGCCAAAGGGAGTGTTGAAAGTGCACAGCTTCCTGCTGGACTGATCCAGCTGAATCTGCCAAAAACCCTTTGAGGCATCAAGCTTGGTAAAAATTTTAGCCCGGGCCATTTCACTCGTGATTTCTTCCCGTTTGGGTATGGGTAGTGTTCCCTCATGATGTTATTGTTCCGGTCTTTCGGGTCGAAGCAGACCCGGAGCTCGCCGGAGGGCTTCTTGACGCACACCTTGGAGCTGACCCATGGCGTAGGCTCCGTGACACGGGAAAGCACTCCTTGGTCCTGCAGATCCTGCAGTTGCTGCTTGAGGCGGTCCTTGAGTGGTGCTGCGACGCTACGAGGTGCGTGAATGACCGGGGTGGCGTCCGGTTTGAGCCGTATTCTGTAAGTGTAGGGCAGTGTGCCCATGCCCTCGAAAACCTGCTGGTTGTGGGCGAGGAGCGAGTGGAACTGCGCCCTAAAGTCTGCATCTGGGAAATCGGACGTGCCTTCTGGAGACAGAGTGTGTACCCGCTGAACGAGGTGGAGGATCCTGCATGCCTGCGCGCCTAGCAGAGAGTCCTTCGAGGATCCAACTATCTCAAAAGACAGTGTGGCTGTGTATGAATTTTGTGCAAACTCGAGCTGGCAAGACCCCATGGCCGGGATAACATTACCGTTGTAATCGACCAACTGACAGCGGGATGGCCGAATCGGTGGTTTGACCTTCAAGGTGTGGAAGGCTGACCATGCAATAAGGTTGGCAGAGGCACCAGTGTCTAAACGGAATGTGATTGGTGATCGGTTGACCGTTAGGGTGGCACATCATTCATCACCCGGATGAACGCTGTGCACTGGCATCGGCTGGTGGGTCCTACTTGGGGACATCCGATTCCTGTCAATGACCGCAACGCGGAAGGCTCCCCGGTCATCGGTATCACCGGTCTGCACGTCGTCAGGGTATGACTCGATGTATGGAGGCTGAATGGCCCGCACGTCCCTGCGAGGCTGGCGGAATTGGGGAGCGTTAGCAGGTTGGGCTGCTCGACAGCAGGCAACGTAGTGGCCCATCCTGCCACAGCGGAGGCATTGTCGAGTTTTGGCTGGACATTGCCGCTTTAAATGTGCGGATCCACAGTTGCCGCACGTCATGACGTCATGGTGTTCGTTGCGCCATCGCGCATGCGCAGTTCGGTCCTGCGTAGAGCGTGCCTGCGCGTCACACCCCTCTGCGCCGACGTTGCCTCTTTTGCCGCGTACAAACGCGGGAGGCCTCGGAAAGCGCGCAAAATGGCCGCCCTCATCCGGGCCGCGGGCCGGGAGGAACTCGGTTGACTGGACCCGCTCGGCCTCGTAGGACCCCTGCTGTGCCGATTCGGCCGCCTGGAATTGGGAGTACCGGCTGGTCGCGTTCTCATGGAGGACGCAGTTCTCGATGGCAGTCGCTAGGGTGAGGCGCTTTATTTTGAGGAGCTGCTGGCGTAGGGTGTCCGAGGTGACCCCAAAAACTATCTGGTCCCGAATCATGGAATCGGAGGTGGCCTCATAGCCGCAGGACTGCCCGAGGATACGGAGGTGTGTCAAAAAGGATTGAAAAGGCTCATCCTTACCCTGCAGGCGCTGCTGAAAGAGGTACCTCTCGAAGCTCTCATTCACTTCGACGCTGAAGTGTTGCTCAAGTTTTAGAAGGACCGTCTTGTACTTCGTCTTGTCCTCGGCTTCCGCGAATGCCAGGGAGTTGTAGATGTGGATGGCGTGTTGCCCCGCCGTGGAGAGGGGGAGGGCGATCTTCCTGGTGTCCGATGCATTCTCCCCGTCTGTGGCTTCTAGGAAGAGCTGGAACCGCTGTTTAAACAGCTTCCAGTTGACGCCGAGATTTCCAGCGATTTGAACTGGCTGCGGCGGGCTGATGGTGTCCATGGCGCAGGATGGCGGATCTCTGAAGATGTGCAGGTAGGCCTCACAGTTGCTGGGGAGTTTCCAATCCTGGTATCATGTCGTGTTGGGTGTTCCGATATACAGACGAACCAACACGGTTGCAAATGGTACACCTCTGTTTTATTGTTCTGAATAATAACCACTGTTAACTTCTGGCTGTGATTCGTACTTCACCAGTTAACCTGTGGACCCAGCCCTAACACTATCTTAGAGAGGCACTCAGCACATGATGTATGTCTGAGTGGCACGCTGTGAGCTCTGTGCTCTGAGCTATCTCCTGGTAGAATGAGCGGGAACCGTGGTGTTCCCTGTTTTATAGTGCGTGTGCTCTCACTGGTGATTGGCTGTGATGTTGCCTGTGTGTTGATTGGTCTGTCGACCTGTCCATCAGTGTGTGTGTGTGATTGCAGCATGCTATGTAAATATGGATATCATGACACCACCTCCGAGCGAACCCCTGAATTGAATATCTCAAGGTGAACTTAATCTTCTCCAGCCTGAGAAACCCTGCCATGTCACTGACCCACACCCCTGACTTTGGAGGCTCCGAGTCCCTCCATCCCAGCAAAATCCATCTCCGGGCCACCTGGGAGGCAAAGGTCAAAACGACGGCCTCTCTCCCCACCTGTGCCTCCGGATCTTCCGACACCCCAAATATTGCCATCTCTGAACTTGGACTAAACCTCCCTTCCAGGACCTCTGACATGACGTCCGCAAATCCCTGCCAGAATCCCCTCAGCTTCAGACACACCCAAAACATGTGTACGTGATTCACCGGACTTCCCCGCACCTCCCACATCTGTCCTCCACCTCCTCAAAAAACCTCCTCAAAAAACATGACGAGGATAAATTGACTCTACTCAAGGCCTTTTCCCATAGTCCGACTTCCAACTCCCCTCCCAACTCTTCCTCCCACTTCCTCTTCACCTCCCCGATTGGGACCCCTTCCCACTCCATCAATTCCTTATATATTTCCGAGACCCTCCCCTCCCAGCCCCTGTTTTTGACATCACCTTATTCTGCAGTCCCCTTAGAGGGAGGCGAAGGAAGCTTGGAACCTGGGACGTCATTCTCCGACCCCCCAGCGGGTCGGAGAATGGCCGTTGGCTGCCGTGAATCCCGCCCCCGCCGGTTGCCAAAGTCTCCGAAGGGAGAAAAGTCGGCGGGCGTTAATGGCGCCGCTGACGTCGGAGAATGGCATGGGTCTACACAAGGCAGCCGATTTTCGGCCTGCCGATATTCTCCCTTCCGGATGGGCCGAAGTCCCGTCGACGTGATGACCGTTCACGTCGACGTAAATCAAACCTCCTTTTCATCGGCGTGAACCTGTGCTCCAGGCTCACGCCGACCAGCGTGGAGGTGAGTGACGGCCTGGGGGGTTGGCCGCTGGGCAGGAGATGGCGTGGCCGCAGTCTCAATGTGTGGGGAGAGGTGTGTCTCGGGTTGTGTGTGTGTGTGTGTGCGGCGGGGGGGGGGTTAGAGTGGGCTGGGCTCCGGGGGAGTGCCGGGAGGGGGGTCCGTGCCGGGGAGGGGGATGGGGGGGTTCCGTGCCGGGGAGGGGGATGGGGGTCCGTGCCGGGGAGGAGAACAAAGAACAAAGAACAAAGAAATGTACAGCACAGGAACAGGCCCTTCGGCCCTCCAAGCCCGTACCGACCATGCTGCCCGACTAAACTACAATCTTCTACACTTCCTGGATCCGTATCCTTCTATTCCCATCCTATTCATGTATTTGTCAAGATGCCCCTTAAATGTCACTGCTTCCACCACCTCCTCCGGTAGCGTGTTCCAGGCACCCACTACCCTCTGCGTAAAAAACTTGCCTCGTGCATCTACTCTAAACCTTGCCCCTCTCACCTTAAACCTATGCCCCCTAGTAATTGACCCCTCTACCCTGGGGAAAAGCCTCTGACTATCCACTCTGTCTATGCCCCTCATAATTTTGTATACCTCTATCAGGTCTCCCCTCAACCTCCTTCGTTCCAGTGAGAACAAACCGAGTTTATTCAACCGCTCCTCATAGCTAACGCCCTCCATACCAGGCAACATTCTGGTAAATCTCTTCTGCACCCTCTCTAAAGCCTTGGGTTGGGGTCCGTGCCGGGGAGGGGGATGGGGGGTCCGTGCCGGGGAGGAGGTTAGGGTCCGTGCCGGGGAGGAGGATGGGTGGTCCGTGCCGGGGAGGGGGATGGGGGGTCCGTGCCGGGGAGGGGGATGGGGGGTCCGTGTCTGGGAGGGGGATGGGGGGTCCGTGCCGGGGAGGAGGTTGTGGTCCGTGCCGGGGAGGAGGATGGGGGGGGGGGTCCGTGCCAGGGAGGGGGATGCGGGGTCCGTGCCGGGGAGGTGGATGGGGGGTCCGTGTCTGGGAGGGGGATGGGGGGTCCGTGTCTGGGAGGGGGATGGGGGGTCCGTGCCGGGGAGGAGGTTGTGGTCCGTGCCGGGGAGGAGGATGGGGGGGTCCGTGCCAGGGAGGCGGATGCGGGGTCCGTGCCGGGGAGGTGGATGGGGGGTCCGTGTCTGGGAGGGGGATGGGGGGTCCGTGCCGGGGAGGAGGTTGTGGTCCGTGCCGGGGAGGAGGGTGGGGGGGTCCGTGCTGGGGAGGGGGATGGGGGGTCCGTGCCGGGGAGGAGGTTGCGGGGCTCCGTGCCGGGGAGGAGAATGGGGGGGTCCGTGCCGGGGAGGAGGTTGGGGTCCGTGCCGCGGAGGAGGATGGGGGGGTCCGTGCCGGGGAGGAGGTTGGGGTCCATGCCCGGGAGGGGGATGGGGGTCCGTGCCGGGGAGGAGGTTGGGGGGGGGTCCGTGCCGGGGAGGAGGATGGGGGGGTCTGTGCCGGGGAGGGGGATGGGGGGTCCGTGCCGGGGAGGAGGGTGGGGGGGGTCCGTGCCGGGGAGGAGGATGGGGGGTCCGTGCCGGGGAGGAGGTTGGGGTCCGTGCCGGGGAGGAGGATGGGGGGGGGTCCGTGCCGGGGAGGGGGATGGGGGGTCCGTGCCGGGGAGGAGGTTGGGGTCCGTGCCGCGGAGGAAGATGGGGGGGTCCGTGCCGGGGAGGGGGATGGGGGGGGGTCCGTGCCGGGGAGGAGGATGGGGGGTCCGTGCCGGGGAGGAGGTTGGGGTCCGTGCCGCGGAGGAGGATGGGGGGGTCCGTGCCGGGGAGGCGGATGGGGGGTCCGTGCCGGGGAGGATGTTGGGGGGGCAAGTGAGTAGGTCCACCTGGCCAGGTGCCAGCCTCCAACAGTTGGGCCCATGCGGTCCATGCCACCTGGCTGGGGGGAAGGAGGGGATATGGTCAATGATGACATGTCGTCGTTCCCCCCCCCCCCCCCCCCCCCCCCCCCCCCCCCCCCACCAGGCCGTCATGTTTTCCGATCACCCAGCGATGTTGGCCGCCGTGGCGGCAGCCGCTAATGTCCATGTTGCCCTGGATGAGGAAGAGGAGGAGTGTGCCAGAGAGGCGGCGCAGGTTGCTGCAGAGGGGCAGGCGGCAGCCGCCCAGGCTGGAGGGACACCTGACCGACAGGACGAGGAGGGGGAGGAGGACGCCGTGGCCCCACGGCAACGGAGGCACCCGAGGGCGCCCCGTGTGTACCAGCCCCAGCAGTCATATCAGGACCTCACGGACCGGGAATGCAGGAGGAGACTCCGGATGAGGCGGGAAACCGTGGCACACATCTGCCACCTGCTGGCACACCTGTCACCGCGTGGCACTGGCGGGGGAACACCCTCTCCCCGTGTCCGTCAAGGTTACGGTTGCCCTGAACTTTTATGCAACGGGGTCATTCCAGGCACCGAGTGGGGATCTGTCCGGCATATCGCAGACATCGGTGCATCGGTGCATCCGGGCAGTGACAGATGCCCTTTATGCCATGGCGCACCGCTACATCCGCTTCCCCGTGGACCGGGCCAGCCAAGATGCCCGGGCCATGGGCTTCTCTGCCGTGGCCGGGTTCCCCATGGTCCAGGGCGCGATCGATGGGATGCACGTCACCGTGCGGCCACCTGCAGATAACAGGGCCGTGTTCACCAATAGGAAGGGGACCTATTCGATGAACATACAGGTGGTCTGCGACCACCGCATGATGATCCTGCACGTCTGCGTCCGTTACCCAGGCAGTGTACACGACTCATACGTGTTGTCGCGGTCATCCATCCCCGGCATGTACGAGGGACGCCATCCCCGGCTGAGGGGCTGGTTGCTGGGCGACAGGGGCTACCCATTGCGATCGTGGCTGATGACGCCTGTACGGAGGCCACGCAATGAGGCGGAGAACCGCTACAATGATGCCCATGTAGCGACAAGGGGAATGATAGAGAGGTGCTTTGGCGTGCTGAAGATGCATTTCAGGTGCCTGGACCTCTCTGGGGGCGCCCTCCAGTATCGGTCAGATAGGGTCGGCCGCATCATTGTGGTGTGCTGCGTCCTGCACAACATAGCCCAACAGAGGGGCGATGTGCCGCAGGCAGAGGAGGGCGGAGTGGAGGAGCAGCAGGAAGAGGCGCAGTCCTCCCCAGATGAGGGGGATGGGGGCAATGGTCAGGGCAGACGGGCTAGACACAGGCGGGTGGCCGTGCACCGTTACCGGCTGGCCCAGCGGGCACGGGACAGACTGTTGCCGCCCGCTTCACTGACTAGATGGGCGTGGGAATCGGGTAGTATGGCCACAGACCGCACACCATGGCAACAGCCGACCACCCACACCCCCCACCCATCCACCCACCCAGCACCCTCACCCCCCTCCCCAACCCCACCCACCCGACCCGCATGCACACCATCCCCCCATTGCCGATCCACCTGCGGCACAACGGCCGGGCTCACACAGTTGCGGGTGGACTCGTGTCTATTGCAGGCCATGGAGGATGATGACAACCCGCCCTGCGATGAGCTCCTGGCTCCACATCGTTGGACTATGTCTGACCCATGGCCACAGTACCACCATCCACCCGGACCATCCCTGCATGCGGCTGTGACACTGCAGCGCACGGTCCCGTCCTCTGCCCGGGGGGATGTTGATGGCGGCCCAGGGGGAACGAGGCAGACTCACCTGGGGCTGAGGTAAGACCACCCCTCACACACACACTTGCGCTCAACGTACATGACACGCCCGCACACTTTGGACAGAGCACAAAGGCAGCTTCGGTAGGTGTAACATTGACTTTAATAACCAAAGGAGTTCATGCACGTGCCCTAGCCCCTAAAACTCATCTGTGCCCTGCACCCGTGCCAACTTACTCAGTGTCTAATTGTTTGGCCTTACGGGCCCTTTGACTACGTCAACGTGGTTCCCCAGACAGTACAGCAGAACTGGAGGTGGACTCCTGTGATTCCTGCCCTCTGACACTGGATCCCTTTGGCGGCCGTTTCCTGGGGCGTCCTGGCCTAGATGGGCCAGGCTGCGGCCCGGGCGACTGGGATGGCGAGCTGCCAGCCTGTCCTGCCCGTTGCCCACCCGATGCACCTGGGACGGAAGGGGGGGAGTCCGAGGTGTCGCGGTGTTCCGGGACCTCCCCTACAGGTGGAGCCGGGACGGACCACACCACCTCCTCCTCCCTCGGGGTGCCCGATGGCCCCCAGGCCTCTACATGGGTGGGGGATGCGAACGGACTGGCCATCCGACGCCCCCCCGACATCTGGCGCTGCCAGTCCTGGAGGCCCGTGCTGGTATCGACAGGGGTCTGCAGGTTTGCAGCCATGGAGCCCAGGGGGTTGGCAAACCCTGTCTGTGACAGTGCGACGCCAGCTCGCACATGGCCACTGGCGCCGATGCCCTCAGCGATGGCCTGCTGAGACTGGGCCATGGCCTGCAGAGACTGGGCCATGGCCTGCAGAGACTGGGCCATGGCCTGCAGAGACTGGGCTATGGACTGCTGAGACTGGGCCATGGCGTTGAGCGCCTCTGCCATCTGGCGCTGGCACTGGCTCATGGCCTCCTGTGAGAGGGCAGCCATGTCCTGGGCCACAGACGCCGCCTGCACGGAAAGCCCCAGGCCTCGCAAACTGTTCCCCACGTCTGACACTGTCGCACCCATTGCCTCCACCGCGGACGCCACCCGTGCGGTGTCGGCCTGGGTGGCACGCATGACCGGCACCACTTCCAGCTCCTGGACGCGGGTGGACTCCTCCACCTGCGACTGCAGCCGCCGCAAGCTGGCCGTCACCCTCTTCGCTCGTCTCCGGGTCGGTGGTTGCATCGGATCTATGTGTGGGTGTGGAAACTCCAGGAACCCGGGATCCATCTGGGCGGCAGATGTTCGCTTGGGCTGGGCTGCCCTCCGACCGCCCGGCCCCTCTGCTGCTCCTACCTCCACCTGCTGTACCGGGACGGCTGTGTTGTGCGCACCAGTGAGTGTACCAGACGCCTCATCACTAAAGTGCCCAACCGAGGTGAGTGTTTCTGCGATGGTGGAGGGTGTTGGTGACAGCAGTGGCGTTGTGTCGTGCTCTTCGTCCCACTCTGAATCCATGGCACTTTGGGGTGGGGGTTCGTCTCCACCCATCCACTCTTCCTGGGTAGTGCTGTCCCGGGTAGGGGTGTCCTGGGCAGTGCTGTCCCGGGTAGGGTGTCCTGGGTAGGGGCGTCCTGGGTAGTGGTGTTCTGGGTAGTGGTGTCCTGGGTAGTGGTGTCCTGGCTCGGATGTGACGGGGGCCTGTGGCTGCCCCGCTCGTCGCTGGGTGGAACACGCCTGCCTCGCCGCTCCCGCACGTGACGGGGGTGTCGTCTCCCTGTTGCTCCAGGTCTCTCCGTCTCCCGTGGTGTACGAGGGGCATCCTGCGGGCGTCGCATGCCGGAGGGTCCGGGTCTCTCCGTCTCCCATGGCCTTCGAGGGGCATCCTGCGGGTGGTCTGCATCTGCGGGGATGGGTGCCTGGACGTTTGCTCCTGCGATACACAATGAAGCATGCATGGTTAGACACGCAAGCAGTGATCAGGTGATATGGGGGAGGGGGGATATGGGGGAGGGGGGATATGGGGACGGGCTGTCGGTGGCTCACTTGCTAGTACACCCCCGACCTCTGCATCAGCAACCTTCCGGTCGTCAGGTCCGCCAGCCAGTTCCAGGGCCCTTTCCTCGTGTTCGATCAGTGGCCTCTCATCAGGGGGGCCTCCTCCAGTCCTCACATGCTCCCTATTGTTGTGTGCGCGCTTCTCCTGTGGCGGGGGGGTGGGTGGGGGTGGTGGCAGGGGTAAAAGGCAACAGTGTTAGGCAGGTATATGAATGCACGCCATCGGTTGCGCATGCATTGCAGCGGTTAAGGTTAGGGCTGGATTCACTTGGGGATATGGGGGATATGGGGGAGGGGGGATATGGGGGAGGGGGGATATGGGGGAGGGGGGATATGGGGAGGGGGATATGGGGGAGGGGGGATATGGGGGAGTGGGGATATGGGGGAGGGGGTATATGGGGGAGGGGGTATATGGGGGAGGGGGGATATGGGGGAGGGGGGATATGGGGGAGGGGGGATATGGGGGAGGGGGGATATGGGGAGGCTCACCCTGCCTGCTCTGGCGAGGTCGTTCACCTTCTTGTAGCACTGGGTGCCTGTCCGTGGTGTCAGGGCCACAGCGGTGACGGCCTCTGCCACCTCCCTCCACAGACGGCGGCAACTCTGCGGCCGTGCCCGGGATACAGGGTCTCCCTCCTCTGCTCCACTGCGTCCGGGAGCGCCTCCACATCCCGTGACTGGAACCTCGGGGCTGAGCGGCGGCCAGCCATCCAGTCGGGTGTTCCGGTCGGGTGTTGCGGTCGGGTGGGGGGGGAGCAGCACGGCCTTATGAGCCGTCACGCCGTGCAGCGTGTATGACGCTGCACACGTGAACCACGTGCGCAAGCGCGGATCCCGTCACGTCGCTGCTAGCCCATTTCGGGCCGGAGACTTTTGACCCATTTTTCCGACGTGACGCAAGTCGGATTTGCGCCGTTTTTTGCGCCGATCGGCGGACTTTCCGCCGATAACGGAGAATATCGCCCCTGCCTCCGGACAAAGTCTCGTATCGGTAGGTACCAAAATCCGTTCCCACCCGGTAACTCAAATTTCTCCTCTAATTTCTCCAAGCTCGGAAAACCCTCTTCAATGAAGAGATCACCAAATCTCTCAATCCCTGCCTGCTGCCACTTCCTAAAGCCCCCATCCAGCTCTCCCGGAACAAAATGGTAGTTATCACAGATAGGCGACCACACCGACGACCCCTGCAGTCTCATGTTCTGCCTCCATTGCCCCCACACCGTCAGGGCTGCCACCACCACTGGGCTTGTGGAGTACTGAGCCGGCACGGAAAGCCTCCAAACACGTACCCTTACTGTACATCACCTCCACTCGCTCCCACACCGACCCCTCTCCCACTTCCTAACCATTGATATATTCGCCGCCCAGTAAACATTAATCAAATTCGGAAGGACCAACCCCCACCCCGCGCCCCCGTTCCAGAAGGACCTTTGTCACCCTCGGGGCCTTACCAGCCCATATAAAACCCGAGATCACCGCGTACATCTTCCTGAAAAATGCCTTAGGGATAAAAATTGGAAGACATTGAAACACAAATAACAATCTCGGGAGGATTGTCATTTTCACAGTCTGGATCCTCCCCGCCAATGACAGCGGGAGCATGTCCCACCTGCGGAAATCCCCTTTCATTTGCTCCACTGCCTTGCCAAATGTAACTTATGGAGCTGACCCCAGTCCCTTGCCACCTGAATCCCCAGGTACCTAAAACTCCTTCCCACCACTTTAAACGGTAACTCCTTCAATCTTCTCCCATGCCTGAACGCAAATACCTCACTGTTACCCATGTTTAATTTGTAGCCCGGGAACCGACCAAATTCCTCCAATAGCTCCATGATCCCAGCCATCCCACCCAACGGGTCTGTTATGTAAAGGAGCAAGTCGTCCGCGTACAGTGAAACCCTATGCTCCACCCCACCTCTCACTATCCCCGCCAGATGTTCGATGACCTAAGCGCCACTGCCAAGGGCTCTATGGCCAGGGCAACACTAATGGGGAGAGTGGACACCCCTGTCGCGTCCCCCTACACAAACTAAAATATTCTGACCGGACTCGGTTGGTCCTTACATTCGCCACTGGTGCCTGATATAACAGCCAGACCGTCAACGAATCCCTGCCCAAACCCAAACCTTCCCAGGACATCCCACAGGTACTTGTACTTTACTCGATTAAAGGCCTTTTCTGCATTCATGGCTACCACCACCTCAACCTTGCGCCCCTCCGCTGCCATCATTATCACATTTAAGAGCCGTCTAATGTTGGATGTCAGGTGACATCCCTTCACAAACTCCGTCTGGTCCTCCCCTATCACCTCCAGGACACAGTCCTCTCTGTGCGTGACCAAGATCTTTGCCAACAATTTTGCATCCACATTTAAAAGAGAGATCGGCCGATACGATCCGCAACTCTCTGGATCCTTATTCCACTTCAGAATAAGGGAAATCGATGCCTGCGATAACGTTGCGGGGGAGCACCCCCAGCTCCTTGGACTCATTAAAAACCTTTACCAAGAGCGGCCCCAGCAACCAGGAGAACTTCTTGTGGAACTCGACCGGGTATCCATCAGGTCCCGGAGCCTTACCCAATTGCATCGCCCCCAATCCGTCTATAATCTCCCCAAGCCCGATTGGGCCTCCTAAGCCTTCCACCAACTCCTCATCTATCCTCGGGAACTCCAGCCCCCCCAAAATCACTTCATACCCTCCTCCCCGACTGGGGGTTCCGATTTGTATAGTCTACTATAAAATTCCCGAAACACATCATTCACCCCTGCCGGATCCACAACCACATTCACCCCCTACCCTTTACTTTCTCAATTTCTCTCGCCGCCTCCTGCTTCCTCAGCTGATGCACCAACATCCTGCTGGCTTTTTCCCCATATTCATACACCGCCCCCTTTACTCTCCTCAGCTGCCCCTCCACCTTATCTGTGGACAGGAGCCCAAATTCCATTTGCAGTCTCTGACGCTCCTTCAGAAGCCCTTCATTTGAGACTCTGCATACTTCCTGTCCACCTGTAAAGGTTCACCTACCAGCCTGTCCAACTCCGCCCGTTCAGCGTTCTCCTTATGGGCCCAAATCAAAATTAGTTCCCCCCTGAAAACCACCTTCAGTGCCTCCCACACCACCCCTGCCAAGATCCCACCTGTATCATTGATCCTTATGTAGCCCCGAATGGCCTCCCTCACCTGCTCACACACCTCGTCCTCCGCTAGCAGCCCTACATCTAACCTCCATTGTGGCCGCTGGGCCTTTCCTTTGCTCACTTGCAGGTTTACCCAGTGAGGGGCGTGGTCTGACACCACAATTGCTGAATATTCAGTATCCACCACCTCAGCCAGCAGCGTTTTGTCCAGCACAAAGAAATCTATCCGGGAGTACACCTTATGTACATGGGAGTAGAATGAAAACTCCTTACTCCTTGGCCTCCCAAATCTCCACAGGTCCATCCCTCCCATGTGCTCCATAAACCCCCGGAGCTCTTTTGCCATAGCTGACACCTTTCCGGACCTGGGTCTCGACCGGTCCAGTCTCGGATCCAGGACCGTGTTAAAGTCTCCCCCCATAATCAGTCGATGTGAATCCAGGTCCGGGACCTTCCCCAGCATCCTCCTAACGAACTCAACATCATCCCAGTTTGGGACATACATATTCACCAATACCACGGCCATTCTCTCCAGCTTCCCACTAACCATGATGAATCTACCCCCCCCCCCCCCCGCCCCCGGGTCCGCCTCTATCTTCCCCACCTCGAATGCCACCCTTTTATTGACCAGGATTGCCACCCCCCTCGTTTTAAAGTCCAATCCCGAATGGAACACCTGAATCGCGTCCAATGTATTAATAGCTTTTCATAAGTTGAGTTGTTTATTTCTTTAATATTTCTGTTTCAGTCACTTTAAATTACCCTTTATGATTGAATCACTCTAAATTCAGGAATCTTCAGAGAGTGCACTCCCATTTGTAGAGTATATCTGAGGCATTTGTGGAAAGACTTTGAATCACTGATTAGAGGAAAGCACAGAATCGTCTGTGCTTGTCGGTGCAGACTCGATGGGCCGAATAACCTCCTTCTGCACTGTAGCAATTCTATGATTCTATGAATCTCCCTTTCATTACCTTAAAGTGAAGCTTTCCCCTACTGCTTCTTACTGAAAAGCTATGCCAGCAGACTATTGAACTTAAACCCTAAAAAGACCCTACCATTTTCAATTAAAGTAAGGCAACACTAAAATGAATTTCTCAGGCGAGACTTGGAGCAAAGAAAAGTTGAAATCTCAAAAGAACCCCTCCCCAACTTCATCCAGTTAGAATCAAGAATTTAGAAACAATAGTGACTTTTATCATTCCAGATCAGTAAACATTTAGTGTTGGTAGAGCCTGCTTGAAAACAATTCCTTTATAACAAAACGGCAATGGCAATACTGGTTGTATTGTTCTTGTGATCTGTGGTACAGATACTTTGTGTTATGGCTCAGTGTTTTGTTATGCTCTTGTCGTAGCATAAGCTGCTTCCTTGATGTGCACTCTGACAAAGGAAGGTTCAGACTTGGAGATAGCTTTAACACGTTTATTAAACTATTAACAATTCTCCTACTTTGATTCGATTCTACTGTTAATCCTGTTATAGTTAGTCAGACTGATGAACCAGTTTGCTACAATCCATGTGGTGGGTGTGATGTTCAATCAACCCTGTGTCTGTACTCACTGAGTGTCTCCACTGGAAAGAGACTGAGCATGTGTCATATGTCCTTTTATATGGGTTGGTGTAATGCCCTCCTGTGGTAGTGTCACCTCTGTGTGTATCGTGACTGCCCATTGGTCGTGTCCTATTTTACTGACCTATTGGTTGACTGCTTGTGTGTCATGTCTCTGGTGTTCCCTCTAGTGTCTAGCTAGGTGTAGTATATGTACATTAACCCTTTGTGTACTTACAGTGATGGCTATCACCACATCCCCCTTTTTTCATGTTACATATTTTCTGTACAGTGTTAAAGAAAATTGAACAAACTAGGTAGATGAGTTAATTATTATGGTCGAGTGGCTTTCTTGTTTGGTTGGTGAGTTGGTGATGTTGATGGTGGCATTGCATTGTAAACGCCATCAGTGTCTCTGTGCTGAAGGAACCAAGAAGTGGTCACATCACTTCGTTGTCTGATTTGGACTCTTTTTTTCTTCTTCCGATGCTTGTGGTGGTAATTCCTGATGGCATCTGTCCTGAAAGCCAGGTTGCCTGTTGGTAGTGCAACAAACATGAATTGGTAAGATGCATCATCCTGCCATGGCATGTCATTGTACTGAGCTGAGCAGTAACAGTGTCCCTCATGGGCAGAGTTGTACCATGTCGTACCAGTCGTAGTTCCATTGGTGTTGTTTTTGTTGTGCTTGTTGTCGACGCCGTTGCCTTTGGTACGCTTCTTGCTATTGTCTTTGATGTTGTTGTTGTGGTGGTTGGTTTTGTTGCCATGTTTGCTGCGCTGAAGGACCACACTCTGTGGATAATACGAGTCCTTCACACAGTTACCCGTATTAGCGTGCTTTGTGGCATCTGCTGTCTCCTTGAGCGTGCCGTCACTGAGTTTGCGGCGCTCCTCGCCTGGAGTCAGGTCCGGCTTACGTGAATCAGCTTTGGCTTGTGGATGCTCCCCGTCTGGAGTCTGGGCTGTTTCACCTGAGTCAGTTTTGGCTTCTTGATGCTCCCCGTCTGGAGCCCTTTCTGGTTCACTTGCATCTTCTGAGGTCTCTTGATGCTCCACGTCCGGAGTCATTTCAGTCAGGAATGCATTTGCTTGTGGAGAGGTTCGAGCGAATGAGGTTTGAAGTAACGTGGTGTCACCGGAGTCACCAGTAGTCTCACTGTGATTGTCGAGTGCCTCTGTACATGCTAGCTGAGGTCTGTCATGTTGCACAGCTGGTATGGGAAGTGGGATGCCGTCGTCACTTGTCTCACATACAGTGGGTAGAGCCTCAGTGTCTTCTTGTCGTTCGCTTGAGCTGGGTAGACTGTCAGAGTCTTCTTCTGGTGGCGCAAATAATCTGGATGGACTATCATAGTCGCTTTGTTGTTCACGTGAGCGTGGTAGACTGTCACAGTCTTCTTGCTGTTCCCTGGAGCATGGTAGACTGTCATAGTTTGCTTGCTGTATACTTGAGCGTGGCATCACCACAATTAGTTCTTTTTGCAATTGCCTCTTTAAACTCCTGTACCCTGCCTTTCCAGCTTTATCTCCAGTGACAAGTTCTTGATCATTAAGATCTAACTCATTGTACATCAAGTCAAATTTTCCCCAGTCTCCTGCCTCCCTGAATGATTCATCCCTTGTTTCTTCCCTTATGCACAGTCTAAGTTCCTCATATCTATTGGATCTGCCTCCTATTTCCTCAACCCAATACCTATTAAACTGGTGAACACCCACCTTCCATTCCTGACCCTCATGGTAACTAAAACAGTTGACAGTGAGTGCTCTTCTCAAACACTGGCTGGAATTCTCCGTCTGTACGAGCCGGTGGGATTTTCCACTCCCGCTGCAGTGAATGAAGTTGTGGCTGAGCGCCAAATACTCCATTCTCGCAGGCAATGGTGGCGGGACGAACTCAAATCGCAGAATCCTGACCACTGTCTTCTTTCCTATCATCATCATCCTTATAGACTGCCCTTAACCTTTCTATCCTGGCTAACGACATAACTGCCTTTCATGTAATCATATAACACCTACAATGCAGAAAGAGGCCATTCAGCCCATCGAGTCTACACCGACCGTCTGAAAGAGCACCCTATCAGACCCACTCCCGTGCCCCATCCCCCTAACCCCACCTAAACTTTGGACACTAAGGGGCAATTTAATATGGCCAATCCACATATCTTTGGACTGTTGGAGGAAACCGGAGCACACGGAGGAAACCAAAGCAGGCACGGGGAGAATGTGCAAATTCCACACATCACCCAAGATTGGAATCGAACCTGGGTCTCTGGTGCTGTGAGGCAGCAGTGCTAACCACTGTGCCCCCGAGCCACCCTTTCTTTTCAAAGTCTTTGAATATCTCCCAGATATGTCATGAATTGTGGTGAGGCTCTCTGATCGGTGCTCCTTTAGCTCAGCACCATTTTTCCATTATGTGAAGGGCATTGGGATATTTTTCCATTTTAAAACGTACTATATAAATTATAGCCCACCAGCGGAATTCTCCATTCCTGAGACTAAGTGTTGACGCCGGGACAGGATTTGTGGACTTCGACGACAGCAAAGCTGGCACCGCTCCTGGACCGATTCAGTGACTGTTGAGGGGCTCGCACCGGCGCCACATGGAACACAATCGATTCCAATCAGAAACGGTGCCGGATTCACGATTGACACTCAGGAGGCTGACAAGCTGCAGCCGCATATGAACGCTTCACTCCCCACACACACCATCCCAGCCAACAAGACGGCAGTGAGAACAGCAGCACCAAGGGTGCCGAGCCTGAGACCCTGCTCGACGCCATGGAGGCGAGGCAGGTGATCCTGTGCCCCAGTCCAGGAAGGATGCCCGCTTGCCGCCGCCTTTCGCCGTGCCTGGGCACAGGTGGCAGAGGCTGTAATCACCATGAGCAACACCTCCCGGACTGGCCAGCAAAGCAGGTAGAAAAACTGCACGACTTCCTCAGGGCAGCCAGATTGAGTAGGCAGCACTGTGCCCCTGGCACCAACCCCTGTCCCACACACCCGCAACACAACACCCCGCCCATACCCACAGGGTGTCCAAACCCCCACCCTGCATCACATTCCGTCACCCATACCTACCACCATGGTCGGGTGCCCTGGCCACTGAGGCCACCAGCTGCCCACTCCCTGGGCTCCATGCGTCAGACTGTCTAACACTGTACATTTTCTGTTTCCCCCCCACCTATCCCCAGGAAAAGGCTATCCATAACCGTCGGGAGTGGGAAGAAACCGAAGGGGGACTGCCAAATATGCGGCCCCACACTGCGGCACAGCAAAGTGCCCTGGACATGGTTGGCGGCCTGAGGAAAGGGAAGCCGCCGGGGTGGAGGTCGGCATTGGGCAAAGAAGTGAGACCCTGCTGAGTTGCGGTTCCCGTGACATGTGTGTCAACACCCCCGCAACACCACCCTCACCCTCACACCACCTTCGTCCTCACCCCTACACCACCCTCCACCACCCTCGCTCCCACACCACCCACACACCATCACCACCCCCTCAACCCTGCTAAACACACTCCCACCAGCTCCACTCCTCCCCCCAGCCCGCAGTCTAATCATGCATCCTGTCTTGTGCCTTGCAGGAGCTGCTGGTGAAGGGGAGTGTCGTTCTGGTATCCCCGCCCCCAGTCACAGGCAGAGCCCTAGGTGCCGAGCAGCGACGAGGACACCGACAGGGACAAGAGCCATCAACCCAAGACCCAGGACAGCCCGGAGCTTGAGCCTGATGATGATACTAACTTCCCGTCACAGCTGTCTCTAATACCCTCCACCAACTCAAAGACACTCACCTTGGCTGGGCACTTTAGTGGAGAGGCTCCTGGGACACTATCTGGTGGCACCACACACATGCTCCGGTACAGCAGGTGGAGGTAGGAACTCCCGAGAGGGTGGACAGTTAGGGTGTCGGCCGACCCCAGGGACGAGCTGCCATCCGGATGGGGTTCGAGCTTCTGGAACGGACAGTCCCATCGATCATGGACTGCATGAGGAGCTGTTGGCAAGCATCCCGCACCTGCAGGCAGAAGAGTCCAAACACGTGCAGGAGCAAGAGGTGGTGCCGGCAATGCATGCCACGCAGGCCAAAACCGTATGGGTGGCGTCCGATGTGGAGGCCATGGGGGTGAGGGTTTTGGCCATGGATCAGCATGTCCAAGGCCTGGGGCACTCTATGCAGTGTTAAATTAGATAGTTCTTAGTGTGTACCTCATACAGATGCACTGCAGGAACTCACCAAGGCTTCTTTGATTGCACCTCCTAAACCCTTGATGCCTACCATCTCCAAGAACAAGCAAGAGCTTGAGAACGCCTGCAAAGTTGCCTTCGAGTAACTCACCATCTTGACTTGGAAATATATTGCTCTCCCTTCATTACCGCAGAGTCAAATTCCTGGCTTTCCCTACCTCATAGCACTGTGGGAGCACCTTCACCACCCAGACTGCAATAGTTCAAGAAGGTGGCTCACCACCAGCATCTTCTCAAGGGCAATTAGGGATTGGCAATAACAGCAACACTGACATACAATGAATGAAGAACGGAAATCCAGATTCATTTTAGCAGCCACACATAGTTATATTCAGTATGAAGTTACTGTTATCAAATAAGAAATCTATATTCTTCCTCCTCTACTTACATAAGAAATCTTACAACACCAGGTTAAAGTCCAACAGGTTTGTTTCAAATCACTAGCTTTCGGAGCGCTGCTCCTTCCTCAGGTGAATGAAGAGGTAGGTTCCAGAAACATATATATAGACAAAGTCAAAGCTGTAAGACAATGCTTGGAATGCGAGCATTTGCAGGTAATTAAGTCTTTACAGATCCAGAGATAGGGGTAACCCCAGGTAACCTGTTGGACTTTAATCTGGTGTTGTAAGACTTCTTACTGTGCTCACCCCAGTCCAACGCCGGCATCTCCACATCATACTTACATAATGACAGTTGATGGCAAAACAATTGGTCTCTGTTGGGAAGATCCTTGCTAGAATCTGTAATGCCTTTAGGTTACTATTAAAATTTCAGTTGCTGCTCATTGCTCAGCTTCATTCTGCTGAAATGCTGAGCAAACAAAGGCACTGCCATTTCCTGAATTTCTTAATGCTTTGAAACATGCTGGAACCTTCCATTGGATTATTTTCTCCCAATCATCATTGAATGCTCACTTTGCAGGCTCTGAGTTGCACCTTACATGTTTCAGGCATGTACGGTGCAAAACTGTAAGTAATTTAAAAAAAAAAGAATTTTATTAAAGGCATTTTAAAATATTTACCAACATAAAATGGCAAAACCAAAAGGACAACGGAAACATAAGCCCCAACCATGACATCAGGCCACAAAACCCCTCCCCCACTCAGAAACCACCCATTCACCCGCCTACCACCCCGGCATCCGTCTTCGTGTTCCAACCCTTCGGGCAGGATTCTCTGCTTGCCGATGCCGATTGGACGGAGAATAGCTTCAGACACCAAAATCGGGGTAGGCGCCGATTTGAAGCCCAGTTGAGATTCTCCGGCGATTCACCACCTCCGATGGGCCGATTTCCCAACGGTGTCGTTCACTTGTGGTTTTAAAAATCGTGAACCTGGCGTCTTGGCTGCTGAGCGAGAGAGAGGAGGCATAGAACATAGAACATAGAACGATACAGCGCAGTACAGGCCCTTCGGCCCACGATGTTGCACCGAAACAAAAGCCATCTAACCTACACTATGCCATTATCATCCATATGTTTATCCAATAAACTTTTAAATGCCCTCAATGTTGGCGAGTTCACTACTGTAGCAGGTAGGGCATTCCACGGCCTCACTACTCTTTGCGTAAAGAACCTACCTCTGACCTCTGTCCTATATCTATTACCCCTCAGTTTAAAGTTATGTCCCCTCGTGCCAGCCATTTCCATCCACGGGAGAAGGCTCTCACTGTCCACCCTATCTAACCCTCTGATCATTTTGTATGCCTCTATTAAGTCTCCTCTTAACCTTCTTCTCTCCAACGAAAACAACCTCAAGTCCATCAGCCTTTCCTCATAAGATTTTCCCTCCATACCAGGCAACATCCTGGTAAATCTCCTCTGCACCCGCTCCAAAGCCTCCACGTCCTTCCTATAATGCGGTGACCAGAACTGTACGCAATACTCCAAATGCGGCCATACCAGAGTTCTGTACAGCTGCAACATGACCTCCCGACTCCAGAACTCAATCCCTCTACCAATAAAGGCCAACACTCCATAGGCCTTCTTCACAACCCTATCAACCTGGGTGGCAACTTTCAGGGATCTATGTACATGGACACCTAGATCCCTCTGCTCATCCACACTTTCAAGAACTTTACCATTAGCCAAATATTCCGCATACCTGTTATTCCTTCCAAAGTGAATCACCTCACACTTCTCTACATTAAACTCCATTTGCCACCTCTCAGCCCAGCTCTGCAGCTTATCTATATCCCTCTGTAACCTGCTACATCCTTCCACACTATCGACAACACCACCGACTTTAGTATCGTCTGCAAATTTACTCACCCACCCTTCTGCGCCTTCCTCTAGGTCATTGATAAAAATGACAAACAGCAACGGCCCCAGAACAGATCCTTGTGGTACTCCACTTGTGACTGTACTCCATTCTGAACATTTCCCATCAACCACCACCCTCTGTCTTCTTTCAGCTAGCCAATTTCTGATCCACATCTCTAAATCACCCTCAATCCCCAGCCTCCGTATTTTCTGCAATAGCCTACCGTGGGGAACCTTATCAAACGCTTTGCTGAAATCCATATACACATCAACTGCTCTACCCTCATCTACCTGTTCAGTCACCTTCTCAAAGAACTCAATAAGGTTTGTGAGGCATGACCTACCCTTCACAAAGCCATGCTGACTATCCCTGATCATATTATTCCTATCTAGATGATTATAAATCTTGTCTCTTATAATCCCCTCCAAGACTTTACCCACTACAGACGTGAGGCTCACCGGTCTATAGTTGCCGGGGTTGTCTCTGCTCCCCTTTTTGAACAAAGGGACCACATTTGCTGTCCTCCAGTCCTCTGGCACTATTCCTGTAGCCAATGATGACATAAAAATCAAAGCCAAAGGTCCAGCAATCTCTTCCCTGGCCTCCCAGAGAATTCTAGGATAAATCCCATCAGGTCCCGGGGACTTATCTATTTTCAGCCTGTCCAGAATTGCCAACACCTCTTCCCTACGTACCTCAATGCCATCTATTCTATTAGCCTGGGGCTCAGCATTCTCCTCCACAACATTATCTTTTTCCTGAGTGAATACTGACGAAAAATATTCATTTAGTATCTCGCCTATCCAGACTCTACACACAACTTCCCATCCCTGTCCTTGACTGGTCCTACTCTTTCCCTAGTCATTTGCTTATTCCTGACATACCTATAGAAAGCTTTTGGGTTTTCCTTGATCCTTCCTGCCAAATACTTCTCATGTCCCCTCCTTGCTCGTCTTAGCTCTCTCTTTAGATCCTTCCTCGCTACCTTGTAACTATCCATCGCCCCAACTGAAACTTCACACCTCATCTTCACATAGGCCTCCTTCTTCCTCTTAACAAGAGATTCCACTTCCTTGGTAAACCACGGTTCCCTCGCTCGACGCCTTCCTCCCTGCCTGACCGGTACATACTTATCAAGAACACGCAGTAGCTGATCCTTGAACAAGCCCCACTTATCCAGTGTGCCCAACACTTGCAGCCTACTTCTCCACCTTATCCCCCCCAAGTCACGTCTAATGGCATCATAATTGCCCTTCCCCCAGCTATAACTCTTGCCCTGCGGTGTATGCTTATCCCTTTCCATCACTAACGTAAACGTCACCGAATTGTGGTCACTGTCCCCAAAGTGCTCTCCTACCTCCAAATCCAACACCTGGCCTGGTTCATTACCCAAAACCAAATCCAACGTGGCCTCGCCACTTGTTGGCCTGTCAACATATTGTTTCAGGAAACCCTCCTGCACACACTGTACAAAAAACGACCCATCTATTGTACTCGAACTATATCTTTTCCAGTCAATATTTGGAAAGTTAAAGTCTCCCATAATAACTACCCTGTTACTTTCGCTCTTATCCAGAATCATCTTCGCCATCCTTTCCTCTACATCCCTAGAACTATTAGGAGGCCTATAAAAAAACTCCCAACAGGGTGACCTCTCCTTTCCTGTTTCTAACTTCAGCCCATACTACCTCGGAAGAAGAGTCCCCATCTAGCATCCTCTCCGCCACCGTAATACTGCTCTTGACTAGCAGCGCCACACCTCCCCCTCTTTTGCCTCCTTCTCTGAACTTACTAAAACACCTAAACCCCGGAACCTGCAACATCCATTCCTGTCCCTGCTCTATCCATGTCTCCGAAATGGCCACAACATCGAAGTCCCAGGTACCAACCCATGCTGCCAGTTCCCCTACCTTGTTTCGTATACTCCTGGCATTGAAGTAGACACACTTCAAACCACCTACCTGAACACTGGCCCCCTCCTGCGATCCAGAAATCTGAATCCCTCCCGCCTGCACCATCCCTGTAGCCACGTGTTTAAATGCTCTCTCTCCCTATTCCTCATCTCACTATCACGTGGCACGGGCAACAACCCAGAGATAACAACTCTGTTTGTTCTAGTTCTGAGCTTCCATCCTAGCTCCCTGAAAGCCTGCCTGACATCCTTGTCCCCTTTCCTACCTATGTCGTTAGTGCCAATGTGGACCACGACTTGGGGCTGCTCCCCCTCCCCCTAAGGACCCGGAAAACACGATCCGAGACATCACGTACCCTTGCACCTGGGAGGCAACATACCAAACGTGAGTCTCTCACGCTCCCACAAAATCGCCTATCTGTGCCCCTGACTATAGAGTCCCCAATTACTAATGCTCTGCTCCTCTCCCCCCTTCCCTTCTGAGCAACAGGGACAGACTCCGTGCCAGAGGCCCGTACCCCATGGCTTACCCCTGGTAAGTCCCCCCCCCCCACAAGTATCCAAAGCGGTATACTTGTTTCTCAGGGGAACGACCGCAGGGGATCCCTGCACTGACTGCTTTTTCCCAGTCCCTCTTACAGTTACCCACCTATCTCCAATCTTTGGTGTGACTAATTCCCTGAAGCTGCTATCTATGACCCCTTCTGCCTCCCGAATGATCCGAAGTTCTTCCAACTCCAACTCCAGTTCCCTAACTCGGTCTTGGAGGAGCTGGAGATGGCAGCACTTCCTGCAGGTAAAATCAGCAGGGACACTAACTGCATCCCTCACCTCAAACATCCTGCAGGAGGAACATTGCACTCCCTTCCCTGCCATTCTTCTAACTTTCTACCAAGATCTGGCTAACAACTAAATTAAATATTTTATAAAAAATAATAATAATATAATAAAATATGGTACTTACCTCAGACCAATGGGTTTTATTATTAGGTTACAGGAGGAGGGCGGGTGGGAGACACTACACGTGTAGTGTCTCGGGTTTCCTCTCCACCAGAATTTATTGGTGAGGGTCTTCCCAGACATCCGCGGGTCGACTTCCTGTTCCCGCCTAAAACACTAATTTTAAAAAAAAATAAATTCTCAGCTCCCGCTGAAACTGACTGACCAGCTGTTCTCTCGCCGAAATCGACTGGCCTGCCCCTGCAAAGACAAGTCCTTTTAAAGGACAGACTTACCTCCCAGCAGCCACTTCCGCACTGCTCCCGCTGAAACTGACTCACCAGCTGTTCTCCCGCCGAAATCGACTGGGCATGGTGTGACTGCAGCTGCTGCCCGGACACCAGCTGTGCTGGCTGCGGCGGGGGGGGGGGGTGCCCAGTCAGGGCCGGGCGAGGGGAGGGGGAGGGGGAGGGCGGGCAGGAATGGCGCCGCATGAGGCCCTGTGTGCAACAACGCCACATGTCGTTCAAGCACTGCCGGACCGGGCATGCCGATGGAGACTGCGGATGAGCAGAGGGACTGTGCGACACATCTGCCAAATGATGGCGCACCTGGCACCGCAGGGATATGGGGGAGGACACCCGCTCCCGGTGACAGTCGCCCTCAACTTATACACGAAGGGGTCCTTCCAGGCGCCGAGTGGGGACCCATCCGGGATCTCGCAGGACTCGGCGCACAGGTGCATCCGCGCCATCACGGGCGCCCTATACGCCCAGGTGGACCACTACATCAGTTCCATGAAGACCAACCCACTAGGGTGCCCAGACAGCTGGGTTCGCCGCTATCCCCAGGATGCCCCGGGTCCAGGGTGTGATCGACGGAATGCATGGACACTCTGACCCATAGCTGACACCGTCGCCCCAATTGCCTCCATCGCGTGTGATGTCGGCCTGGGTGGCACGCATGACCGGCACCACCCCCTGCTCCTGCACGCGTATGGACTCTTCCACCTGCACTTGCAGTTTCTGGATGCCCGCCGTCAACCCTCCTGTAGTCCCTGGGTCTCTGACTGCATCTGGAATATGGCTGGGACTGGATGTTCCAGGAGCTAGAGAAGTCTGGACGGCAGCTGATTCCTGGGGCTTGCCTGACCTCGGACTGTCCGGCCTCTCGGCTGCTCCTACCTCCACCTGCTGGATCGGATGCAATGTGTGGTGTGCACCAGATAGTATCCCAGGAGTCTCTTCACTAATGTGCCCAACCGAGGTGATAGTCTCTGGGATGCAGGAGTGTGTAGGAGACAGCAGTGATGGAAAGTGAGGGGGGTGCGGGTTGAGGCGGTGCAAATTGGGGGGGGGTGTGAGGGGTGTGGGTTGAGGGGGGGGTGTCCACACATGTGGCATGGGGATCCGCAATTAAGCAGGGTCTCACTTGCTCGCCCGCCGCCGACCTCCACCTCAGTGACCTCCCTCTCCTCCAGGCCGCCGTTCACGTCCAGTGCCCTCTGCTCGGGCACGGTGACGGGCCGCAGGTCTGGTGGTCCCCCTCTGGTCTTCCCCCACTCCAGGCGGTTATGTGCGGCCTTCCCTGGGGGCGGGGGGGGAACACAAACAACGAAACCGTTAGACGTTCCAACGCAAGCAGGCCAGGGATTGGGTAAATGATGGCATCAGTGGCCAGGACACCCGGCCATTGCGCTGGCATGGGTTCTGTCATGTGGGGTCGGGTGGAGGTTCGGCCATCCCCCCGGGGTGGGTTACGTGTATGTGGAGGGGCAGGATTAGTGCCAGGGGCACAGCGCTGCCTACTTACCTTGGCCGCCCTGAGGTGGTCGTGCAGTTTCTTCCTGCACTGGATGCCAGCCCGGACGACGTAGCCAACGGCGCTGACCGCCCTGCCACTTGCGCCCGAGCACGGCGGCGTCCGACGGCCTTCCTCCCGGGCTGGGGTACAGGGTCATCCTTCTCTCCACTACAGCGTCCAGGAGGGTGTCCAGCTCAGTGTCCCTGAACCGTGGCGCTGCTCTCCTTCCAGCCACCTTGTGGGGGAAGGGCCGTGTAAGTGTGGCTGCAGCGTGTGAACCTCGTGTGGCAATCACAGACTCGGCGAATCCAGCACCGTTTTACATGGAACCGGTTGCGTTCCACGTGGCGATGATGCTAGCCCATTCGGAGCTGCTGAATCGGTGCAGCTGTTGCACCACTTTTCCTGATGTAAACACCATGGTTCCCATGTTGGCGTCAGCACTTAGTCTCAAAAGCGGAGAATCCAGCCCTTCGTTTCCCCCCTCCCCCAACCGGAGACTACAGCTCGAACCGAATGAAAGCCCAAACCCCCCGCTGACGACAAAATCCTCCTGAAAGAAGTCAATAAACGGCTTCCAGCTCAAAGTGAACTGCTCCTCCGCCCCGCAAATGGCCAACTTGATTTTTTTCCAGCTGCAGAAATTCTGCCAAGTCGCTCACCCATACCCCGGCCTTCGGTGGCTCTGGGTGCTGCCAGCACAACAAAATCTGCCCCCAGCAGGGAGGCAAAGGCCAAAACATAGGCCTCTCTCCCCCACCTGCACTCCGGGATCCGCTGACATTCCAAATATTGCCACCTCCGGACTCTGAGCTATTTCTGCCCCCAAAACCTTTGCCATAACCTCCCTACCAGAAGCCCATCAATTTCGGATAAGCCCAGAACATAGGGACATGGTTCGCCAGCCCCTCTGCACTCCGCCCATACCTATCCTCCTGTCCCAAGAAGCGACTCGTTCATGACACTGTCTAGTGGGCCCTGTGCATCACCTTAAACTGAATAAGGCTTAGCTTCGCACACGACAAAGACACATTCACCCTCCATAAAGCTTCCCTCCACACTCCAGCCCCCAACTCCCCTGCAGTACCGAGGGCAGCAATCCCAGAAATGATGGCACCTCCTTCCTAACCTGAATCCATTTCCGTTTGGTAATTGATAGGTCCCCTCTAGCTCCTTCAGGTCTGCAAACCTTTCCCCAATGAATAAATCCCTGAAACATTATATTCCCACCTGCTGCCTCCCCGGAAACTCACATCCTGCCCCATTGGCACAAACCTATGATTATCAAAAATATGCATTCCAAACCAAAGTGCTGCCTACACTGGGTGCAGACCCCAGTGCTGATACCACCACCAGGCTCATGGACTACCTGACCGGCGAGAGCAGAAGGGGTGCCATAAACAGGACTCACCAACGAAATACCACTGTTCCTCAATGCCTAAGCACCTTTCACCAACCAACACCCCTTAATTTGGGTGAAAAGGGGCCATAGAATTCCACCTCGAGCAGGAGCCACCAAATGTGCGACCACTCACTCCATGGCCACCACCAGAAGTCCAAAAATTACAAATTTGACAGCTCACTGCTAAATTCACCCTGACATGTATTTCAGGCCCAGATGAAGCACCACATTGATTTAAGCATTCAAATAAAGTTCTTGCGCTACAATAAGGATCAGTTTCCTACATTGGAATCATCTAATTCACTGGGTCTTAACCTTGACACAAAATGTCTTAAAAGTTGGGGAGTATGCCACTTGCCTAACCAAGAAGAGCAGTCTAGCAGCCGGGTGTCCGCAGCACTGTCTGTGGCTATGAAAGTCAGAATGACCTCAGCAGCTACCCAACTTCCAATAGATGACCTCAGTAACGTCTCTCAGTTTGATGTGTACAATCAAGGAGGTCACAATGCACGGTTTGCTAGGTGCAAATATTTTATCACCTTCCCAAAGGAGGCTACTGAGCATGAGTAAACAGCAGTGGGGCTTTACAAGAATTGCTGGATTTTCTCAGGAGTAAAGTAATCCATTACACCCGTGTGGCCCTGTCTGATCCTGTGGAAAGCTTTTGCTCTATTCCTTAAAAATGCAGGTCAGCTGTGACTGTAGCTATTGAATTCTGCAAGTGTTTGCCTGCAACCCTGGCAGTAGTCATGATGACTTCAACTTATGTCAGACCTCAGGATCTTCTCTCTTCCACCCAAGCGATTGGGCTAGCGGCTGGCTGTTTGGGGACAAGGACCAAACTCTGAATTCCTGGCTAATGATGCCTGCCAGGAACATAAGCATTGACATTCAGCCATGCCAGAACCAGGGTATTCATGAAAGTAGACATTAAGCTTTTCAAACAAAAATTGAAGTCACTCAAAGAACCAAACAGCATGTTTCAAGATAGACATGAATAATTGTCAAGGTTTTTCATTGCGTGCTTGCTAGAATCCCAGCTGATGTTAATACAGGACAAGTCTGATGCCAAAGTGAAATCTGGCTTGATCGATCCTAACTCTTTTAGAAACTATGGAGGAAAGTTACTGAACAGATTCACAGGAGTCAACTGATCAAACTTTTAATATAAAGAATAAAATATTTATCAAAACAAGAAAAATTAACTATATTACACCAGATACAAAGATTATAAAGATCACAATACAAACGCAAGAAGACAATTCAAATTCCCATATTCCTTTGCCCTAGTAGTATCTTAACAGGCACCTAAATCAGTAAGGAGTCACCAGTAGCTTGACACAAAGGCTTCTCACTTGGGACTGGCACCTCTTCCGGTGAATTCCTGAGCATTCACTTAATGCTTCTCACCCAACTTGTATCTCTCCCTTGTGTGATCACTGTATATGCATGTACATAAGGGGTTAATGTGTAATCAGTAGCATCAGATGATCGCTAGAGGGCAGTACCAACAGGGGTATAAAAGCAACCGCATTGTGCCTCTCGGTTGGGTGTTCTGTGACAAGAGAACAGTGGTATAAATTAGTTCAGAGTGTTAGTGTAGTTAAACATAGTTACTGTATTTTGATCTTGTTAACCTTACTACTAGTATTAATATTAAAGTGAAGAACTCATTTAATTATTGTTTTAGTTACTGAATAAATCTTTTGTTACTACTGGACGACTTTGAGTCTTTTGCATCAAGATTCAGAAAGCCTCATCAGCATTGAGTAACATATATTACATTCAGTAGTATATCAAAACATACTACAGAAGAGTAATAAAACATCCCTGAGACCCCAAAACTGCTCTCTAAACTCACTGTTTCTTCAACTGCTGGGCAAATAAATGAGTTCCCCAAACTCAGTCGTCCAGTAATTCCTCTGCTAAACTGGTCACTTTACGGAATCCTATAACTGATTAGTCAATTTAACAACTGTCCCAATTGCCTTGTAGTTTTACTTTTCAGAGAGCTTAAAATCCCTGCCTTCTCTCTCTGATACATACTACACTCCCTGTCTTCACTACTGTCTCTCGCTGTCTGTGCCACAAGTTCATCCAGACTCCCAGTCACCAAGGTTCATAAAGAAAACCTAAATTAACCTGAAACCAGTTTTACCTTTCTCAACACAAGTACATATATATTCAAATTCAAATTATACATTGTAATATTGTACATAACATGCTGTACAATTTCATCACTAAAGAGGGCAAATGTTAGAACTGCAAATGAAGAGGAAGTTGAGGCAAAACAGTGAGAGGGGGATTCAGAAGCTGAACCTGCAGAGCAAGGCCCAGCAATGCACTAGAAATCTCTTCACCTCCCCAATGTAATGCAGTGTCTCGATCCACCTAACAGCCACCATCTGAATGCCCCCATATAGTCCAATTTATTAGGTGCTGTCCTTAGAGAACTAAGAATAATAGACCAAAAGCAATCCAAGATAAAAACATATTTACGACGCAAAGATAATTCTTCATTCCTCATTCGACAATTGCTTATACTGAAATTAGAGAATCAAAAATCACCAGTGTGAAAGCACTGGCGTCTGTTTTTGGCATGTTTGTTAACCAGTTATAGTCCTCTGACGTGACCCTTTTGAGTACAGCAAGAGAGGTAAAAATTTTCAGAACTTGCTTTGAGGCTTCTTAAGATGGGATTGTTGGATGACCTTAAATAACTTTGGCTGCAGACAGGGGAATCTCATTAGCAGAAAGAGCAGCTAGCCCAATTAGCAGTTTGACATCAACAAAGGCACTGGTTGAAAGTTTGGGGATAGAACAGGCATCACCTGAGAGCATCTGCAGCTCACATGGAGCCTATGCCAATATCAGGGACTGGACCTCCATCTCCCCACTGTTCCTTGTGAGGATTGAGGATTTGATGTATTGGGCAAAAAAGAGACCAGTTTTGGGTGCATTTAGCGGGGTGTTTACAGGCGCTTGCAGCACCGAGAACGACCCTGCTATTAAACAGGACTACATTTTTGGGGGGAGCCTCTGTGAGGAAAGCACCACCGGGGCCGCACATAGACTCATTTCCTGTGCTGACGGGCTCAGCTCGCCAGTGCAGCAAGAGAAAATGGTGCCCCTATCTCTCCAACCCCCCCCCCCCCCGCCACGTCCACCCCCCCCCCCCCCCCCCCCCACCCCAAATAACTGCTGCAGGTCATTGTCGCACACATGCGTGGCCATGGACCAGCCATTCTCCAACCGTTTTTGCCACGGGAGCTGCTGCTGGCCCCTCACCGGTCGCAGGACCGGTGAGGGCAAGGCAACGATTTTTCCGTCGTACAAGGCTGGCTCCAACATTTAGCCTCCGAAACAGTGAATCCAGCCCATTAACTCTGTTTCTCTCTCCACAGATGCTGCCAGATATGCTGAGTATTTCCAACACTTTCTGTTTTTATTTCAGTGAGGTTACCCATGCTAAGTTCCAGCTTAACTAAGTATTATCTCCTCTAAAGGCTTCACTCACTAACACATACCATCACCTTGGGAGCCTCTCCAGTTGATCCAGCTTTGGCTGCACCCTGTTCTTCATCTGCATCCTTAGCAACATCATCCACTGACACAGGATCGACTTCATGGCTGCAGTCATCTAAGCAGCACATTATGGAGTTCCCTCTTTAAACATCTCTGCTTCTCCAACTTCGTCCCTTTTAAATAGTCCTCAAAACCCACTCCTTTATCAAACATTTGGTTACCCTTACATCTGCTCCTTGAGCTGATGTCAATAATTTGCCTGACGGAACTTATGTGCTTTCCTACATTAAAAATGCAATATAACACATTCTCCCCATGTTAGCGTGGGTTTCGCCCCCACAACCCAAAAGATGTGCAAGGTAGATGAATTGGCCACGCTAAATTGCCCCTGAATTGGAAGAAATGAATTGGGTACTCTTTAAAAAAAAATGCGATATAAAGCAAACCGGTGTTTTTCTGCAATCAATATGGACCAGCTGGCAGGGAAATGTGCCTTGATTAGTGATCATAATAATATAGGTAACCTAAGAATTAAAAAAAATATATTACACTAATTCTATTTTCAATATTTTTTAAGTTTAGATTTATACATTAAAACTTTACGATCATCACAGTGTGTCAGTAAAGGACTAGTGGCAGGGTTCGGGTGCCAGTCACATTTATCTATTAATTTGATCATATTTTGTTTCATAAAATCGTCATGCCATTACAGAACATATGAAGTATTTGTTTGTAAAAATGCAAAATTATCTTTTCATGTTTTTTTTCATTATTGCACCCAAGAACTTATTTAAGTGTTCACAATCAAATACCTTTTGCTTTTTTGTGCCAGGTACTCTAATCGACTATTATGGAAAGCAATGATTGGACTGCATTCCCAAACTGATTCAGAAACTACTGTACAAACCAGATTCATCAAACGGATGATAATTCATGAGCAATTCAATAATATCACAATGGATTATGATATAGCCTTGATTGAACTTTCAGACCCTGTAGTATTCAATAGTTACGTCCAACCAGTGTGTCTTCCATCAGTGTTACACGTGTTTCCTGCAAATCGAAAATGCTATATTACTGGTTGGGGTTTAGTGCAGGAAAAAGGTAAATTAGTTACCCGTAAAGCTATTTCTACCTGTTAGTTTTCATTCAACTAAATAACTTTGACTATGTTGCCAAATATATTTATAGCTAATGGATTAAGGGATAGATTGATTTTAGTCAATTATTTAATGCTACTAGAAAAATCACATGAAGAACACTCAGAATGATTAAATGTTCACATATTCACATGCCACGCAGACACAAATACAATTTAATAATATTCCTGATAATTGGAATAATAGTTACATTTTAGGGAATTAAATTCTACATTATTAGGTTAATAGTACAACAACTATATGTCAGACAGTTTCATCTCAGTGGTGGAAACCATTTAAGAATGATGACCTGGGACAAAATTAACAGTTCTTGCACAATTGTGGATCAGTTAAGGAAAGCCAGCGTAGAATTATTTTAAAGGCAAGTAAAGGGTAGCACATTGGTTAGCAACGCTGCCTCATAGCTCCCAGGTTCAATTCCGGCCTCGGGTGACTGTCTGTGTGGAGTCTGCATGTTCTCCCCGTGTCTGCGTGGGTGTCCATCGGGGGCTCCGGTTTCCTCCCACAGTCCAAAGATGTGCAGATTAGGTAGATTAGCCATGCCAAATTGGCCTTTAGTGTCCAAAAGGTTAGATGAGTTATTGGGTTACGCGATAGGGTGGAGGCGTGGGCTTAAGTAAGGTGCTCTTTCCAAGTGCAGACTCCAAGAGCCAAATTGCCTCCTTCTGCACTGTAAATTCTTTGATTCCATGATTCTGATGTTTAAATAATTTTATTGAGTTTTTTGATGAGGTAGCAGTGAGGGTTGATGAGGGTAGTATAATTAATGTGGCATATACTGACGATCAAAATATGTATTATAAAGTGCCCGTAACAGCATCGTGAACAAAGCTGAAGCCATTGGAATAAAAAGATCAGTAGCCTCAGAGGTACAAAGTTGGTCAGAGTTAGGTCCCCTGCTTTTCTTGATCTATATTAATCAGCGAGGGCAGGACTTTCTGACTCTGACACCAGCGGGTATCGTCGCTGATGGAATGGATGATTTGGAGAGCTGTTAAAAGTCGGTGTTGGGGTTGGAAATCTCGGCCCTAGACACGGGTGTGCAGTGCAAAGTTTTCAAAATATGCAGAAGACAAAAAACTTGGAAGTATTCTGAATTTTGAGGAGGATAGTGATAAACGTCAAGGAGATATAGACAGGCTGGCGGCATGGGCAGACATGTGGCAGATGAACTTTAATGTAGAGAAGGGTGAAGTGGGCTGGATTCTCCATTCTGGAGACTAAGCGCTGACGCCGAGACTGGATTGGTGGTGTTTCCACGATCCTGATAGTGGCACCGGTCGCAATTCAGGACATGCAAATGGGCCCGCACCGGCACCACGTGGAACTTGTGCAATTCCAACCAATGCCAGCATCGGATTCACTGCTGTCAGAATTGGCACTCGAGAGTCTGACAACCTTGAGCTGCATATAAACACTCCACTCCCCATTCACTCTCATTCCAGCCAAGAAGATGGCACCACGAGGAGCGGCCCTGAGGTTTGCCATCACAGAGCTGGAAACACTGCTGGATGCCATGGAGGAGAGGAAAGACACCCTGTTCCCTGGGCTGGGAAGGAGCTGCCACCCACGGAAGTCAACTGGGCCTGGGCACATGTGGCAGAGGCAGTGAGCGCCGTGGACTCCACCAAGAGGACTTGCAGCAGTGCAGGAAGAAGCTGCACAATTTCCTCAGGGCGGCCCGGGTGAGTCACCACCACCACCACGCCCCTGGCACTGCCCCCCATCCACCCAAATGTGGCCCCCACCAGGTGAGCAGGCAGCGATGGATGAGGATGGACAGCACCCCCCCATGCCCCTGGCACCACCCCCACACACCCACCCCAATAGGGCGACGGAATCCTGCCCGCCACCAGCACCCTCGCACCACAACCTGCGACACATGCCAAGATCCATAGGACTCCATCCATGGCCGGGTGCCCCACACACACAAGCCACCAGCTGCCCACGTCCGAGTGTCTCACACTGTCCATTATTGTTTCCCCCCCCCCCCCCCCCCACAAGGCGAAGGCGGCCCACAACAGCCGGGAGCAAGAACAGACTGGAGGGGCACGCCAGACTTGCAGCTCCTCAGGTCTGCTCCTATGGCGGAGCAGATAGCATTGGACCTGGTCGGCGGGGTGGCAGAGCAGGCAATCGCTGAGGCGCAGGTCGGCATGGGACAGCCAGGTGAGCCCCGATACATTGCAATGTCCCTACGGCATGTGAGTCACAGTCCGCCCCAGACCAAGACCACCCGTGGTCAACCATACATCTTACATTGCGTCTTCCAGGGTCACCACTGGACGATGAGGAACGAACCGTGTCCCCCGCCACCAGCCGCAACCCCGCAACTTAGCAGATGATGGGGCTGCGCAGCCCAGGGCCCCTCACACCCAGCTGCAACCCCGTGACATCCTGGAGGACACGTCCGGGGATGACACCAACTTTGCATCACTGCTGTCAGCTACACCCTCCACCATACCAGAGATACTCACCTCGGTTGGGCATTTTAATGAAGAGTCTCCTGGGACACTATGTGGTGCGCACCACACATGTGCTGCAGTAGATCAGGTAGAGATAGGAATCCACAAGGAGGCGGATAGTCAGAGGGCAGCCCGGCCCCAGGGGCTAGCATCCGTCCAGGCGGGTCTTTTGCTTAGACCATAAGACATAGGAGCAGAATTAGACATTTGGCCCATCGGAGGGCTGGTTTAGCACACTGGGCTAAATAGCTGGCTTTTAAAGCAGACCAAGGCAGGCCAGCAGCACGGTTCAATTCCCGTACCAGCCTCCCCGAACAGGTGCCGGAAAGTGGCGACTAGGGGCTTTTCACAGTCACTTCATTGAAGCCTACTTGTGACAATAAGCGATTTTCATTTCATCGAGTCTGCTCCGCCAATCAATCATGGCTGATATTTTCTCATCCCCATTCTCCTGCCTTCTCCCCATAACCCCTGATCCCCTTATTAATCAAGAACCTCTCCATCTCTGTCTTAAAGACACTCAGTGATTTGGCCTCCACTGCAGCAAGGAGTTCCACACCCTCTGCAAAGGGCAGTCTTATCAATGCTGGAGATGTAGACACAGAGTCGGGGACTACATGAAGGGGTGTCAGCAGCCATCCAGCGCCTGCAGGTGCAGTTGGAGGAGTCCAACCGCCTGCAGGAGCAGGAGGCAGTACCGATCATGCGTGCTACACAGGCCAACACTGAACGGGTGCCGTCTGCGGTGGAGCCCTTGGGTGCAAAGGTATCGGCCATGGGTCAGAATGTTGAAGGCCTGGTGCACAGTGTGCAGGCAGTGGATGAGGCACAGGACAGGGCTGCCCTGTCACAGGCAGCCATGTACCAGGGCCATATGGACATTGCTGCGGCGCTCCAGAGCATGGCCCAGTTACAATGGGACATAGCTGCGAATACTGAGAGCAGTGGCCAGGTGCTGGCTGGCCTGAGCCAGCCACAGAGCAACCTGACAAGGTCACTGAATGTTCTGGCACATTCCCAGGGGAATGTGGCACAGTCCCAGCGGGACGTGACCCAGTCCCTGTGCTCCATGGCCACGAGCATCGAGACCCTGGTCGACACAAGTGGGGGCCTCCAGGATTGGCAAAGACAGGCGACGCCGGAAGCCGTTCCAGGGAGTAGCCTGGGGACCATTGGCCACCCCGAGGGAGGAGGAGGTGGTGGGGCCCAGGCCAGTGTCTCCCGTGCGGGTGGAGACCTGGGGCCTGGATGCTGCTAGATGGCATGGCTGGAATGTGACACCCGGGCGAGAGTCAGACAGTGGCAGACGTTGCGGAGCACTAGAGTTTATCATAGAACGGGTCGTCATCATCCTCTGCCCCATGGATCAGACCCACTGGTAATGCTGACCTAGGGCCATATCTGTGGTGCAGCTGGTGGGGAGCTTGGAGACGCTGTGGAGGTGCTGGGGTTGTGGGTGGGGTGTCGATTGGGGGTGGGGTGGCGGGAGGATGGAACGGTTGAGCTGCCTTCGACCAGGCCCCTAATCGGTGAACCCAGAGGCGACCAGGCTGTTCCTTGCGGGATAGCCCTGGTGCACACGCTGAGCGGCTTCCCATGCCTGTCCCGGGCCCCATGTGCTGGCCATACTGGCCCTCCTCCACGTCCTCTTCGTAAGACAGGCATGCTGGTCTTCCACCTCCTCTTCCAGCACGTCGCCCCTCTGCGGCACCATGTTGTGCAGGATGTAGCAGGCCACGACAATACGGAGTCTCTCCCAGGGGTGTACTGGAGGGCCCCTCCAGGGCGATCCAGGCACCTGAACCGTGCCTTCAGGACACTGATGCACCGCTTGGTCACGCCCCTGGTCGCTGCATGAACATCATTGTGGTGGGTCTCTGCGTCGGTCTGTGCCCTCCGAATACGCGTCATCAGCACGGCCGCAGTGGATAACCACTGTCGCCCAGCAGCCAGCCCCTCACCTGGGTAGCACCTCGAAAGTCTCTGGCACCGACAAGTGTGCCAGGATCAAGGCATTGTGCGCGCTGCCTGTGTATCCGGCGCAGACATGAGGTGATCAAACACCAGCTGCACATCGAGGGAGTGGAAACCCTTCCAGTTGATGAAGCACCCCCTCGTGCTGGTACCCGGATAGGGACGTGTCCTATCAATCACCCCTGGACCTGGCATGCCAGCGATTATGACGAATCCCGCTGACCGGGCAACATGGTGGGCTCGGTCCATTCCGAAAGTGTCTTAATGCACCACCCGGCATACAGGATCACTGCACAGGTGCACCTGTGCACGGAGGACTTGGAGATCCCAGAGAGGTCCCTGCTCGGTGCCTGAAAGACCACAATACAAAACTCAGGGCGATCGTCACCTTGACGGTCACTGGGGGCGGATGTCCTCCCCCATGCCCTTGGGTTGTGTGAGATGCACTTTCAACCAGCACAGGTGATGGTTCAGCGGAGTCTTCGGCGGCACCCCCGGTCCAAAAGGTCCTTGAACGACAGGCACTGCCAGTATACACAAAGCCTGATGCTACACCTCCTTCCCACCTCCTCCTCGGCCTTCTGGATGGACGGCTCTCCATCGTCACCGGCTGGCTTCTGCTCCTCGGGGCAGGCTCCTGTTCGGCAAGGTTTCCCTCCCCCACTGAGCAGCACCGTACAGCCTCAGGACATCCGCCAGGGCTGAGGTGGCAAGGCAGATACCAACAATACCTGGCTCTAATCTGAAATCCATCACGTTGGCATGGTGAGTACACTCGTGCCCATCCAGGTCCAATAGCCCTACCCGCAACCGTTGCCCCCGACGCCCTGCCTCCTGCACCGCGCCCCAGAGTTCACTTGCACTAGCTGGGTGACCCCGAGCCCTGCCTTCCATCTCGTCCCTTCCAGCATTACGCTTAGCGGCCCCTGTCCTGCGTCCTCCTGTGTGGTCTCACCCTTGGGCCGGCTATGTGATCCCCCCCCCGATCCTGGCAGACAGCCCCCACCCGGCCAGCAACACGGCTGGCTGCCTACAATTGTGTTTTTGAGTACTCAGCTTACTTCCTCTTACACCCTCAGCAGTCACAGCACCCGGTTCACATTTTTAAATACCAAAAGTGAACCACGCTGGCATAGCTTCCGCCTGGTGGAGGCGGATAATACCGCCTGGTGGAGTATCGCGGGAGGCTGGAGAATACCTGATCGGGGTCATTAATTATATGCTAATGATTATTACTGTACAGCTTTGGCATGGAACGCATTCGCATTGCTGTTGAGGCACTGGGGCATGGCATTCCAGCACCAGCCTCGATTTTCGGCTGACGCGAGATTGTCCACCTGATCACGTTTCTGGCGTTGCTGGACAAAGAATGCCGCCCAATATATTTTGGTTGGAAGAATGTTGAGAGGCAATCTAAAAAATAAAGGACATAATTTTAGAAGAGATGTAGGGGCAGAGGAATCTGGGAATCTAATTGGAGAAATTGCTGAAGCTCGCAGGGCACTGCTGAGAAAGTGGTTAATAAGGCAATGGGATCCTGTGAGTTATCAATAGAGGCATAAGGCGCGATCTTCCCAAAATCCTGGGCAAGCGCGTTTAACCGCATGTTTCCCAGCACTCACCGTGCCAAGAAACACATGGCTATTCAACGCGACTCGGGTTAAATAAGCGGCCTGAACAGGGCCGATTTTTACAATGAGGAGCTCCGCTCGCTGGAACTCCAGATATGTTTTTTTCACTGGAAGTAATAAGATTGCTTATGCAATAGCCCAGCTATTGATGAATATGAGGTTTATTTTGATATACACAACTACAAAATGTTATATTTGATCCTGAGATGAACATCTGACCACATATGTACATTGGTTACGAACACCACTTCTTCCCAACTCTGTAATTTTGCTGCACTCTGCCATTGCCTCAGCTACATTCTGGTTAAGCAATCAATGCCTTAATTTTAAATTTCTCCTCCTTGTTTTCAAATTCCTGCATGGTCTCACCCATCTCTGTAATCTCGTCCAACCCCCCAAACCCTCTGAGGTATCCATGTGCATCCAATTCTGGTCTCTTCTGCATCTCTAATTATAATTATTTCACTATTGGTAGCTGTACCATCAGCTTCTTCAGCCATAAGCTCTGGAATTCCCGCCCTAACCCTTTCCACCACTTGACCACTCATGCCTTAAGGCGCTCCTTGAAAAGGAAGACTTGCATTCATATAACACTTTCCATGACCTCTGGACTCGAAGCCCTTTACAGTCAATGAAGTATTTTTGAAGTGTCCGCACTGTTTAAACATGGAAGCCAACCTGTGCACATTCCCACAAACAGTAATGTGCTGATGGCCAGATAATCTGTTTTTGTGATTGAGGGATGAAGATTGCCCAGGACACAGGGGTAACCTTTTATATCCAGGGCTTCAGTTAAACATCTCATCAGGAAGACAGCACATCTGGGCAGCACGGTAGCACAAGTGATTAGCACTGTGGCTTCGCAGCGCCAGGGTCCCAGGTTCGATTCCCCGCTGGGTCACTATCTGTGCGGAGTTTGCACGTTCTCCCCGTGTCTGCATGGGTTTTCTCTGGGTGCTCCGGTTTCCTCCCAAAGACGTGCAGGTTAGGTGGATTGGCCGTGCTAAAATTGCCCGTAGTGTCCATAAGGGTTGGGAGGGGTTATTGGGTTGCAGGGATGGGGTGGAAGTGAGGGTTTAATGTGGGTAGGTGCAGACCCGAATGGCCGAATGCACTGTATGTTCTCTGTGTGTGTATCTGATAGCACAGGGCTCCTTTAGTGCTTCACTGAATCGTCAGTCTTGATTTTTGTGCTCAAACTCTAGAGTGGGAATTGAACCCAGGTCTCTGTGATACAGAGGCTAGATGCTACCAACTGGACCACAGCCAACAGCTGCCTCTTAAAACCTATCTCATTGACCAAGCTTTTGTCATCTTCCCGAAATCACTTCCTTTGGCTAGGTGTCAAACTTTGCTTATAACATTCTAGTGAAATGCCTTGGGATGGTTTATTACATCAAATGTGCTGCTACTATATAAATACAAGTGCTCATATTTTTGAGACAAAAGGCTTCATCTAAAAGAAAATTTCTTCACCTAGTGTGTGGACCCTGCACTACATCCTGCACTACACTTTAAAATTCAAACAATGCTTGGTAGTTTTCAAAAACAGAAAATGCATGAAAATCTCAGCATGTCTGACAGCACCTATAGAGAGAGAACAGAGCTCAAGTTTTGAACCTGGATGGAGCTTTGACAAAGAGTCATCCAAACTCGAAACACTAGCTCTGTTCTCTCTCCACAGATGCTGTCAGAACTGCTGAGGTTTTCCAGCATTTTCATTTCCGATTCCAGCATCTGCTATCATTTAATTTTATTTTGTCAGTTAACTGTAAGTAACCATCAACTGGTGCATTCCTCATGGCAGCACCTCTACCAATCAGAGTCCACTTGCCAAACAATCAGCACTCTCCTCCTATACGGTATTATTTTATTCTTGCAAATGGCCTGACGAATGAAAAACGAAAAACCTTGCAAAAAACGCTCTTTTCAGCACAGTAGCATTGTGGTTAGCACTGTGGCTTCACAGCTCCAGGGTCCCAGGTTCAATTCCCTGCTGGGTCACTGTCTGTGTGGAGTTTGCATGTTCTACCCGTGTCTGCGTGGATTTCCTCCCGGTGCTCTGGTTTCCTCCCACAGTGCAAAGATGTGCAGGTTAGGTGGATTGGCCATGATAAATTGCCCCTAGTGTCCAAAAAGGTTAGGAGGGGTTATTAGGTTACGGGAATAGGGTGGAAGTGAGGGCTTAAGTGGGTCGGTGCAGACTCGATGGGCCGAATGGCCTCCTTCTGCACTGTATGTTCTATGTTCTTTCAGCAAAAACAAGAAAAGAATATTAATATTATTGAACTGGAAGTGTATGCTCTATACACGGTGCTCAATTAAATATTAAAAAAGGGGATGTGGTAGAAGCCTTTTTAAGAGATGGCCTATAATACATGCATGAAGTTGGACCAAAGATTAGCGAAGACAAGTCATATGCAACCATAATTTTTTTACAACATCCTCATGACTAACTCCAATATATACCTAATGTAGCAGTTTTTTGTATATATCCAAAAGAACAATTATAGCTTTATATTTTGTTAAGAGGTAATATGCTTCATTATGTTTTTCGCGCCAATCTAGTTTTGAAGAAACACAGACAGACACACACACAGACAGATTGCTATAATAGGTGGAAAATGATCCACATTTATTCAGCTGCTGTACATGCATTATGAGCACAAATATGATTTAAACAAACAATGCATGTGATTTACAGTAGAGCATCATTTGAAACAAAAGGTTTATAATCCATTCTTAACTGAACAGAAAATGTTTTTTTTACAGGTCAACTTCCTACTATCCTTCAAAAGGCTGAAGTAAGAATCATTAATCAAACAACATGCATTAACTTTATAGGAAATATAGTATCATCGCGAATGCTTTGTGCAGGATATCTTACTGGACACGTTGATGCCTGTGAAGTATGAACAGCTACATTTTTATTGAAACTTATGTTAGCACAGCTGACAATTGTAATTTTTGCAGATTTATGGTGCGGTAATATTGATCATCAGTTTTTTTAATAAACTGTATGACCCAATACAATTAATATTGTATCAACAACAACTGCCATAAACTCAAATTCTGTCATTGAAAGTATTCATATAAATTTGGATACAGAAAATCCCAGACAGAAGATCTGTACAGAAACTCTACTTCCCCAACTGTGATTAGCTAACTCAGCACTGCAGAGGTACTATGCCCTGCGTCAGTGACATTCAGCTTAGGAACGAAAAATCAGAACGTTACTGCACCCCCTAATTACAATACAGGGGGCTCCTGCTGGGCAGGATGAGATTTCAGCCATGGGAAAATTTTTCACACAAGAAAAATAGTTACATCGATGAGATTATGAGGGGCATGGACAGGGTGGATAGAAAGCAGCTGTTGCCCTTCGTTGAAGGGTCAGTTACGAGGGGACAAAAGTTCAAGATGAGGGGCAGGAGGTTTTGGGGGGGGATTTGAGGGAAAACATTTTTACCCAGAGGGTGGTGATTGGTGATGGTCTGGAATGAAATGCACTGCCTGGGAGGGTAGTAGAGACAGGTAGCACAGTGGTTAGCACTGCTGCTTCGCGGTGCCAGGGTCCCAGGTTCTATTCCTGTTTGGGTCACTGTCTGTGCAGAGTTTGCACGTTCTCCCGTGTCTGCGTGGGTTTCCTCCGGGTGATCCGGTTTCCTCCCACAAGTCCCCAAAGATGTGCTTGTGAGGTGAATTGGACATTCTGAATTCTCCCTCAGTGTACCTGAACAGGTGCCGGAGTGTGGCGACTAGGGGATTTTCACAGTAACTTCATTGCCGTGTTAATGTCTGCCTACTTGTGACAATAATAAAGATTATTATCCTTTGTAAAGTACCTGGATGAGCACTTGGCACGTCGTAACATACAAGGCTTTGGGCCAAGTGCTAGCAAATGGGATTAGGTAGACAGGTCAGGTGTTTTTCATGAGTGGGTGCAGACTCGATGGGCCGAAGGGCCTCATCTGCACTATTATTCTGGAACTATGCTTATCATGAGGCACACCTTCAAAATAGAGGGGAGCAAAATGAAAGGAAGGTTTTGGGGTAGTGTATGAAATTCTAGATTTGTATCAGCAAATAGTCTGATAGCAACAGTCATGGGGCTGTAGCACAAATCACCATTCTCAGTTTTTTTTTGACTGGCAGGGTTAAAGTGAGGGACACTGGGTGTAATTCTCCGAAAACGGCGCGATGTCCGCCGACTGGCGCCCAAAACGGCGCAAATTGGACGGGCATTGCACCGTCCCAAAGGTGCGGAATGCTCCGCATCTTTGGGGGCGGAGCCCCAACCTTGAGGGGCTAGGCCGGCGCCGGACGAATTTCTGCCACGCCAGCTGGCGGAAAAGGCCTTTGGTGCCCCGCCAGCTGGCGCGGAAATGACATCTCCGGGCGGCGCATGCGCGGGAGCATCAGCGGCCGCTGACAGCTTCCCACGCATGCGCAGTGGAGGGAGTCTCTTCTGCCTCCGCCATGGTGGAGACCGTGGCGGAGGCGGAAGGGAAAGAGTTCCCCCACGGCACAGGCCCGCCCGCGGATTGGTGGGCCCCGATCGCGGGCCAGGCCACCGTGGGGGCACCCCCCGGGGCCAGATCGCCCCGCGCCCCCCCCCAGGACCCCGGAGCCCGCCCGCGCCGCCTAGGTGGTTTAATTTATGCCAGCGGGACAGGCATTTTAGCGGCGGGACTTCGGCCCATCCGGGCCAGAGAATCGAGCGGGGGGGCCCGCCAACCGGCGCGGCGCGATTCCCGCCCCCGCCTAATATCCGGTGCCGGAGACTTCGGCAACCCGCGGGGGCGGGATTCACGCCAGCCCCCGGCGATTCTCCGACCCGGCGGGGGGGTCGGAGAATTTCACCCACTGTTAGTAGTGAACAGGAGTTAACTTTCTTTTAATAGCTACACTGTCATCTGCTAGTGAGTTACACACCTACGCATTTGTAAATATCTTCTACAAAAAAGACAATTAAAAATAACCCAAACATATTTTCTTTAAAAAACCCAGAATATTTGCACACCAGTAAACACAGTTCAGTTAAGAAAAACTCGTTAATATATTGGCTGGACCTTTACTGATTATTGAAAATTGCTTGTTCAATAACTACTAAATGCATTTTAAAATAATTCTTGTCGTATTTCCTTTATTGTTGACATTTACTTTTTAAACGGCCTAGAAACAAAATATAAAGAACGCAGAATGGATGATTTGAAAACCTTGCTTGAATATTTATGACATAGAAACACTAAACTCAGTTTGGTAGAGTTACACATCTGTGTTACTTTTCTTGTTCTCTGTAGGGTGATTCTGGAGGACCACTGGCTTGTGAAGAACCATCAGGAAAGTGGTTTCTGGCCGGAATTGTGAGCTGGGGACAAGGGTGTGGTCGATATGGGCACCCTGGAGTTTATACCAGAATCACAAAGTTCGGAGACTGGATTCAGAGGAACATGAGAATAATTGGCAATTGATCAAAATTATTGTATGTTGAAAAGAAAATCTTAATTTAATTCAAGCAGTGGTTGCTGCTATTTCCTGTAGTGCTCATATCCCTTCACCAGTAGAGTACAGCAAACACTGAATTATCAATTTCTCTGCATTATTTATCTGACTCAAATAAAACTTATAGATACCTTGGGCTGGAGTTTCTGGGCATCAACAAACCTTTTTCTGCCCAATTTCCCATCCCATTGGCGACGATTGTTATAATCTCTGTCAGGTTTCCCTCACTTTCCATGGGCGGGATTCTCCCCTACCCGGTGGACCAGGGGGTTCCGGCGTAATGGAGTGGCGGGAACCACTCCGGCGTTGGGCCGCCCCAAAGGTGCGGTAATCTCCGCACCTTTAGGGGCCAAGCCCTCACCCTGAGGGGCTAGGCCCGCGCCAGAGTGGTTTGTGCCCCGCCGGCTGGTGGGAAAGGCCTTTGGCGCCACGCCAGCCGGGGCCGAAAGGTCTTCGCCGGGCGACGCATGTGCGGGAGCGTCAGCGGCTGCTGACGTCATCCCCGCGCATGCGCAGGGGAGGGGGTCTCTTCCGCCTCTGGCATAGTGAAGACCATGGCGAAGGCGGAAGAAAAAGAGTGCCCCCACGGCACAGGTCCGCCCGCGGATCGGTGGGCCCCGATCGCGGGCCAGGCCACTGTGGGGGCACCCCCCGGGGCCAGATCGCCCCGCGCCCCCCCCCCAGGACCCCGGAGCCTGCCCGCGCCGCCTTGTCCCGCCGTTCAAAAGGTGGTTTAATCCACGCTGGTGGGACAGGCATTCCAGCAGCGGGACTTCGGCCCGTTGCGGGCCGGAGAATCGGCGGGGGTGGGCCCACTGGCCGGTGCAACACGATTCCCGCCCCCGCCGATTCTCTGGTGGCGGTGACTTCGGGACACGGCGGGGGCGGGATTCATGCCAGCGCCCGGCGATTCTCCGACCTGGCGGGGGGTCGGAGAATCCCGCCCCATATCTCCAGGGAGAACAGACCCAGTTTCTCCAACCTAACCTTGTAGCTACAATCACTTATCGATGGAAACTCTGCCCCCTCTCAAAGATCCTTGGGTTGGATTCTCCGACCCCCCACCGGGTCGGAGAATTGCCGGGGGGCGGCGTGAATCCCGCCCCGTCGGCTGCCGAATTCTCCGGCGCCGGGGTTTTGGCGGAGGCGGGAATTGCGGCGCGCCGGTCGGCGGCTGCTGGCAGCGGCCCCTCCGGCGATTCTCCGGCCCACGATGGTCCACCTGTTTTTGGCGGTTCCCACCGGCGTAAATCACAACAGGTCCTTACCGGCGGGACTTGGCTCCACGGGCGGCCTGCTCAGTCCTTGGGAGGGCGCGGGGGGATCTGGCCCCGAGGGGTGCCCCCCACAGTGGCCTGACCCACGATCGGGACCCACCGATCTGCGGGCGGGCCTGTGCCATGTGGGCACTCTTTCCCTCCTCACCGGCCGCTGTCAACCTCCGCCATGGCCACTGCGGAGAAGAACCCCCCTGCGCATGTGCTGGGATGACGCCAGCACTCGCTGGCGCTCCCGCGCATGCGTCAACTTGGCGGAGGCCCTTCGGCGCCGGTTGGCGTGGCGCCAAGCCCTTTCGCACTGGCTGACGCGGTGCCAAATACTTCGGCACCAGCCTAGCCCATCCTCGGCGCCAGAGTGGCCCGCCCTGCCGGTTCGCGGAGAATCCCGCCCCTTATGTGTGTCGACCAGAACGGGGAGAAATACTTTGTGACCTAACTTGGAATTTTATAAAAGTTCAGCATAGCTTTCCTGCTTTAGTATTCAGTGCCTCTAAAAATGAAGGTGCTGCGTTCTGAAAGCTAGTGACTCCAAACAAGCCTGTTGGACTTTAACCTGGTGGTGTAAGACCTCCGACTGTGCCCACCCCAGTGCAACGTTGGCATCTCCACATATAAAAATGAAGCCCAAGAGCACATATGCTCTCAATATGTCACCTTAAAAGATCTATGCACAACAACCCCCAGGTTCCTGTACCATTGCACACTCTAGAACTGTGTCAGTAAATCTTATTGTCTCTCTTATCCTTTCTGCCAAAATGCATCTCCTCACACTTTTCTGCTTCTTGTCCATCCATTCAGCAGGCCTATTGCAGTCAATATCCTCACTTTCACTGTTTACCATACCTGTAAGTTTGGTATTATTGACAAACTTTGAAATTTAATTCCATAACCCAATATGCAAAACATGATCAAACAAGCAGTGGTCTTATCATTAACCCTTGGAGAACACCACTGCCTATCATCTTGCATTCTGAAAAACAACCATTTGCCATGACTCACTGGTTTCTGTCCTTAAGCCAAATTTTTTATCAAACTTACACTCTCTCTCCAATTCCATGAGTCTCATTTTTGTTAACCAGCTTTTTCTGTAGCACCTTGTCAAATGCTTCCTTAAACTCCATAACATTCATTGTATTCCCTTCATCAACATTCTCTATGACTTCATCAAAAAATTCAATTGGCTTAGTCAAGCATGAGTTGCTTTATACAAATCCATGCTGAGTCGCCTTAATTAATTCAAATCTCTACAAATGCCTGTTGGGCTTTTCCCTGATTATTGTATCGATAACGTCATCCACTACTGAGGTTAAACTGACTGGTCTTAAGTTACTAGGAACGTTCTCATACACTTTTTTGAATAAGGTTGCCACATTTGCCATTCTCTGGCACTTGCCCTGCATCGAGGGAAGAGTGGAAGATTATGGCAAGTCCCTTTCAACCCAGGCCCTTCACTGACCATCGATGTCAGACATCTGACCAGGTGGCTGGGCCACTCTAAACATAGCCAGTCTTTCCAGTACATCCTACCTACAACTTTCACCCCATCTATTACCTCTTCTATCTCCACTTCTGCTGATATTTTGCCAGAATCCTCGTCCTTGTTAAATGCCAACACAAAATATTCATTAGGTCTTATCTGCACCTCCAAGCAAATATCACCCATTTTGTCCCTAAAAGAACCCCACCCTACTTGGTGCTACCTGCTTGCTATTTACATGCTGGTAGATAATTTTTGAGTTCTGTTTAATCTTAAATGCTATTTTATTCTCATTCTCTCTCTCTCAGTCTTACTTTCCTCTTCACTTCCCTTCTCAATTCATTGCACATGGCTTGGTCCCACTTGAAGAATTCATCTGACAAACATCATACATTCACCATTTCTCTTTTACCAAATTTTCTACCACTCTCATAATACACTGATCCCTGGCTTAGGTTCCTCTATCTTTTGCCCTTATCGGCATGCACCTGTATCAGAAACACCTCTCCCTGAAAGATCAACAATCATTCCATTTGTTACAGTTCTTGGTTCCTTTCTGCCCTGTCTAGATTTCCTCTCGACCCATTGATGTTAGCCCACTTCCAATTTGGAAGTTTTACTCTCGATTATCCCATGCTTCATTTTCCATTACCAACTTAAACTTTGTGATGAGATGGTCACTCTTCTAAAGTGTTCCACACACTGACACTTGTCCCACCTCATTCTGCAGCACCGGATCCAGCAATGCCTCCTTCCTAGCTTGACCCAGAACACACTGGTCGGGGACGTTCTCCTGAACACTTTTCAGAAATTTCTCCCCCTCCTTATCTTTTACTCTAACATTTCGCCAATCAATATTTGAGTAATTTAAAAGGCCCCCATAGCACCCCTCTATCTTGTACGTCTCTCTGATTTCTCTGCAGGCCTGCTCCTCTACCTTTTTTTGCTCTTACTATATGGAGGCCCAATAACAAGATCCTTGAAGCACCTCGTCTTCACTTTTTAAGCCAGGTTTCTGCAATTGACAGTACATCATTTTCCCACATGGCTGTTTGTGCTTGTAGATCACTAACCTTATTTCTTGCACTTTGAGCAATTACGTAATATAGTTTAAACACTCCTCCACCACACAGCCTTCCTGTGAGTCCTCTTAAGGTGCAACCTGTTTCTTTTGAATAATTGCCTCCTATCTTGTCACTGTTCCCAATGCCCGAGCCTAAAACTCTTTCTTGCACCATGCCTAGTGCCATGCATTGATCCTCCCTTTCTTCCTACTCCTTTTACTCTCACTGGTGCATTGGACTGGCGGGAATAATCCCGAGATTAACACTTTCAGTAATCCAGAGATTAACACTTTCTAAATCCTACATTTTAACTTGCCCTACCACCTGATGATTTGACCACAGAACCTCAACATCTGCCCGTCTCTCTGTGCCATTGGGACCAACGCTTAGCACAACCTCTGGCTCACTAGCTTCTCCCTGAAGAATATTCTGCAACACTCTCCATGATGTTCTTAACCCTGGCACTAGGAAGACAACGCAGCAAGTGAGAGTCACCATGACACCTACGAAAATGCCTGTCTTTCCCCCGAAATATGGAATCTCCTATAACGACTGCATTTATACACTTTGCTGTTCCCTCCTGACCAGTCCCTTGCCCATCGTTACATGATCTGGACTGCACTCCTTCAAAGTGTTGTCACTCCCAGTAGTTTCCATTGCTGAGTAATGATTTGAGAGTGGCACATACTCCCAAGAATCCTGCACTTACCTCTTCCTATTCCTCTGGGTGGCCACTCATCTACTATCCTGAACTCTTCCTGCCAGTTGAGTGAGCGCCTCCTGGAAACACTGATTGTCCTGATGCTCCATAGTGAGAGCAAAGAAAGAATGAACTAAATTTGAAATTAAGAAATAGGATCATCGTATTGTATATCTAGCACTCTACAGCTCCTCTTTTTTGTTAAACTGCACTGCATTACAATCCTAACTGAGAAAGTCAGTGACACCTTCAGTAATGCAATTCAAATGCATTTTCTAGAATGTGTTTATACTGAAATTACCAGTACAAGAGCAGTAACCATTACTTGGGTTTCACACAAGACACTAGCTATTCAGCAGGTATTTTACTCTATTTAGATGAAACTTTCATGCCTATAAAACCCTTCGCCTTGGAGTTTAGACCGCACAGATTTCTCCAAATTAATTGCAGACTGGTGTAAAATGTGCTTGGGAGATCCCAGTGGCCCTTCTTTTATACCTTGCGTGACCATACACCACTCCATGTGGCATCAAATGGAAACATGCAATAATCTGCCAGCCAGAGAGCTCTCATGTTGTTATCATAGAATCATAGAATTTACAGTGCAGAGAAAAGGCCATTCAGCCCATGGGTCTGCACCGGCTCTTGGAAAGAGCACCCTACTGAAACCCATGCCTCCACTCTATCCCAGTAACCCCACCTAACCTTTTTTTGGACACTAAGGGCAATTTATCAATCCTCCTAACCTGCACATCTTTGGACTGTGGTAGGAAACCAGAGCACCTCCCGGAGGAAACCCACGCAGACACAGGGAGAACTTGCAGACTCCGCACAGACAGTGATCCAAGCCAGGAATCGAACCTGGGACCCTGGAGCTGTGAAGCAACTGTGCTAACCACTGTGCTACCGTGCTGCCCTGGAGTCTGTTTGGAGCCCTAATTCCAAACATACAGAGTTGCCGCCACCACCGGACTCATGGTGTACCTTGTCGGCGGGAGCGGCAACGATGCCGTCACCAGTGCACTCAGATTCGTGCCCACACAGGACGCCATCTCTAGGCTCTTCCACGCCGCCCTCTCCCCTTCCATTACCCACTTACGGATCATCGCCACATTGGCTGCCCAGTAGTAGCCACATAGATTCGGCAATGCCAGCACCCCCCGTCCCTGCTACTCTCCAGGAGAACCCTTTTTACCCTCGTGGTCTTATTCGCCCACACGAATCCCATGATGCTCCTGCTTACCCGCTTAAAAAAGGCCTTAGGGATCAGAATGGGAAAGCACTGAAATACAAAGAGAAACCTCGGAAGGACCGTCATTTTAACCGACTGCACCCTACCCGCCAGTGAGAGTGGCAACATATCCCATCTTTTAAAATCCTCCTCCATCTGCTCCACCAACCGCGTCAAATTGAGCTTGTGCAGGGCCCCCCAACGCCTAGCCTCCTGGATCCCCAGGTACCGAAAGCTCCTTTCCGCCCTCCTCAGCGGAAGCTCGTCTATCCCCTTCCCTGGTCTCCTGGGTGCACCACAAAGAGCTCATTCTTCCCCATGTTAAGTTTATACCCCGAAAAGTCCCCAAACTCCCTAAGGATCCGCATGACCTCCGCCATCCCCTCCACTGGGTCCGCAACATACAATAACAGGTCATCGGCATACAGTGACACCCGGTGTTCCTCTCCCCCCCCCCCACCGAACCAATCCCCTCCAGTTCCTGGATTCCCTCAATGCCATGCCCAGCGGCTCAATTGCCAGTGCAAACAACAAGGGGAACAGGGGACACCCCTGCCTCGTCCCCCGGTACAGCCGAAAGTACTCCGACCTCCGCCGGTTCGTAGCTACAGGGGCTTTATATAGCAGCCTAACCCAACTTATGAACCCCTCCCCGAACCCAAACCTCCGCAGCACCTCCCAAAGATACTCCCACTCCACCCTATCGAAGGCCTTCACCATGTCCATAGCTGCCACTACCTCGGCTTCCCCCTCCACCGAAGGCATCATAATCACATTAAGGAGCCTCCGCACATTGGTGTTCAGCTGTCTACCCTTCACAAATCCCGTCTGGTCCGCATGAATCACCCCCGGGACACAGTCCTCAATTCTCGTGGCCAGACCCTTCGCCAGCAACTTTGCGTTGACATTGAGGAGTGAGATCGGCCTGTACGATCCACACTGTAATGGGACCTTTTCCCGCTTCAAGATCAAAGAGATCAGCGCCCTGGACATTTACGGGGGCAAGGTCCCCCCCTCCCTCGCCTCATTGAAAGTCCGCACTAGCAGCGGGCCTAGCAGGTCCATGTACTTCCTATAGAATTCTACCGGGAACCCATCCGTCCCCGGGGCCTTGCTTGCCTGCATGCTCCCTAGTCCCTTAGCCAGCTCCTCCAGCCCAATCAGTGCCCCCAGTCCAACCACCTGCTCCTCCTCCACCCTTGGGAACCTCAGCCGATCTAGAAATTGGCGCAGCCCCCCCACCCCCATCGGGGGCTCCAACCTGTACAGCTCCTCATAGAAGTCCCTGAAGGCCTCGTTTATTCTCACCGCACTCCGCACCATGTTCCCCCCTTTATCAATAACTCCACCAATCTCCCTCGCTGCCTCCCTCTTCCGAAGCTGATGTGCCAGCATCCGACTCGCCTTCTCCCCATACTCATACGCCGCCCCCTGCACCTTTCTCCACTGCGCCTCTGCGTTCCCAGTAGTCAGCAAGTCGAATTCCATCTGGAGGTTCCGTCGCTCCCTAAGTAGTCCCTCCTCGGGGGCCTCTGCATAGCTCCTGTCCACCCTTAATATATCCCCCACCAGTCTCTCCCTCTCTCTCTCTTCTCCCTATGGGCCCTAATGGAGATTAGCTCTTCCCTGACCACCGCCGTCAACGCCTCCCAGACTATCCCCACCTGCACCTCCCCATTGTCATTGGCCTCGAAGTATCTTTCACTGCACCCCCGAATCCACCCGCACACCTCCTCATCCGCCAACAGTCCCACATCGAGGCACCACAGCCGGTGCTGGTCCCTCTCCTCCCCCAGCTCCAGCTCCACCCAATGCGGGGCATGATCTGAAATGGCTATGGCCGAATATTCCGTGCCCTACACTCTTGGGATTAGCGCCCTACTCACGATGAAAAAATCTATCCGGGAGCAGGCTTTATGGACGTGGGAAGGAAAGGAAAATTCCCTGGCCACCGGCGTGGCAAACCTCCATAGATCCACTCCCCCCATCTGGTCCATAAACCCCCTAAGCACCTTGTCCGCAGCCAGCCTCTTACCCGTCCTGGACCTAGAACGGTCCAGTGCTGGGTCCAGCACCGTGTTGAAGTCCCCCCCCCCCATTCTCAGGCTCCCCACCTCCAAATCCGGAATCCAACCCAACATGCACTTCATAAATCCGGCATCATCCCAATTCAGGGCACATACGTTCACCAATACCACCCGCACCCCCAGCAACCTACCACTCACCATCACGTACTGACCTCCATTATCTGCCACAATGTTCAGCGCCTCAAACGACACCCGTTTCCCCACCAGAATCGCCACCCCTCTATTCTTCACGTCCAACCCCGAGTGAAAGGCCTGCCCTACCCACCCCTTTCTCAGCCTAACCTGATCTGCCACCTTCAAATGCATCTCCTGGAGCATAGCCACAACTGCCTTCTGTCCCTTTAGGTGCGCGAACACTCGGGCCCTCTCGACCAGCCCGTTCAGGCTCCTCACATTCCAAGTTATCAGCCGGGTCAGGGGGCTTCCCACTCCCTCCCCTGCCGACTAGCCATCTCCCTTTTTAGGCCAGCTACGTGCCCGCGCCTCCCGCACCCTCCAATCCCCCAGGCGGCGGACCCCCGCCCCGACTCCCTCGCCTAGCTCCAGCTCCCCATTGGCCAATGCAGCAGCAACCCAACCCCTCCCCCCTCCTTCTCCCCCCCCCCCCCAACCCTCCAGCTAGACCCTCCTCTAGCCGTTTTGACCCCCCCCGTAAGTCAGCTGACTCCTGCTGACCCCGGCCTCTCCCGCCTCTCCATCGACCCCCGCGTGTGAGAATCCCTCCACCTCCGCCTGGCAATCAGCGTGCGCTCCTCTCCAGCACTGCCCTTCCCCCCGGCCCCGCCCCCTTCCTTCCACAGCACGGAAAAAAAGCCCGCGCTTTCCATCCAAGCCGGCCCCGCCCCTTCTGTTGCAGCTCCTTTTTTGCGGCCTTGTCTCAACTCCCCATCCCCGGGCCTCCAACCCCCCCTCCCCTGTCCTTCCAACACCGACGCCCACATCACACAGCCCCCACATCGAACCATTTCGCCCAACCCCACCCAGCACCAAAGAAAACAGAACAGAGCATACCCCAAATTACAGTAAACCTCCTAGGCACCCCCTCCCATCAAACCTTCAGTTCGAGTCCAGCTTTTCAGTTTGGATAAAGGTCCACGCCTCCTCCGGCATCTCGAAGTAGTGGTGCTGATCCTGAAATGTGACCCACAATCGCGCTGGCTGCAGCATCCCAAACTTCACCCCCTTCCGATGTAGACACGCCTTAGCCCAGTTGAAGCCGGCCCTCTTCTTGGCCACCTCCGCGCTCCAGTCCTGGTATATTCGGATCTCTGTGTTCTCCCACCTGCTGCTCCGCTCTTTTTTGGCCCATCTCAAGACACACTCACTGTCCACAAAGTGGTGGAACCGCACCATTACTGCCCTTGGCGGCTTGTTGGCCTTGGGCCTCCTCGCCAGGGCTCGATGAGCCCCGTCCGGCTTCAGGGGCCTCGGGAAAGCTCCCGCGCCCATCAGCGCATTGAGCATCGTGACCACATACGCCCTGGCATCAGCCCCCTCCACTCCCTCCAAGAGACCCAGAATCCGGAGATTCTTCCTCCTCGACCGATTCTCCATGTCCTCAAATTTTTCTTGCCACTTCTTGTGCAGCGCCTCGTGCGCCTCCACCTTCATCGCCAAGCCCAAGATCTCATCCTTGTTTTTCGAGGCTTTTTGGCGCACCTTCCGGATCACCGCCCCTTGGGCCTTCTGGGTCTCCACCAGCTTGTCGATCGACGCCTTCATCAGCTCTAGCAATTCTGCTTCAGCTCCGCAAAGCAGCGTTTGAGGAACTCCTACTGCTCCTGCGACCATAGCGCCCATGCTGCGTGGTCGCCACCCGCCGCCATCTTGCTTCTCCTCCCTCGCACTTTTTGCTGCACTAAAATCACTTTCTTGACCGCTCCACTCCTGGTCCAATCCATACAGTGCCGGGGGAGCCGCACTGTCACCTTCCCATACTGGCAACCGTCGAATAATTGCCGTTGGGGCCCCTCCAAGAGCCCAAAAGTCTGTTTCTGGCGGGAGCTGCCGAACGTGCAACTTAGCTCAGCATAGCCGCACCCGGAAGTCGAATTTGATTAATGTTGACTGCAGCACGGGTAAGGTTGAATTGTATCCCACAATCCACCAATCTGAAAGCCACACTGTTCCTACCTGATGCCATTTTATGAAGGCATCCAAGGCTCCCACATAGAGTGGGCAGGGTCCTAATTTAAAATCTAAAAGTCTCAACCTACTGAGTTATTATTGCCACAACAGCATTTTAACTTTAGCATTAAGGAAACCCACATAGAGCCAACCCTATGAACCAAAGAAGTTGTGGTAAGTTGGAAATTTAACTTTCATGTGGCATCTTAGTGGGTAGGAGGAATCCTTATTCCATGTGGAGTCCTTGGGTCTGCCCATCACTAGTTTTGCCTTTCCATTCCCCAACCTGCATTGGTTTGGCAAACCCTTCCCTCCAACTCCCAGCCCCATTCCAGCTAGTGGGATGCTGGGGATCATTCCCTACCCTTGAGCCCCTGGTAACATCATGACACCACCTGACCCTGACATCATGCCGAGCAGCTTCAGATGGTAGACAAAAATAAAATGTTTAAAAATTAGAAAGGCCTTGGGTAATTCAAACCCGTGATGAACCATGCTTAAATCAATTCCATTGTATCACAATCACAATTGTGTGTCAATTCTGGCTGTTTTGACGTGTTCGGTCCACTCATTGTGTTAACACTGAAACCCTTGAACTGTGAACAATCCCTGCAAAAGCTGGATTTTTATCTGTTTTATATATGAAATATATTCATGTAAGTATTTCTGTATGATGGCATTTCACAAATTTTACAAGTTGTGTGATATTTTCAAACTAGTTTATAGCAAAACATAGTCAAAGACTATGGCTGCAATTCTCTGGCCATTGTGATTCATTTTCCAGCCAGCCTGCTCCTGGGTTTCCTGGCGCCGTGGGGTGGCTTCAATGTGAAATCTCATTGACAAGCAGCGGGAATATAGAATCCCGTCATCAGCGAACGCCGTGCCGCCGAGAAACATGCGGCTGGGGGAACGGAGAATACAGCCCAAGTTTTTAATCGGCTTGATTATTTTTTTATTTTTGAGGAAAATTATATGTTTCAATATATGGTATTGGAATAATGTTATAATCAGCAAGATGATTTCTCTTATCCTAAAAAGTTTCTACCTAATTAATTTTGGCTTTAGATGCAGATGCATTGAAGATAAACGATTATCTTTTTAGATTTTATTTAAAATAATTAAGCATCTGTATCACAGGATAGTACCTTTATCAGAAAGTCACATAGAAGAGTTGCAGTAATGTGTTCTATCATAGTTTACATCAGCCTAGAAACAAATAGGTATAGATTTGCCAACCGTTTTATGATCAGGGCAAAATGCTAGATTGCTGTACAGAGCGAGGAGCAATTGAAATTGTTTAAAATAATTTGAAAGTTCTTTTCTTAATTGAATTCTGTTGATTTAAGAAATTTTTATGTTTGCTCAGAACAAAGATCATAAAAATTATGTTTGTGTAATAAAGTTCTTTTAAAGGTCAGTGCAAATTTGATCAATCCTGCTTCGAATCTAAAAGAACCTTTCCGTTCATATTATTTACCATTCACCAACCATCAACTTCCTCAGTACCTTTACTGTGTAACAACGACTGACAATGTGAGATATTCCAAGAGAATGTATTGTCATGACACCCTCGGCGAGTGCGCGGTCAATTCCAGTCCAACTTGACCTGGAGTTGCAACACAAATGAAATTAGATTTTATTTAAAATATCTTTTATTTTTATTTTTAAAATAAATTTGAGTACCCAATTCATTTTTTCCAATTAAGGGGTAATTTAGCATGGTCAATTCATGCAGCCGCATATACACACTTCACTCCACACACACTCATCCCAGCCAACAAGATGGCACGGGTTGCGCTGGAGCGTGCCCACCCCGCTGATGAGTCAGCTGGGGCCAGACGGCACCTAGGGGGGTGTCATGGAGGGACACACATACGACCTGTGGCCATAAGTTCACAGTGAGCAGTCAGCGGCGTGCACAGGCGCATGGCTACCTTTTAGGCTGCAGTAATGGTGCACCGTGCCCGTCCACCCCGACCCCACAGCCCACCTCCTGGCCGGCCCCCGCTTCTCCCTCTGGCCATGGCAGAAGCCCCCGGCCAGTGGCTTAACTGTCAGCAAACTATGATGATGATGGACACTTTCCATACCGCCTTGCTCCCCCTCAGCAGCCACGGCGCTGGTTTCACAAGTGAACCACGCCGTTGGGAATTCGCCCCAGTGGAGACGGAGAATTGCGGAGGCCCCAGAGAATACCGCGTCAGGCCCGTTAATGATATGCCAACGCCGTTTACTGTATGCACAGAGTGGAATGCATTGATGCCGCTGTCAAGGCACCGGAGAATTGCAATTTGTCATGAAACCAGCGTCAAAACTGATTCTCCGCCCAATCGCGTATCCCGATTCCGGTGCCAGAGGACCCGCCCCTTGGTTGAGCCCAAATAACTAGTCACCCAGGTTTGTAACTTTAAAACACAAGTAACCTTTTATTATGTGAATTATTATAATTAAAAGAACGTAAAATGTAACTGACTACTACCCCTTTCCCACCACTTCCCCTTCTAACTCATACCAAACTCTCTCTCACGCTCTCTCTATATATATATCTATGATATATATATGAATATATATATACACACACAGACAAACATCACAGAGGTGAAAGTGTGGTGGAAAGGGAAAAAATATTAACAAATAAAAGGAAAAGGATCTTTTTTAAAAATCTTTTTATTCTCATTTTCAATATTTTCATCAAATAAACAAAAGATAAAGCAAACAAAAAACAAATACAGTAGCAATCCCCCAAACAAAAACAGCACCCCACTCAATATACAGACCAACAAATCCACCCATGCATCCCACGTAAAAAAAATTAACAAGCAGTTAACAAGCAGTGTAATCAAAAAATAACGATAACACCAACCACCCCCCTCATATTCAATGGCAACCAATTCTCGAAGTGCATCATTAACAGTCCCCATGAATTGTAGAATCCCTCCTTCATCCCCCTCAGCTCAAACTTCACCTTCTCGACAGTCAGAAATTCCAGTAGATCCCCCCCCCCCCCCCCCCCCCCCCCCGCCACACCGAGGCACAGGGCAGAGAAGTTGACCTCCACCCCAACAAGACCTGCCTCCGGGCAATCAGCGAGGCAAAGGCTAAAACATCCACCCTTACACCCATCTGCAGCTCGGGCCGGTCCGACACCCCGAAAATGGCTTCTAGGGGCCCTGGTTCCAAGTTCACGTGCACTACCCACAGATGACACTGAAAACCTCCCTCCAATACTTCTCCAGCTTCGGGCAGGACCAAAACAAATGTACAAGGTTTGCGGGGCCCCTCCCACAACTTTCACATGCGTCCTCCACTCACTCAAAGAGTCGGCTCATCCTTGCCCTCATGAGGTGCGCCCTATACATTACCTTCAGCTGTATCAGCCCCAACCTCGCGCATGATGTTCACCCTCCGGAGCACCTCACACCACAAACTGTCTTCCATAACCTCCCCCGACTCGTCCTCCCACTTGATTTTGATCCACTCCATAGACTTCCCATGCTCCCCCAAAATCCTCCCATAGATCGCGACAACACTCCCTTCTCCATTCCCCCTGCCGTCAATACCTCTTCCAACAATGAGGGGGCCGGCGCTTTCGGGAAGTTCTGAACCTCCTTCCTAGCAAAGTCTCGGAGCTGCAGGTACGTAAACCCTTCCCTTTGCTCCAGTCTGTACTTCCCCCCCAACTCTTCCAATCTCGCAAAATGTCCCCCCGAGAACAGGTCTTTTAATACCCTGACCCTCCCTCTCCTCCCATCTTCGAAACTCCCATCCAGCTTCCCTGGCTCAAACTATGATTCCCCCTAATCAGTATCTCCCCTGACCCACCCCTCACTTAAACTGTTGCCTCAACTGCCTCCAAATCCTCAGTGTCGCCACCACCACCAGTCTCCCAGAGTACTTGCCTGGAGCCATCTGGAGCGGGGCCATTGCCAGCGACCTCAACCCCGACCGCCTACACAGACCATTCTAACCCACCGGGACTCCCCCCATCCCACCTCCAAGCCAACTCACCTTTTCGCCATTCGCCACCCAGTAGTAATATAATATATTTGTGAGTATCAACCTCCCCCACCCCCCACCTGCCGCCCTCTCTGCATGACCATCTTCCTGACCCTGGCTACCTTCCACCCCAGATGAACGAAGTGACAGACTTGTCCACTTCCTGAAAGAACGCCTTCGGCAAAAAGACTGGCAGGCACTGAATAAAAACAAAAATCACGGCAGCACATTCATTTTAATCGCCTGTACCCGACCTGCCAGTGACAGACGGAGACTCTGCCACCTTGCCAAATCCGCTTTCATCCTCCCCACCAAGACAGTAAAATTGGAGCACCCCGCAGTCCCACGACACCTGCACCCCCAAATACCTGAAGTGGGTTGCTGCCCAGTGAAATGGCAGCCGTCCCACTCCTGCCCCCACTCCCAGCCGGGACACTACAAAATATTCACTCGTTTCCAGGTTCAATTTATATCTGAGAAAGACCCAGATGTTCGGAGAAGCTCCATTATGTTCCCCACCGACGTACTCGGCTCTGATATATATAACAATAAATAGTCTCCGTACAGAGATACCCTATGTTCCCTCTCAAGAACCGCCATCAAATACCCCCATTCTACTCGATCAAATGCATTTTCCACGTCCAGCGCAACCGCCACCTCCGTCTCCATTCCCTCAGCCGGCATCATGATTATATTTAGTAATCTCCTAATATTTGAGAATAGCTGCCTTCCTTTCACGAACCCTGCCTGGTCCGCCCCTATCACCTTCGAGAGGCACTCCTCCAACCTCGCCGCCAGTACCTTCGCCACGATCTTTGCATCAACATTCAGCAGTGATATAGGCCTCTACGACCCACACTCCATTGGTTCCTTATCTTTAACAGCAGGGAGATTGTGGCCTGCCCCAATGTTTCTGGGAGCACCCCGTTCCCTATCGCCTCCTCAAACATCCCCATCATCAGCGTCACAAATTTGTCTTTAAATTTATTGTAATACTGCACTGGGAACCCATCTGGCCCTAAAACCATCCCTGATTGCTTCCTCCTAATTGCCTTCTTCACCTCCTGTTCCTTCACTGACCTCTCCAGTATGGCCCTGTCTTCCTCCTCCAGCCTCGAATACTCCAATCCATCCAGGAACTCCCGCATCCCCTGATCCTTTCCCGGCAGCTCCAACCTATACAAATTTTCATAGAACTCCTCAAACACCTAATTAATCTGGTCCGGGGCCACCACCAAGTTCCCCGTCCTATCCCGCAACTGGACTATTTCCCTTGCCGTCGCCTTCCTCCGAAGCTGGCCTGTCAGCATGCGCCTTATCCCCATATTCGTAAATCGCTCCCCTTACCTGCCTCAGTTGGTGTGCCCCCTTCCCTGTGGAGAACCGATCAAAGCGAGCCTGAAGCTCCCTCCTTCTGTCCAAAAGTGTTGGATCTGCATTCCCCCGCGTACCTCCTGACCACCTCCAACATCTCATCTATCAGCCTTTGACGCTCTTCCCTCTCCTCTTTATCCACTTAGGCCTTAAACAATATCACCTCCCCCCTCACTACTGCTTTCAGGGCCTCCCATACCACCACCTATGTTACTTCCCCCCTGCAGTTAAAGCCCACGTACTCCTCAATCACCTTCCCGATCTTCTCACAGAAACTTTGGTCCGCCAGCAACCCCAAGTCCATTCTCCATCCCATTCTCTGCACAGTCCCTTTCTCCAGGAGCATGTCCACTCAATGCGGCACGTGATCCGAGATCGCAATCGCCGAATACTCTGATCCCCTAACCCCCGCCAGCGATGCCTTCCCTACTACGAAAAGGTCTATCCTCAAATAAACCTTGTGAACCAAAGAGATAAACGAACATTCCCGCTCACCCCTCCCATCTCCCTCATATCCCAGTCAGTGCCTTTGCACTCCCCCCTCCCCAGACTGGGCAAGCGAGCGTGACTGTGACCTATTCATCCTTGGCTCTTGCACCAGATTTCAATCCCCCCCCCCACCCCCACTATTAGCTCGTGCAAATCCAAGTCCGGGGTTTTTTCAATATATAATAGGTAAGAGAGAGGCGATAATAGACATTGGACCACTGGAAAATGGGGCTGGAGAAGTAATAATAGGAAACAAAGAAATGGCAGACAAACTGAATAGTTACTTTGCTTCGGTCTTCACGGTGGAAGAACCAGTGGGATGGCAGAGCCCCAGGAGAACCAGGGGGCAGAGGTGAGTGTTGTGACCATTACTAAGGAGAAGGTTCTGGGGAAACTGAAAGGTCTGAAGGTGGATAAATCACTGGACCGGATGGACCACACCACAGGGTCCTAAAAGAGATAGCTGAGGAGATTGTGGACGTATTAGTGATGATCTTTCAGGAATCACTGGAGGCCCAGAAGACTGGAAAGTGGCTAATGTAACACAATGCAACAGAAGGGAGGGAGGCAGAAGACGGGAAATTATAGGCCAGTTAGCCTGACTTTGGTCATTGGTAAAATTTTAGAGTCCATTATTAAAGATGAGATCGCGGAGTACTTGGAAGTGCTTGGTAAATAGGACTGAGTCAGCACGGCTTCGTCAAGGGAAGGTCATGTCTGACAAGTCTGTTAGAGGTCTTTGAGGAGGGAACAAGGAAGTTAGAGAAAGGAGAACCAGTGGACGTGATTTATTTAGATTTCCAGAAAGCCTTTGACAAGGTGCCGCAAAGAAGACTGTTAAATAAGTTAAAAGCCCATGGTGTTAAGGGCATGATCCTGGCATGGGTTGAGGATTGGCTGACTGGCAGAAGGCAGAGAGTGGGGATAAAGGGGTATTTTTCAGGATGGCAGCTGGTCACTAACGGTGTGCCTCAAGGGGTCTGTGCTGGGACCACAACTTTTCACAATATATTAACGATCTGGAAGAAGGAACTGAAGGTACTGTTGCTAAGTTGCAGATGATGCAAACATCTGTAGAGGGACAGGTAGTATTGAGGAAGCAGGTGGGCTGCAGAAGGACTTGGGTAGACTAGGGGCGGGATTCTACGACCCCCCGCCGGATCGGAGAATCGTGGGGGGGCGGCGTGAATCCCTCCCCCGCCAGCTGCCGAATTTTCCGGCGCCGGGGTTTTGGCGGGGGGCAGGAATCGCTCCGCGCCGGTCAGCGGCCGCTGACATCGGCCCCCGCGGCGATTCTCCGGCCCACGATGGGCCGAGTGGCTGCCCGTTTACGGCCGGTCCCGCCGGCGTAAATTACAACAGGCACTTACCGGCGGGACCTGGCTCTGCGAGCGGCCTCCGGGGTCCTCGGGGGGACGCGGGGGGATCTGGCCCCGGGAGGTGCCCCCACGGTGGCCTGGCCCGCGATCGGAGCCCACCGATCCACGGGCGGGCCTGTGCCGTGGGGACACTCTATTCCTCCGCATCGGCCGCTGTAACAGTCCGCGATGGCCGACGCGGAGATGAACCCCTCCTGTGCATGCGCTGGGATGACGCCAGCACACGCTGGCGCTCCCACGCATGCGCCAACTCGCTCCGGCTGGCTGAGGCCCTTCGGCACCGGTTGGCGTGGCGCCAAGCCCCTTCCACGCCAGCCGGCATGGCGCAAACCATTCTGCCGCCAGCCCAGCCCCTGAAGGTGCGGAGGATTCCGCACCTTCGGGGCGGCCCGACGCCGGAGTGGTTCACTCCACTCCTTCGCGCCGGAGTTGCCCGCCCCGCTGGTTCGCGGAGAATCCCGCCCTAGGAGAGTGGGCAAAGAAGTGGCAGATGGAATACAATGTGGAAAAGTGTGAGGTTATGCATTTTGGAAGGAGAAATGGAGTCATAGACTATTTTCTAAATGGGGAATTGCTTAGGAAATCCAAAGCACAAAGGGACTTGGGAGTCATTGTTCACGATTCTCTTAAGGTTAATGTGCAGATTCAGTCAGCAGTTAGGAAGGCAGATGCAATGTTAGCATTCATGTCAAGAGGGCTAGAATACAAGACCACGGATGTACTTCTGAGGCTCTGTAAGGCTCTTGTCAGACCCCATTTGGAGTATTGTGAGCAGTTTTGGGCCCCCTATCTAAGGGAGGATGTGCTGGCCTTGGAAAGGGTCCAGAGGAGGTTCACAAGAATGATCCCTGGAATGAAGAACTTGTCGTATGAGGAACGTTTGTGGACTCTGGGTCGGCACTCGTTGGAATTTAGAAGGATGAGGGGGGATCTTATTGAAACTTACAAGATACTGCGAGGCCTGGATAGAGTGGACGTGGAGAGGATGTTTCCACTTGTAGGAAAAACTAGAACCAGAGAACACCATCTCAGGCTAAAGGGACGATCCTTTAAAACAGAGATGAGGAGGAATTTCTTCAGCCAGAGGGTGTTGAATCTGTGGAACACTTTGCGGCAGAAGGCTGTGGAGGCCAAATCACTGAGTGTCTTTAAGACAGAGATAGATAGGTTCTTGATTAATAAGAGGATCAGGGGTTATGGGGAGAAGGCAGGAGAATGAGGATGAGAAAAATATCAGCCATGATTGAATGGCGGAGCAGTCACAATGGGCCGAGTGGCCTAATTCTGCTCCTATGTCTTATGGTCTTAATAGGAACACAGTAATGGGAGTAGGCCATTCAGCCCCTTGAACATGCTCCACCGCCATTCAATGAGACCATGGCTGATCTGTGGCCTAACTCCATATGCCTGCCTTTGGCCCATATCCCTTAATATCTTTTCTTAACAAAAATGTATCTATCTCAGATTTAAAATTAACTGATATAGCGACAATCGCCATTTGTTGGAGAGTTCCAAGCCTCTACCACCTTTTGTGTGTAGAAGTGCTTCCTAACATCTCTCCTGAATGGTATGGCCTTAATCTTTAGACTATGACCCCTAATTCTAGAGTCTCCAACCAGTGGAAACAGTTTATCTTTATCTACCCTGGACTTCCGGTTGCGGCGATGCGGAGCTTACCCACACATTTCGGCGGCTCCCGCTAGAACGGACTTTTGGGCTCTCCAGAGGAGCCCCAGCTGAAGTTTTTCGACCACTTCCCGTGTGGGAAGGTGAGAGCAAGATCCCCCTTCCATAGTATATGGAGGGGACCAGAAGTGGAGCGGGGAAAAAAGCGGCTTTGGAGCAGCGACAGGAACGAGGGAGTAAAAACAAGATGGCGGAGGGCGGAGATCGAGCAGCATGGGGGCCGGAGCAGCAGGAGTTTCTCAGGCGCTGCGTGGAGGAGCTTAAAAAAGAGGTGCTGGCGCCACCGCTGACGGCAATCGAGGGGCTGAAGGAGACCCAGAAGGCCCAGGAGGTAGAGATCCGAGAGGCGAGGGACAAAACCACCGAGAACGAGGACGAGATCTTGGGCCTGGCGGTGAAGATGGAGGCGCACGAGGCGCTGCACAAGAGGTGGGCCAAAGGATTCGAGGACCTGGAGAACAGGTCGAGGAGGAAGAATCTTTGAATTCTGGGTCTCCCTGAAGGGGTGGAGGGGGCCGATGCCGGGGCGTATGTGAGCACGATGCTCCATTCGCTGATGGGTGCGGAGGCCTCTCCGAGTCCCCTGGAGCTCGATGGGGCTCACCGGGTCCTGGCGAGGAGACCCAAGGCCAACGAACCGCCAAGGGCGATAGTGGTGAGGTTTCATCGTTTCGTGGACAGAGAGTGTGTCCTGAGATGGGCCAAGAAGGAGCGAAGCAGTAGATGGGAGAACGCGGTGATCCGAGATTACCAGGACTGGAGCGCAGAGGTGGCAAAGGGGAGAGCTGGCTTTAATCGGGCCAAGGCGGTGCTGCATAGGAAGGGGGTGAGATTCGGAATGCTGCAGCCAGCGTGACTGTGGGTCACATTTCAGGATCGACACCACTACTTTGAAACGCCTGAAGAGGCTTGGACCTTTATCCAAACTGAAAAATTGGACTCAAACTGAGGGTCTGTGGTTGTGGGGGGGGATGCCGATTGTTTACAGGGTTTTAACTATGTGTAAGGAATGTTCCACGGGGGGGGCGATGAATGGGGTTGGGGGAAGAGATTTGATGAGGAGACTGTGCGGAATGTGGGCGCCGGTGCTGGAGGGAGGGGAGGCCCGGGGATGGGGGAATTGGGATAAGGCCGCAACAGGAGCTGCGCCACAGGGGGCGGAGCTGGCTCAGAAAAGCGCGGGCTTTTTCCCGCATTAGGGAAGGACGGAGGGGGGGATGGAGAAGTGCAAGGAGGAGGGGGGATTTCAACACGGGGTCGGGGGGGGGGGGGGGGGGGGTGTCAACGGGAAGGCGGGGGTCAACGGGAAGGCGGGGGAAGCCAGGGTCAGCAGGTGTCAGCTGACTTCCGGAAGTGTTATGGGGGGAGCAAAATAGCTAGATTTGGATCTAGCGGGGGGAAAATAGGGTTGCTGCTGCATTGGTCGAGGGGGAACTGAAAACGGAAGAGATGGTCGGGGCGGGGGTTCCCCGTCTGGGGGACTGGAGGGTGTGGGAGGCGCGGGGACGGGACTGGCCTAGATCAGGAGGTGGCGAGTCGGCAGGGGGGTGGGGGGGGTGGGGGGGGTGGGAAGCCCCCCAATCTGGCTGATAATGTGGAATGTGAGGGGCCTGAATGGACCGGTTAAGAGGGCCCGAGTGTTTGCACACTTAAAGGGACTGAAGGCAGACGTGGTCATGCTTCAGGAGACACATTTGAAGGTGGCAGACCAGGTCAGGTTAAAAAAGGGATGGGTAGGACAGGTATTACATTCGGGGCTGGATGCGAAGAATAGAGGGGTGGCAATACTGGTGGGGAAGCGGGTGTCATTTGAGGCCAAGAACATAGTAGTGGACAATGGGGTTCGGTACGTGATGGTGAGCGGTAGGCTGCAGGGGACGTGGGTGGTATTGGTAAATGTATACGCCCCGAACTGGGACGATGCTGGATTTATGAAGCGGATGTTGGGGTGCATTCCGGACCTGAAGGTAGGAAGCTTGATAATGGGGGGGGGGGGGGGGGGGGGGGGATTTTAACACGGTGTTGGACCCAGCACTGGATCGCTCCAGATCTAGGACCGGAAAGATGCCGGCTGCGGCCAAGGTGCTTAGGGGGTTTATGGACCAGGTGGGGGGAGTGGATCCGTGGAGATTTGCCAGGCCTCTGGCCAGAGAATTTTCTTTTTTCTCCCACGTGCCCAAAGCCTACTCCCGGAGAGATTTTTTTGTTCTGAGCAGGGCGCTGATCCCGAAAGTGGAGGGAACGGAGTATTTGGCCATAGCCATCTCAGACCACGCCCCGCACTGGGTAGAACTGGAGTTGGGAGAGGAGAGGGACCAACGCCCGTTGTGGCGTTTGGATGTGGGACTCCTGGCAGATGAGGAGGTGTGCGGGAGGGTGCGGGAGTGCATTGAAAGGTATATGGAGGCCAACGACATTGTGGAGGTGCAGGTGGGGGTAGTATGGGAGGCGCTGAAGGCGGTGGTCAGGGGAGAGTTAATCTCCATCAGGGCTCACCGGGTGAAGAGAGAGGGCAGGGAAAGGGAGAGGTTAGTGGGGGAGATTTTAAGGGTGGACAGGAGATATGCAGAGGCTCCTGATGAGGGACTACTCAGGGAGAGGCGAAGTCTCCAGGCGGAATTCGACCTGTTGACCACAGGGAAGGCAGAGGCACAGTGGAGGAAAGCACAGGGGGCGACGTACGAGAATGGGGAGAAGGCAAGCCGGATGCTGGCACATCAGCTCCGTAAGAGGATGGCAGCGAGGGAGATAGGTGGAGTCAAGGATGGAAGGGAAACTACGGTGCGGAGTGCGGTGAAAGTAAATGAGGCATTTAAGGCCTTCTATGAGGAGCTGTACAGATCCCAGCCCCCAGCAGGGGACGAGGGGATGCGACGTTTTTTGGACCAACTGAGGTTCCCGAGGGTGGAGGAGCAGGAGGTGGCTGGTTTGGGGGCGCCAATTGGGTTGGAGGAGCTGGCTAAAGGACTAGGGAGCATGCAGGCGGGGAAGGCCCCGGGACCGGATGGGTTCCCGGCTGAGTTCTATAGGAAGTACGTAGACCTGTTAGCCCCGTTGCTGGTGAGGACTCTCAATGAGACAAGGGAGGGGGGGACCCTGCCCCCGACAATGACTGAGGCGATGATCGCTTTGATCCTGAAGCGGGATAAGGACCCACTGCAATGTGGGTCGTATAGGCCGATTTCGCTCCTTAACGTGGATGCTAAATTGCTGGCAAAAGTGCTGGCTACGAGGATTGAGGACTGTGTCCCGGGGGTGATTCACGAGGACCAGACAGAATTTGTAAAGGGCATGCAGCTAAACACCAATGTGCGGAGGCTCCTAAACGTGATAATGATGCCATCGGTGGAGGGCGAGGCGGAGATAGTGGCAGCTATGGACGCGGAGAAGGCCTTTGACCGAGTCGAGTGGGAGTATCTCTGGGAAGTTTTGCGGAGGTTTGGGTTTGGGGAGGGGTTTATCAGTTGGGTTAAGCTCCTATATAGAGCCCCGGTGGCGAGTGTGGCTACGAATCGGCGGAGGTCGGAGTATTTTCGGCTGTATCGAGGGACGAGGCAGGGGTGCCCCCTGTCCCCCCTGTTGTTTCCATTAGCAATTGAACCTTTGGCCCTGGCATTAAGGGAGTCCAGGAAATGGAGGGGGGTGGTCCGAGGGAGAGAGGAGCATCGAGTGTCGCTGTATGCAGATGACCTGTTGCTGTATGTGGCGGATCCAGTGGAGGGGATGGTGGAGGTCATGCAGATCCTAAGGGAGTTTGGTGACTTCTCGGGCTATAAGCTCAATGTAGGGAAAAGTGAGCTCTTCGTGGTGCATCCAGGGGACGAGGGAAGAGGGATAGACGACCTACCGTTGAGGAGGACGGAAAGGGGCTTTTGGTACTTGAGGATCCAAATAGCTAGGAGTTGGGGGGCCCTGCATAAACTTAATTTGACGCGGCTGGTGGAGCAGATGGAGGAGGACTTCAAAAGATGGGACATGTTGCCACTCTCGCTAGCGGGCAGAGTACAGTCGATTAAAATGATGGTCCTCCCGAGGTTTCATTTTGTGTTCCAGTGCCTTCCAATCGTGATCACCAAGGCCTTTTTTAAGAAGGTAGGCAGGAGCATTATGGGTTTTGTGTGGGCGAACAAGACCCCGAGGGTAAGGAGGGGGTTTCTGGAGCGTAGTAGAGATAGAGGAGGGCTGGCGTTGCCGAATCTGGGTGGCTACTACTACGTGGCGATGATCCGTAAATGGGTGATGGAGGGAGAGGGGGTGGCATGGAAGAGGTTGGAGATGGCGTCCTGCAAAGGAACGAGCCTGGGGGCGCTGGTGACGGCACCGCTGCCGCTCTCGCCGACAAAGTACACCACGAGTCCGGTGGTGGCGGCAACGCTAAATATCTGGAGTCAGTGGAGACGACACAGGGGTGTGACGGGAGCCTCGGTGTGGTCCCCGATCAGAGATAACCTCCGGTTTGTCCCAGGAAGGATGGACGGGGGGTTTCAGAGCTGGCATCGGGCAGGGATTAGAAGATTGGGGGACCTGTTCATCGATGGGACGTTTGCGAGCCTAGGGGCGTTGGAGGAGAAGTTTGGGATACCACCAGGAATCGCTTTCAGGCACATGCAAGTGAGGACGTTTGTGAGGCGACAGGTGAGGGAATTCCTGTTGCTCCCGGCACAGGGGATTCAGGACAGGGTGATTTTGGAGGTATGGGTCGGAGAAGGCAAGGTGTCGGCGATATACCAGGAGATGAAAGAGGAGGAGGCTTTGGTAGAGGAGCTGAAGGGCAAATGGGAGGAGGAGTTGGGGGAGGGGATTGAAGAGGGTCTGTGGGCTGATGCCCTAAGTAGGGTTAATTCCTCTTCCTCGTGTGCCAGGCTTAGCCTGATACAGTTTAAGGTGATTCACAGAGCGCATATGACAGGGGCGAGGCTGAGTAGGTTCTTTGGGGTGGAGGACAAATGTGGGAGGTGCTCAGGAAGCCCGGCGAATCACGCCCATATGTTCTGGTCGTGCCCGGCACTGGATGGGTTCTGGAGGGGTGTTGCGAGGACTATATCTAAGGTGGTGAAAATCCAGGTCCAGCCAAGTTGGGGGCTAGCACTATTTGGAGTGATGGACGAGCCGGGAGTGCAGGAGGCGAAAGAGGCCGGTATCCTGGCCTTTGCGTCCCTGGTAGCCCGGCGGAGGATCTTGCTATTGTGGAAAGACGCGAAGCCCCCCAGTGTGGAAGCCTGGATAAATGACATGGCAGGGTTCATCAAGCTGGAGAGGATAAAGTTTGCCTTGAGAGGGTCTGCGCAGACGTTCTTCAGGCGGTGGCTACCGTTCCTAGACTATCTTGCTGAGCGTTAGATGGAGGTCGGTCAGCAGCAGCAGCAACCCAGGGGTGGGGGGGGGGGGGGGGCTGAGGGAGGGGGGGGCGTTTCTTTCGGGGGGGGTAGAAGGGTGGGCGGGGAAGGGGGCTTTTCCTAGGGGCACTTGAGTAAGGAAATACATAAACATATGGGAAAGTCGATATGTACGGGAGGAACCCCTTGTACAAAGTTCTGTATTATGTTGAATTGATATGTTTATGTCTTGCTATGCGACTTTCCTTTTCTTTTTTTGTTACGGGGGGGGGGTTTGAATGGTTGAAAATTTTGTTGAAAAATTCTGAATAAACATATTTAAAAAAAAACTTTATCTACCCTGTTTTTTCCTGTTAATATCTTGAAGACTTTGATCAGATCATCGCTTAACAGACAAAATTCCAGAGAAAACAGGCTTAATTGGTGTAATCTTTCCTCATAACTTAACCCCTAAAATCCATATAACATTCTGGTGAACCTAAGAGTATCAGGGGTTATGGGGAGAAGGCAGGAGAATGGTTTCATGGAATGGCCCCAAGCACCTTCCTCACAAAGCCTGCATCATCCCAGTTAGGGTCATACATACTTGCCAAAGGCACCAACCTCTCTTACAAAGCCCCTGTTCCTATCACGTATATATCCCCCTGGTCCGCCACCACCTTCTCCATCGGAAACCTCACTCTCTTACCCACCAAAACCGCTGCCGCCCAAGCCCTACTGTCGACCTCCGAATGAAATACCTGGCTCACCCAGCCTTGTCTCAGCCTCACTTGTCTTTCACCTTCAGATGAGTCTCCTATAGCATAACAACATCAGCCTTTAAGCTTTTTAGTTGTGCAATCACCCTTGACATTTTCACGCCCCCCCCCCCAAACCCATCACGTTCCACGTAATCCTGACCAGGGGTCTCTCAACCCCCCCGCCCTTCCTATCTGCTGTCATCATAACTCTGGTCCCTGCCCACTGGGCCTGGCCCGCCCCATCCCCTTATTGCCATCACACCTCTCCCCCTCCCTGAATTCCCCCATCAACGTCCTCTCGAAAACACCTCACCCAATATTGGTCCCCTCCCCCAATTTTCACACCTCCTAGGCCCAGCGAAACCTGTTCGACCAGGCTCCAATGACCGTAGCCCCTTGCCCCCACCACATCTCCATTTACTAGCCAACCTGAGTTTGCTAATGTGTGGAGGTTCCTGCCCAGGCCACACTCCCATCCAATTCCCTCCCCCCTACCGCGGTGCCAGGAAAACAAACAAAATCCCTTTCAAACAAACAAACCCAGTGCAAACACGCAAACCACAGAAAACCAGCGTTGCAAAAAAATCCCAACTCCTACCTAATCCAAATAGGCAACTTCACCCCATTTAACACATATAGCAACATGAAATAAGAAACAGAACTATTGTTGGTGTATATTTTCTGCTTTGGCAGTGCATGCTGGGATACTTGGCTATATTAATTAATGCTTGCTTTTAAGTTGCTACGAATGGTGTTTTCTGCTAAGACAGTGAACTTTGGACTAATCGAGTGACTCATAACAGATGTATCCTCCAACGACAATAGGTCAGTGATGACCGGTGCTCCACGGACTGCAGGAGCTGTTATTCTTAGCTGTCAAAACAACTGTGAGAGGTCCTGGGTTAAAATCCAGGACTGGTAACTCATAACCTTATGACCTTATGTAATCACGCGCTCAACATATTGATTGGACGGATGTAACATACTGTGTAAAGAATTGAATAACTATATATGGAATGAACTGTGATACTAAGAGAATTGATTGGCTGTATGTAAATGAGAATGCAAACTAATTCTGCTTTTGACAGTGTATATGAACCCAGTATAATCCACAGCTCCGTGGGGAAGTGTGCCAACAAGACTGTGGGGTCTAGGACCTTCCTCCCAGAGCTCTGCAACAATAAATTGCTTCTTTTGCTCACATTAAGGTCTACTTGTGAATATCTTCGCCCAACAACTATATACAATCTTCCATCCCCTCGCCCCTCAGTCTAAGACCAGTCCTCAGTCCCATTTCTCACTTCTGCCCCAGTCCTTCTTCCTTCACAAATGCCTCTGCCGCTTCCACCATCTCGAAGTAAAAGTCTTTGGAGTTGTAAATCACCCTCAACTTAGCTGGGTACACTATGCCGAACCGCACACCACTGTTATACAGTGCCATCTTCCCTTGGCCGAAGGCTGCCTGCGACCTTGCCAACTCCACAGTTAAGCCCTGGTAACTACGTAGACCAACTCCAGCCCACTTTTGCATCGCTGAAACTTCTCCTTGACATGGTACCTATGGAAATAAATACTCACTGCTCTTGGCTGCTCACTCTCCTTTGGTTTAGGCCTCAACAACCGATGAGCCCGATCCAGTACATACCGGGAGGGATCTTCCCCCTTCCCCAACAGCTCTGCCAACATCTTGGCAAAGTACTCAGTCGGCCTCAGGCCACCCACCCCTTCGGGCAAGACCACGATCCTCAGATTTTGCCACCTAGATCTGTTTCCAGGTCGTCCACCTTTGCTCGCAGACCTCTGTTGGCCTCCACCACCCTCTGCAGTTCCTCATCCATTGAGGTGAGCTGATCGCTGTGCTGTGACAAGGCCTCCTCTACCACTTTCAGTGTCTCACCCTGCTCCCACCCCTCGGCTGATGTCTTCGATACCGCCGCCTTCACTGGGGCAATCGCCTCCTCCACCAGCACCTTCATTGCCACCATAATCTCCTTCTTTATCACCTCCATTTGCTTTGCAAACTGCTTTTCAAACTCCACAACCATCACTCGGTCATCTTTTCTACCGTGAGCAGTACAGTCCCACCCAGTGACCCAGCCTCCGCCATCTTTCTAGTTGCTGAGCTGACCCTTTCGCTCGACGGTGAACCTTCACTCGCCTCCTTCTTCACGGCGGTTTTCTTTTGGTTTTTGGACACCCCCCTCCTTCTTTATGTCTTCCTGCCCCTGGGATCGGGCATTAAATTCTAAAATATCAAGCCTCGAGCAGGAGCCACCCAACGTACGACTTCCTCCTACATGCTGCCTAGGAAGTCCAAGAAAAGGATCCTTTTTTAAAAATTTAGAATACCCAAATAATTTTTCCAATTAAGGGGCAATTTATCTTGGCCAATCCACCTACCCTGCACATCTTTGGGTTGTGGGGGCAAAACCCACGCAAATACGGGGAGAATGTGCAAACTCCACAAGGACAGTGACCCAGAATCAGGATCGAACCTGAGACCTCGACGCCGTGAGGCAGCAGGGCTAACCGACTGCGCCATCGTGCTGCCCTGGAAGAAAAGGAACTGGGATGACTTTCAGTCAGTGCCTTTCTGAAGTCCCGACTTTCGTTTTGGTACTTCTTCCTTCTAACCTTCAGCTGGTTTTCTCTGGCAAGGTCGTCTCAGCATCATTTCAGGTTTACAGCAAAGGATGGGCTCGGCACTCACTAGTTTCAGAACAACAGAGCAATACTTTCTCTTCAGCAAGCAGGAGAGAGAGTTCCTTTCAGTTCCTAGGTCTAAACATTTATGCTAATTTCTCTCAGAAAACATCACACATGAACCAATCACTGACTGTTGTCAGGCACAACAATGTCCCTGGCCAACCCACCGATTGCCGGTTAACCAATTGAACCAACTCCCTCCAAAGCTGGTTCCTAAGATTCACTTGGTGCCGAAGAGTCTGGCTTCACCTTTCCAAAATACAAGACTGGGAACACAATGTCCTGGCAAGCAGGCTGTTTCAGCTTTGAATCTTACATCTGATTATTGGGTCCACAAACCAAAAGGGAACAAATGAAATAAGTAGGAAGGACTACTCTGACAGCATAAATTGCAGAAAGATCTGGAGATCTTAGCAACGAAGTAGATGAAACAAAGATGGTATTTAATATTGCATCCATTACACATGCAGCTTTCTTTCACAAAAGGATTCTGTGACTGAAGCAAGGTTTTGATGTTCAATTGCTGAAATGTTTCACAGGGCCTGACAATCTGCAGCTCCTGCTAGACTGTTCCATATGGTTTAAATATGTACAACTCAGGGTCAGCCGGAGATTAATTGCTAAAGAAGCATTTTGGACCTGGAATGCGCTGCGTAAGAGTGTGGTCGAGGCAGGTTCAGTCAGGTCATTCAAAATTATTGGCCGGGATTCTCCAAAATCGCAGCAAAGTGTTGACGCCGGCGTAAACACCGGAGTGTTTCACACAAGCATCAATGGGTCTCTTAGCCCAGCGATTCTGCAACCCACAAGAGGCCAGGACGGCGCCGGAGTGCTTCACGCAGCTCCGGCTGCCGATACAGGGCCCACCATTCCGACCCCGGGTCCACGCACGCGGAAGGAGGTAGACCCCCTCCCCAGATCATGCGCGCCCGCCGAACAGTGACCCCCCAATCACGGGCCTGGCCGTCGTGGAGCCCCCCCCGGAGACTGATCCCCCTGTCCCCCACCAGGACGGCCACAACAGCCGCGATGCCGAGCTCACGCCGGGTGGAACCATGTTGGAACCACGCCGGTGGAACTCGGCGAGAACTCGGCCGGTCGACCGCGGAGAATCGCCTCTTACAAGGGCCCCCGACCGCTGCCATGTCGACCGCGCGTGCGGGACTGGCGGCGATTCTCCTGCCGCCAGAGATTGGCCGCTCGACGTCGGACTCGATCGCGGGTATTCTCCACCCCCGTCCATTATCTGAAAATGAGAAACATGGAGGGCTACTTGGGAAAAGTTTGGGGAGTGGGACTGCAATTGCTCCTGCGTGGGGCCAGCACACACATGATGGGCTGACTGGCCTCTTTGTGTGCTGTAAGCATTCTATGATTCTAGAATGTTTTAGCAGATTGGCAACCGTTTATGAGATTTTCACTTTTTACAAGGTGGAATCCAAATTATCATGGCCTTAAAATGTGATACCAATACTGGGAACAAGATATTTATTTGTCTAAAAAGATTATATCTAGGTTATATCTAGCTACAGCATTGGTTAATCATTGATCACCAGTGTATAGCAGCTGTTTCAAAAGCAAATGTGGGTAGAAGGTCAAACACAGAAAACAGACCTGAATCAATGGTCGAGATACATTGTGAAGCATTAGTGAACAAATGCATGTGGCGATGTTGGCTTTGCGTGCTTACCACCAAATAGGTCCATTGTATTCTGCAAAATATTGGAGCAATAAGTGAATAATAGTATGCTTTTATTAATTGCTCACACCACTGAGTTAGTACTGTTGCTTCAAAGCGCCAGGGTCACGGGTTCAATTCCCACTTGGGTCACTTTTGTGAGGGCCACGAAGAATCCAGCACGCGTTTCAAGGATACAAAGAAATAACATTTATTTACAATAACATATATATACACAACAGCAGCAACCTTGCTTGCTGCTTACTCCTTCCTGCTGGTTCCAAACTGGCCAGCTTTATTTATACAGGGAGTCTGCTAATGATTTCTCCGCCCCCCTCATTGGGGAATCTCATACTCCCACAGGATTGTGGGATTGTCATTAGTCCCCAGCCAATGGTAGGTAGGCAGGTTATAACATCCCTCTCCCCCAAAGTCCAAGGAATCCACCAAAGACCCTGGCGAAGGAGGGCGTCGGACTCGTTTTGCCGCAGGCCGGATACCATTTGCACGAGGCGCTGGATCGGGCGGTATGTAACGAGACAGAGACCGGCGCTTCCGTGATGAACGGCATAACGGTTGTACATCCACGGCCCGTGGGCCCGAGGATTTCCCCTCTGATGCGTCCTGTGTCTCCATCTCGGAGTCAGATTCTGCTGCCTCTGTCATCTCGGCGTCTCTATCTCCGCGCGGTTCTGTAACGACCTGCGCAGGCTTCGAGTGAGGCACCAGAGGAAGATTGTGGGGACTACTTTCCATTGTGTCTGGTCTCTGTGGCTGTAGAAATGAGCTCCGGGGGCGGGGAATCTTTGGAAGGGATAGTCTTCTGGACCGAACGTGGTCCACATGTCTGCGCTGGAGATGACCCTGGGCTTGCACCTGGTAAGATATAGGGTTGGTTTGGCAAAAGATTATGCCAGGGACCCACTGGGCACCACCAACAAAATTGCGAACGAACACTGGGTCACCGGGCGCAAACTGCCGAATCGGCCGATGCCAAGAAAAACCCTGTCCCTGTCGTACTTGTGTGCGCCGTACATTTGCACCAATGTCCGGGAAAACCATACTAAGGCGGGTGCGAAGTCTCCGGCCCATTAGGAGTTCTGCGGGAGCTACCCCAGTCACCGCATGGGGGGTGGTCCTATACGAAAACAAAAAGCGAGTCAGTCTCGTGTCCATCGACCTGGAAGACTGCTTCTTTATGCCTCGTTTGAATGTCGGCACTGCGCGCTCCGCCAACCCATTTGAAGCCGGGTGGTAAGGGGCAGTGCGGATATGGCGTATGCCGTTCATCTTCATGAACCTCGCAAACTCCTCACTGGTGAATGGAGTGCCATTATCCGTGACCAGCACCTCGGGGAGGCCATGTGTACTAAAAGACAAACGCATCTTCTCAATTGTTGCGCAGGACGTTGTGCCTAGCATCTTATGCACCTCTAGCCATGTAGACTTGGCGTCGATTAATAAAAGGAACATGGATCCTTAAAAAGGGCCGGCGAAATCCACATGCAAGCGCGCCCAAGGCCGCCCTGGCCATTCCCAGTGATGTAGGGGCGTGGCCAGCGGAAGCTTCTGATGCTCCTGACAAATGGAGCAGTTTTGGGCCACCTTCTCAATGTCGGCGTCAAGGCCTGGCCATCAAACATAACTCCGGGTCAACATTTTAATTTTGGTCACACCTGGATGCCCACCGTGCAAGTCTCTTAATATCAGCTCCTGTCCTTTTTCCGGGACAATCACACGCATCCCCCACAAGAGGATGCCATCTTCCACGTTGAATTCTGACAGCTTGGAGGAAAATGCCCGCAACTCGCCTGGGAGCTGTCTATGCTGCCCACCATACAGGACTATGTGTCGAACCTTTGACAGGACTGGCTCCATCTGGGTCCACTCACGGATCTGTGATGCTGTGACAGGCAAGGTGTCCATAAAATTTAGGGTTGCAACCACCTCACCGGTCATGGGGGTCGACATGGGGCCGGTCGATAAAGGCAATCGGCTCAGTGTGTCGGCATTCACTATCTGCGTTCCTGGTTTGTGCTCCAGAGAATACTCGTACGCAGCAAGCAACAAAGCCCAGCGCTGGATCCGTGTGGAAGCAATGGGCGATATTGACTTATCCTCTCTGAAAAGTCCCAGCAGAGTCTTATGATCAGTCACGATAGTGAAGTGGCGGCCATACACGTACTGGTGGAAACGTTTCACCACAAAGACCACTGCCAGACCCTCCTTCTCGATCTGCGTGTACTTTTTTCCCGCTGCAGTCAATGTGCGGGAGGCGAAAGCTATCGGCCGCTCGGCCCTGTTCTCCATCTTGTGGGACAGGACGGCCCCAATACCAGACGGGGATGCATCACATGTGACGAGCAAAGGCTTTCCAGGATCATAGTGGGTTAGTAACCCAGACAACGACAATTATTGCTTTACCCGCCGGAAAGCGGTTTCTTGCGGCTGACCCCAAACCCAGGTGTGATTTTTGTTTAGCAGAAGGTGCAAAGGGGCCAGCGTAGTTGCCAGATTGGGGAGGAACTTCCCGTAATAGTTTACGAGGCCGAGAAAAGAACGAAGATGCAAAGTGTCAGTTGGGGCGGGGGCCTGTTGAATCGCGCGCACCTTCTCTGCGACGGGGTGCAAACCTTCGCGGTCCACCCGATAACCCAGGTAGACTACTTCCTTCGCCTGAAAGACGCACTTTGTGCGACGTAAATGGACTCCAGCGTCCGAAAACATCTAAGGACAGCCTCCAGATTTTCCAAATGTTCCTGCTCCGACGTCCCTGTGTTCAAAACGTCATCTAAGTAAACAGCGACACGCGGTAAACCTCTCAAAATGCCCTCCATAACGCGTCGAAGAATAACGCAGGCAGAGGATACTCCAAAGGGCAAACATGTATATTCATACAGGCCCCGGTGTGTATTAAACATTACATATGGTCAGGAGGCAGGGTCCAGCTCCAACTGCAGGTAGGCGTGACTCATATCTAATTTTGTGAATGAGAGTCCACCTGCAAGCTTTGCGTAGAGATCCTCTATGCGAGGCATTGGATATCAGTCGAGTCGGGAAGCCGTATTCACTGCAAGTTTATAGTCGCCGCACAAGCGAACTGTGGCATCTGGCTTCATTACAGGTACAATTGGTGCTGCCCAGTCAGCGAAACGGACGGGCCTCATAATACCCAAAGTTTCCAAATGAGTGAGCTCCCCTTCTACCTTCTCGAGCAAGGCATAAGGCACCGGGCGCGCCCGGAAGTAACGCGGCGTGGCTCCTGGTTCGACTTGGATACGGGCTACGGCCCCTTTTATTTTCCCCAAACCGGGCTGGAATACATCTGGGTATCGTCCTAGCACCTCAGTCAACCCTCCAGAAACTGTTTGGAGGATGTGCTGCCACTGCAACCGCAAATGGCGCAACCAGTCCCGACCCAACAGGCTGGGCCCATGGCCATGCACCACGATAAGTGGGAAACGCCCCTCCTGGAGTCCATAAACAACAGGGGTCATCGTAGTTCCTGCAATGTCCAATGGTTCCCCCGTGTAGGTGGCCAACCTGGCCTGTGTGTCAGTTAATGTAAGGGTCTGTATACCCTGCTTGATGCGGTCAAATGTTCTCTGGGCGATCATGGAGACCGCTGCGCCAGTGTCCAACTCCATCTCAAGCGGGTGACCATTGACCCGTACTGTCACCTTAATGGGGGCCACACTGGGAGCTGCCACACAATGCAGCTGCAGGCAGTCATCCTCCGTCTCCACGTCCTCAGGAGTAGTCGCCGCAGGTTCATCCACATGGAAGGTACAGCCTCTGGGCTGGTCCCAGTTACGGCCCCTGGGCTGGTCCCAGTTTGGGTTGGAAAGACGGCGCCTCTGGCGCCTACAAGTCTGACACGGTCATGGCTCCTTATCCATTGGTTCTGGCGAAGGCTCCCTTCGAGGAGGAATGTCCGACGGCCACTGGCGTCGATCCGGACGTCGTCTCGCCCAAGGTACCGCAGGAGTGCGGGGGGGGCGTTTTCGGACGGAAGGGGTTGCGCCCCAAGGCATGCACTTCCATTCCCTGTATCTCCTGCACTCCTCGTTCTGCGCTCTCTCGGGACAATACTATTTGAATGGCCTGTTGAAAAGTCAATGTTGGCTCCGCTAACAACTTTCTCTGGGTGGCCGCATTGTTAATACCGCAAACCAAACGGTTGCGTAACATTTCTGACAAGGTCTCACCATAGTCACAGTACTCCGCAATCCTGCATAGCCTGGATAGAAAGCCGGCAAAGGATTCTCCAGGGGTCCTCTCAGCGGTATTAAACCGGTAACGTTGGACTATCATGGACGGGGTTGGGTTAAAATGCTGCCCCACTAAATTCACAAGTTCATCAAACGTTTTGGTGTCCGGCGCAGCTGGGTACGTAAGGCTCCTAATCACCCCAAACGTATGCGGGCCGCAGGCGGTGAGCAATATGACCACCTGGCGCTCGTTTTCGGTGATATTGTTTGCCCGGAGATAGTAACGCATCCGTTGTGTGTACTGGTTCCAGCTTTCCAGCGCAGCATCAAAAACATCCAAACGTCCGTACAGAGGCATGGTGTAATAGAAAACAACTTCCAACCTGTATCCAACAGAAATCCAGGGAGGTGGCTTCAGCAGTGTAGACAGTTATTCACTTTAACCCTCATCGCCAGTTTTGTGAGGGCCATGAAGAATCCAGCACAAGTTTCAAGGATACAAAGAAATAACATTTATTTACAATAACATATATATACACAACAGTAGCACCCTCGCTTGCTGCTTACTCCTTCCTGCTAGTTCCAAACTGGCCAGCTTTATTTATACAGGGAGTCTGCTAATGATTTCTCCGCCCCCCTCATTGGGGAAGCTCATACTCCCACAGGATTGTGGGATTGTCATTAGTCCCCAGCCAATGGTAAGCAGGCAGATTATAACAGTCACTGTCTGTGCGGAGTCTGCATGTTCTCCCCATGTCTGCGTGTGTTTCCTCCGAGCGCTCCAGTTTCCTTCCACAAGTCCCAAAAGACATGCTTTTAGGTGAATTGGACATTCTGAATTCTCCCTCTGTGTACCCGGACAGGCGCCTGAGTGTGGCGACTGGGGGATTTTCTCAGTAAATTCATTGCAGTGTTATTGTAAACCTAGAGTCATAGATGTCTACAGCCCAGTTTATCCATGCCGCCCAGTTTCTATCACTAAGCTAGTCCATCTTGCCCGCATTTGACCCATATCCCTCTATACTCACCCTGCCCATGTAATTGTCTAACTGCTTTTTAAAGGACAACATTGTAACCGCCTCTACCACCCGTTCCAGATGCTCACCACCCTCCGTGTGAAGAAACTTCCCCTCTTGTCTCTTTTGTATCTCTCCCTCTCACCTTAAACCTCGGCCCTCTAGCTCTAGATTCCTCTACCTTTGGGAAAAGATGTTGACCATCTATCTTGTCTATGCTCCTTAAAATCAAATTGGCTCTGCCTGATTTCCTTGAACTTACCCAAGCACTCTGCTTTAACTTGAATAATAGCTTCCAACATGTTCCCTACGGCAGATGTTAAGCTAACTGGCCTACAGTTTCCCACTTTCTGTCTCCCTCCATTTTTGAATAAAGGAGTTACATTTGCTATCTTCCAATCTAATGGGACCTTCCCCGAATCTAGAGAATGTTGGAAAATTAAAAACAATGCATCAAATATCTCACTAGCCACTTCTTTTAAGGCCTTAGGATGAAGTTCATCGGGACCCAAGCACTTGTCAGCCTGCAACTCCAACAATTTATTCAGGACCACGTCTCTAGATTGCAATTTTCCTCAGTTCTTCCCTCTCTTCTGTGTCCTGATTTAGAACTATTTCACAGATGTTACTTATATTCCCTCTAGTGAAGACTGACGAAAACTGTCTGTTCAGTTAATCGGCCATCTCTTTGTTTTTAATTATCAATTCTCCAGACTTGCTTTCTATCGGACCAAGGCTCACTTTGTTAACTTGTTTCTTTTAAAAATATTTATAGAAACTCTTACTATCTGTTTTTATATTTCTGGCAGGCATTTTCTCATACTCTGGGCGCAGTCGAATGGCCTCGCCCGACTCGGTGACACGTGACCGTTAACTCTCGCGAGAGGCCTCTCAATGGTTAGGATCCAGATTTACATATTTAAAAGAACAGTTCGGCTCACTTAAATATGTTGGCACCCGATGCTCCCGAGGCCTGGGAACGAACGCCAATGCCTGGGTGAGCGCGCCTCGTGCGTCTGGGTCATTAACACTCCAATGTATAAAAGAAACATGACAATGTAAATGTTTAAGAAGGAATTGTAATGTAAAGAACGATCTGTGTGTAAGGTTATCAAAATTGAATGGAAGAAAGTCAAGGGGATGTGTATCTCTGATGGAAATGTACAGTCAAGACAATTCGAAATGTTCTGTAATGTTTATGATAGATTTTATGAGTAAAGTATATTTTTGGGAAAAAAACTGCTCCACACAAATGTGGGCCAGGCATAATGGCATGTGGGAGGGGTCTCCCAAGCTATCGGAGGCCTCCAGGTGGTTGGGCTCTGGTAGGGTGGTATGCTGGCACCCCTGCTACCGCCTGGGCACATTGGCACTGCCATCTAGGCACCCTGGCACAGTCATGGTGTCCAGATGGCACTGCCAGGCTGGCATGGGCATTGTCTGGGTGCCAGACTGGCAATGTCAAAATGCCTGGGTGCCAAGTTGCCCATGCTAGGGATTGGGCCCAGGGGTGCCCTGCCCTTACGAGGTGGGGTGAGGGGGATCACGAGACAACCCTAACAGGTAGGTTGGGGCGCTGGGTGGTCTGGAGGCGATGGTGGGGGTTGGGAGGTCAAGGTGGCATTTCAAAATGAGCTCAGCAATGCAGGAAGTGAGATCAGTGCAGCCCTGGTGGGGCATTCCTCGACGAGGCCAAAATAAATTAGTCCCGTTTGATCGGGGGTCATTATCAGGGCTGCAGACGGTGAGCAACACCCCGCGATTTGCGCATGGGTGGTCGGGCCCTTGGGCTTTTTCTTACTTGTTGGAATGTATCTATTCTGTGCATTCTGAAATAATCCCTTAAGTGTTTGCCACTGCATCTCTATTGAACTATCCCTTAGCTTAATTTGCCAACTCAGCCTTCATGCCCTCATGATTGCCATTAAGTTTTAAAACATATGGCCTGAATTCTCCGCCATTTGGATTCACTTTTCCTGCTGGCAGCGCACCCCAACCTGTGGGTTTCCCGACACCGTGGGATGACTTTAATGAGACAAACCACTGAGAAGCAGCAGGAAGAGGGACTCCTGCCACCAGCGAACGGCACGCTGCCGGGAAACCCGCCAATGGGGGACCGGAGAATCCTGCCCTTCCCAGAATCACTCCTCTCTCCCTAAAACTCAATGTAAAATTCAATCATATTATAGTCGCAGCTACAGAAGGATGCCTTCACTACGAGATTATTAATTAATCACATCTCGTTGCACAATACTAGTTCTAGTATAGCCTGCCCTCTGGTTGACTCCAGAACATTCTGTTCCAAGAGGCTATCTCAAAGACATTTTTAAACTCCTCCGGTGGAATTCTCCTTTCCTGAGGTAAATGTTGACGTCGGGGCAGGGTTTGTGAACTTCTACGACAACAAAACTGGACCGATTCAATGACCGTTAAGGGGCTAGCTCCGGCGCCATGTTTAGGGTTGACACTCAGGAGGCTGACAAGCTGCAGTCGCACATACACACTGCACACCCCTCACACACCACCCCAGCCAACAAGATAGCATCAAGGAGAGCGGCACCCCATTTACAGACGCTGGGCTCGAGACCCTGTTGGACGCCATGGAGGAGAGACGGGCGACTCTGTACCCCCACCTGGGAAGGAGGCTGCTGCCTGCCGCCTGCCGTTTGCCGCGCCTGGGCGCAGCTGGCAGAGGCAGGCAGCCTCGCTCAGCAACACCGTTCAGACCGGCCGGCAGTGCCTGAAAAAACAGCACGACCTCCTCAGGGAGACCAGGGTGAGCAGGCTGTGCCCTTGGCATCGATCCCTGTCCTACAAACCCATAACCTCACCGCAACCCCCTCCACGCCTCAGAAAGCGACTGAACCCCCATCCTGCACCACATGTCGGCACCCATACCGGCCTTCCTAGCCGGGTGCCCTGGCCACTGAAGCCATCAGCTACCTACCCCCTTGGCTGCATACGTTGGACTGTCTAGCACTGTGTATTTTCTGTTTCTCCCCCCCCACTACCCCCCTACCCCCAGGAGAAGGCCACCCATAACCGCGGGGAGGGGGAGAAGACTGGAGGGGGACCGTCGGACCCGCGACCCCTCACCCGGGCAGTGCAGAGGGCCCTGGACGTGGTTGGAGGGCCCGAGGAAAGGGCAGTCGCCGGGATGGAGTTCGGCATTGGGCAAGGAAGTGAGATGCTGTTGATTTGCAGTTCCCTGTGATACGTGTGTCATCCCCCCCCAATACCACCCTCACCCCTTCATCACGCCACACCGCCCTCACCCCAAACCACCCCCACACAATCCTCACTCCCACACCACCCCTGCTCCACCACCACCCCTATTCCCCCCTCACAAACACACGCACCTCCCCCCTCCCCCCCCCCCCCCTCCCCCTGCCCCCGGCCTGCAATGCAATCACGTGTCTTGTGTTGAGTCTTGCAGGTCCTGCTGGTGATAGACACAGATGGGAGTGGGAGAGGGAAGGATGGAGAGATGGACACCGATGGGAGTGGGAGGGGGGGGGAATGGAGAGATGGACACCGAATGGAGTGGGGGTGGGGATGGAGAGATGGAGACCGATGGGAGTGGGGGGGGGATGGAGAGATGGACACCGATGGGAGTGGGAGGGGGGAGGATGGAGAGATGGACACCGATGGGAGTGGGGGTGGGGATGGAGAGATGGAGACCGATGGGAGTGGGGGGGGATGGAGAGATGGACACCGATGGGAGTGGGGGGGGGGGATGGAGAGATGGACACCGATGGGAGTGGGAGGGGGGAGGATGGAGAGATGGACACCGATGGGAGGGGGGGATGGAGAGATAGACACAGATGGGAGTGGGGGGGGGTTGGAGAGATGGACACCGATGGGAGTGGGGGGTGGATGGAGAGATAGACACAGATGGGAGTGGGGGGGGGGGTTGGAGAGATGGACACCAATGGGAGTGGGAGGGGGGAGGATGGCGAGATGGACACCGATGGGAGTTGGGGGGGGATGGAGAGATGGACACCGATGGGAGTCGGGGTGGGGATGGAGAGATGGACACCGATGGGAGTGGGAGGGGGAGGAGGAAAGAGATGGACACCGATGGGAGTGGGGGTGGGGATGGAGAGATGGGCACCGATAGGAGGGGGGGGGGGATGGAGAGATGGACACCGATGGGAGTGGTGGGGGATGGAGAGATGGACACCGATGGGAGTGGGAGGGGGGGTGGAGAGATGGACACCGATGGGAGTGGGAGGGGGAAGGATGGGGAGATGGACACAGATGGGAGTGGGGTGGGGAGGGAGAGATGGACACCGATGGGAGTGGGAGTGGGGATGGAGAGATGGGCACCGATGGGAGTGGGAGGGGGAAGGATGGGGAGATGGACACCGATGGGAGTGGGAGGGGGGAGGATGGAGAGATGGACACCGATGGGAGTGGGAGGGGGAAGGATGGGGAGATGGACACAGATGGGAGTGGGGTGGGGAGGGAGAGATGGACACCGATGGGAGTGGGAGTGGGGATGGAGAGATGGGCACCGATGGGAGTGGGAGGGGGAAGGATGGGGAGATGGACACCGATGGGAGTGGGGGGGGGATGGAGAGATGGACACCGATGGGAGTGGGGGTGGGGATGGAGAGATGGACACCGATGGGAGTGGTGGGGGGGGATGGAGACATGGACACCGATGGGAGTGGGGGGGGGGATGGAGAGATGGACACCGATGGGAGTGGGAGGGGGGACGATGGAGAGATGTACACCAATGGGAGTGGGGGGGGGAGAGATGGACACCGATGGGAGTGGGAGGGGGGATGGAGAGATGGACACCGATGGGAGTGGGAGGGGGGAGGAGGAAAGAGATGGACACCGATGGGAGTGGGGGGGGTTGGAGAGATGGACACCAATGGGAGTGGGAGGGGGGTGGATGGCGAGATGGACACCAATGGGAGTGGGGGGGGGATGGAGAGATGGACACCGATGGGAATCGGGGTGGGGATGGAGAGATGGACACCGATGGGAGTGGGAGGGGGGGTGGAGAGATGGACACCGATGGGAGTGGGAGGGGGGAGGATGGAGAGATGGACACCGATGGGAGTGGGGGTGGGGATGGAGAGATGGGCACCGATGGGAGTGGGGGGGGGGATGGAGAGATGGACACCGATGGGAGTGGGGGTGGGGATGGAGAGATGGACACCGATGGGAGTGGTGGGGGGGGATGGAGACATGGACACCGATGGGAGTGGGAGGGGGGAGGATGGAGAGATGTACACCAATGGGAGTGGGGGGGGAGAGATGGACACCGATGGGAGTGGGAGGGGGGATGGAGAGATGGACACCGATGGGAGTGGGAGGGGGGAGGAGGAAAGAGATGGACACCGATGGGAGTGGGGGGGGGTTGGAGAGATGGACACCAATGGGAGTGGGAGGGGGGAGGATGGCGAGATGGACACCGATGGGAGTGGGGGGGGGATGGAGAGATGGACACCGATGGGAGTCGGGGTGGGGATGGAGAGATGGGCACCGATAGGGGGGGGGGGATGGAGAGATGGACACCGATGGGAGTGGTGGGGGATGGAGAGATGGACACCGATGGGAGTGGGAGGGGGGTGTGGAGAGATGGACACCGATGGGAGTGGGAGGGGGGAGGATGGAGAGATGGACACCGATGGGAGTGGGGGTGGGGATGGAGAGATGGACACCGATGGGAGTGGTGGGGGGGATGGAGACATGGACACCGATGGGAGTGGGGGGGGGGATGGAGAGATGGACACCGATGGGAGTGGGAGGGGGGGGGGGATGGAGAGATGGACACCGATGGGAGTGGGAGGGGGGAGGATGGAGAGATGTACACCGATGGGAGTGGGGGGGGGAGAGATGGACACCGATGGGAGTGGGAGGGGGGATGGAGAGATGGACACCAATGGGAGTGGGGGGATGGAGAGATGGACACAGATGGGAGTGGGGGAGGGGATGGAGAGATGGACACCAATGGGAGTAGGAGGGGGGGATGGAGAGATGGACACCGATGGGAGTGGGGGGGGGTGGAGAGATGGACACCGCCGGGTGTGGGAGGGGGAGGGAGAGATGGACACCGATGGGAGTGGGGGGGGGGAGGGAGAGGGGACACCGATGGGAGTGGTGGGGGATGGAGAGATGGACACCGATGGGAGTGGGGGGGGGATGGAGAGATGGACACCGATGGGAGTGGGAGGGGGGGATGCAGAGATGGACACCGATGGGAATGGGAGGGGGGGGTGATGGAGAGATGGCACCGATGGGAGTGGGACGGGGGGGGAATGGAGAGATGGACACAGATGGGAGTGGGAAGGGGGGTGGAGAGATGGACACCGATGGGAGTGGGGGGGGGGGGATGGTGAGATGGACACCGATGGGAGTGGGAGTGGGAGTGGGGATGGAGAGATGGACACCGATGGGAGTGGGGGGGGGGGATAGAGAGATGGACACCGATGGGAGTGGGGGGGGATGGAGAGATGGACACCGATGGGAGTGGGGGGGGGGGATGGAGGCATGGACACCGATGGGAGTCTGGGGGGGATGGAGAGATGGACACCGATGGGAGTGGGGGGGATGGAAAGATGGACACCGATGGGAGGGGGGGAGGGAGATATGGACGCAGATGGGAGTGGGGGGGGAGGGAGAGGTGGACACCGATGGGAGTGTGGGGGGGATGGAGAGATGGACACCGATGGGAGTGGGAGGGGGGAGGATGGAGAGATGGACACCGATGGGAGTGGGGGGGGTGAAGAGATGGAGACCGATGGGAGTGGGGGGGGGGAGGAGGAAAGAGATGGACACCGATGGGAGTGGGGGTGGGGATGGAGAGATGGACACCGATAGGAGGGGGGGGTGGAGAGATGGACACCAATGGGAGTGGTGGGGGATGGAGAGATGGACACCGATGGGAGTAGGGGGGGGGATGGAGAGATGGACACCGATGGGAGTGGGAGGGGGGAGGATGGAGAGATGGACACCGATGGGAGTGGGGGTGGGGATGGAGAAATGGACACAGATGGGAGTGGGGGGGGAGGGAGAGATGGACACCGATGGGAGTGGGAGTGGGAGTGGGGATGGAGAGATGGACACCGATGGGAGTGGGGGGGGATGGAGAGATGGACACCGATGGGAGTGGGGGTGGGGATGGAGAAATGGACACCGATAGGAGGTGGGGGGAGGATGGAGAGATGGACACCGATGGGAGTGGGGGGGGATGGAGAGATGGACACCGATGGGAGTGGGGGTGGGGATGGAGACATGGACACCGATGGGAGTGGGGGGGGGGATGGAGAGATGGACACCGATGGGAGTGGGAGGGGGGAGGATGGAGAGATGTACACCGATGGGAGTGGGGGGGTGAGGGAGAGATGGACACCGATGGGAGTGGGGGGGTGAGGGAGAGATGGACACCGATGGGAGTGGGGGTGTGTGGAGAGATGGACACTTACGGGAGTGGTGGGGGATGGAGAGATGGACACCGATGGGAGGGGGGGATGGAGAGATGGACACCGATGGGAAGGGGGGGATGGAAAGATGGACACCGATGGGAGGGGGGGAGGGAGAGATGGACACCGATGGGAGTGGGGGGGGAGGGAGAGGTGGACACCGATGGGAGTGGGGGGGGGATGGAGAGATGGACACCGATGGGAGTGGTGGGGGATGGAGAGATGGACACCGATGGGAGTGGGGGGGGATGGAGAGATGGACACCGATGGGAGTGGGGGAGATGGAGAGATGGACACCGATGGGAGTGGGAGGGGGGGATGGAGAGATGGACACCGATGGGAGTGGGAGGGGGGGGGATGGAGAGATGGACACCGATGGGAGTGGGACGGGGGGGGGGAATGGAGAGATGGACACCGATGGGAGTGGGAGGGGGGTGGAGAGATGGACACCGATGGGAGTGGGAGGGGGGATGGTGAGATGGACACCGATGGGAGTGGGGGGGGGATGGAGAGATGGACACCGATGGGAGTGTGGGAGGGGATGGAGAGATGGACACCAATGGGAGTAGGAGGGGGGAATGGAGAGATGGACACCGATGGGAGTGGGAGGGGGGGTGGAGATACGGACACCGATGGGAGTGGGAGGGGGTGATGGAGAGATGGACACCGATGGGAGTGGGGGGGGATGGAGAGATGGACACCGATGGGAGTGGGGGAGGGGATGGATAGATGGACACCTATGGGAGTAGGAGGGGGGGATGGAGAGATGGACACCGATGGGAGTGGGGGGGGGTGGAGAGATGGACACCGCCGGGTGTGGGAGGGGGATGGAGAGATGGACACCGATGGGAGTGGGGGGGGATGGAGAGATGGACACCGCTGGGAGTGGGGGGGAATGGAGAGATGGACACCGATGGGAGTGGGAGGGGGATGGAGACATGGACACCGATGGGAGTGGGGGGGGGGGATGGAGACATGGACACCGATGGGAGTCTGGGGGGGATGGAGAGATGGACACTGATGGGAGTGGGAGGGGGGGTTTGGACATTGTGGGGGAGGAGTTGGACATCAGGGGGAATGGTTCAGACTAGGAGCGTGGGGCCGGATTAGGTTGAAGGGGAGAGGGGGCAGGGTTGAGGGGTGTTGTTCGGGTCGGGTTGAGGAGTCAGGCCGGGGGTGGGGGAGTGGGATACTCCCTTGCAGGTGGGGAATACCGTTATGGGGTGAGGTGTTCAGTGGAGGTGGTGCGGCAGCTCCGGGGCTGTAGATGTGTCCATGAAGGGCTCGGGCTGGGTGCTTAAATAGTTACTGTGAAGTTAGAAGTGGGTTTTTTCCTTCTTACACTTTCGGAGTAATTATCAAAGTAAAACTCTCAGAACCATCCGTTAACCATTTCAATCGCTCCTATCGGATGGTTCCTAGCCCGGCGCAATTGTCCGGAGGAAGTTAGCACTTCTGGACACTTCCTGGGTAAACGCTTCGGTGGGAACGTTCTGGAGGGATTCCCCAGAGCATCATTGGGGTACCCTGAGATGCAACGCTAGGAAATCTGGAAATTATGTGCCAATGCTGAGTGTTTCCTACATTTTCTGTTGTTATGTTACTTATCCAGGACCAGGGTTTAAATCTTACACTGCTGGGAAATTTAAATTTAAATTTAATTAATTAAATCTCAAATAAAAAGCTAGTATCAGTAATGGTTACTGTGAAACCATTGATGTGTTGGGTGCTCTGGATCCGTGGAACACATATAGGCAACCAACACTTAAAATAGTGCAACACTATTTTATTAAGTTAGAAACTGTTGAACATACTTTCACTGTGGGTTAACACGATGTTAGATTAAACTAAAGACCTATGCCTGTCCTAACCAGTCTATGCACTCAGCACATGGTGAGGATCTGTGCTGTAAGCTGTAAGCTCTGTCCTTCTGAGAGGCTGCATCCCGAATGAGCGGCAACTCTGATGCCCCCTGTCTTTATCGTGAGTGTGCTCTAACTGGTGATTGGCTGCGGTGTTGTGTGTGTTGATTGGTCTTGCTGTGTGTCCATCAGTGTGTGTGTCTGCACCATGATATACTGGTGTATATTATGACAACCATGTACTGTTGTAAAAATCAATTTGGCTTGTCTATGTCCTTCTGTTCCTATCTGGTCTAACTCTCTATGTGGCTTCAATCTCACAATAATGTTCCTGACTCTTAACTGTCTTCTGAAATGGCCCAGACAGGCATTCAGTTCAATTCCAGAAGGTGGCTCCTTACCATCTTTTCAAGGACAATCTTTTAGGGATGTGCAATGAATGCTGGCCTTCCCAACGAAGTCTGCATCCAATGAATGAATAAATAAAATATCAATTGTATACTATGGTGAAATTTGAAATGAACGCAGTTACTGTAATTTTGAAATCTGTCTCTAATTTCTGTCTCGAAAATGCTCTCTGACCCACTGAGCATTTTGTGGACTTAAGATTTTAGATTTCCAATATCCGCGGTGTTTTGCATTTATGTTCCTATAATTACAGCCAGCAATTACATTGTCAATTGTATGATCCTTATCTTTGTAGAAGTTGTAAAATAAAATAGCTGTTATCAAGTTGTCTTGTCCAGTCCTTTATGTATCCGGAGGACGGCAAGAGCTGTAAGTTTTTTCTCTTGTACATTTTAAAGTAAGAATCGATCATGACTCCATAATTGGTTTAGAAGCTCAGCGGGTCTGGCTGCATCAGCTAAACTCGGAAACCCTGGTATCTCAAAACCGACTGTTCAACTGCTGAAGTCAGCACCGCTGGAATCACAAATCTCAATGACCGCAACCCTTCACCATCTACTCTTCACAGAGAGGTGAAATATTGATCTGTACATATTTTTCAACTTACTTTTGGACTCAATTCTCACTTCTAACCTGTGTGAATGTCCGTGCATGTATTTGATTATTTTTCTTGTGATTCGTAGATAGTAAACTCACTCTATAACTGAAGAAAGCCTGGTTAAATTGGCTCCCTTTTTAAAACACCAGGGAGTAGAAAAAGTTGGAAGTATCCCACCTGGAATTTAACAGCTTGAGGGATCTCGCCCAGGGTAATAAATTTGGAGACCCTCGCCTGTTGGAACAGAATATGATTTCAATTCATCCAGCCTCTGGATTGCCCCCCTTCCAGTGAGTAAACGAGCAAAACTCCAGTTTATCTCCGCCAAGAGGTGTGACTAGCATCAACTCATTCCTGGAAACCACCCTACCCGAGAATCGGAGGGAGAGAGAGCAAGACCCACCCTTCCTACAACACGGAGCAATTCAAGGGCGATTATCTGTGTGCTTAATCATTCTTCCCTCATCAGAACTCGCTTTAACTTTTGTGTTTTCCCGTTGGGGGGCCAACTTGCGAAACGTTTCTCCAAGTTTTAGGCTGGGCTTCACCTGAAGCCAGGACTTCCGGGTTTTTGAGGCCAGCCAACAAACGCTCTGGGAAGCTTGAATACTGAAAAGTGAAACCAAGTGGCGCTTCGTCTTTCCTACGAAGGAGAAGATTGGAAGATGGCAGATTCGGAATCGATACCAATGAACGAGCGTCGGGGCAGCTCACATCAAACAGCGGGGCACAGCCTGCTTTCCGAGTCGTGCTGCCAGGTGAGATGGGGACACTTTGGGAACTCTTCCAGGGAGGTTGAAACACTCCCACTCACTCGCTCGTCCACATCGGGGGGCAGTTTCCCGTGGAGGTTTTCTTCTGGCAGAAACAGCTCCTTTCTCTCTCCTAGTGCCACTAGCGAAGTTAACTGGGTGCTCTCATGGTCCTGGACTGGGCTGCACTGGAGCAGCCAGTCAGTTGGCGGGTCAGGACTGTGTTAAATTGGTGTAAATCTGAAAAGGAACCCCTCACGTCCCCCACAACTTCTCAACCAGGAATGATCCTGTGTGTGTGTGTGTGGGGGGGGGGGGGGTCGTTATACAGGCTGATCCGTGAGCTCGATCTGCGCACAGCAAGGTCACAAATGGTAATGGGGGGGAGGGGGGTCTGTTTCTGATGGCACTTGGAGAATGGTTGTGTGCCGGGGCTGCAAGAGACCGCCCCACGCCCTTGAAATGCGGTCCGGGATCTTTCCCATCCGCCTGCTATCCGAACACAGGTCTGTGGTTGAAAGGGAAACCCAGTGAAGGAGCTAATGGATTTAGACAGAGGACCAGGGGGAGGTCATTAGAGCAGGAACAAGAAGGGTCAATCGCGGTAGGGGCTCAGATATTATGTATTACTGGTGGGGGGGGGGGCGGGGGGGAATCTGGAAATTGTTTAATCATCTGGTTTCCTATTTTAATTCTTTCTGCAGATTGTCAGGAACAGTCGACATTCCAGATATGGGCAGATTCAGAATTTCTGCAATAAAATACTCTGCTGGAGGTTTAAAGTGTGGATGTTTATTCTACTGCCTATTGTAATATTAATAACCATAATCATTGTAATTATTGGCATAAGTAAGTGGAATCTTTGTATCATTATTAAATTAAGCTTGCACCTTTTTATTGTATAAATTTCATTGCTGATGCTGCAACTCACCGATGCTTGAAAATTTGGGGCACTGTCCTTGATTATTTTTTGTTGGTAGGATTTGACTCTCACACTTTGTCTTTACTTCTATTAAAATTGCACATAAAGCCACGATTATTTTGAGGATGTTATAAACTGACTGACAGTCTGCTCTCCTTAGGATTTTAATCAACCTTTTTTTTTTCAGTTTAATACCTTCCCTCCTCACCCAGCTGAGGGCATTTCCAGTGACTGACAGGGGGTGGGCCACCTCAGTGTTATCCCTATCCCACCACAGGCATCTAAATCTCAGAGAACCCTCCTCCTGATTTTGAAACGGTCAGAAACAGAGATCCTGGTCAATCTTGTCTTTGTTACTCACAATGACATGCACCAACGGATGACATTTCCAGGCACAGGTTTAGATAGATCTGCCGGTGGAAGTGTGCAGAATCAAAATACCTGTTTTATAAACTAATTGAAGTCTGCTCTGCCTTTGAGTTCAGATCTGGTATGTCTCTCTTGTGGGGACCATGAATTGGATTCAATTTGAATTTGAATTGGTTTTTGGAGCAGGCGAGGAGCTGGATTAGGGGTTCGCCGCTGTCCACACTCTGAGCCCTGGCTTTATAACTCAGAAAAAAGTAAAGTCTGCAATTTTCATTCTTACATCTCCATGAACTCACAATAACCCAAGGAACATGGGTAGGACACGTAATAACTTTCTAGTGAAAGTCTTTGCACTTTCAAATAAAATGGAGAGGAAAAAGAGCCAAACAGCTGGTTGTCATTTGGTAATCATGTTCTTGCACACAAATGACTCTAGTATTGTTGCCAGGCAGCATCAGATTTGTTGTAGCATGCACCACCGCCGAACAAGCATTTGGTAATTCATTGCTTTTTGGGTTTATAACTTGTTTTAATCTTCGACATGGGTGAACCTCTTAAATGCACATTCTGGGCTGATATTTGATAACAAGTTTTCCTCCTGGTTTTCTTTTAAGGAGCTACTCCATATGATGATGACTATATTGATCCAAAGCTCAAAATGTATGGAATTCCTCGATATTATGTTGGAAGTATGAAAATATCCAAATATTCATTTACACCTGAACTAATGATACCTCAGTCTAAAAACTATTTATACTTATCAAAAGTGTTGAAGATGATGGTAAGTAATTCAGAAATACTAAAGCTATATAATCTAGATTTTTGATTACAATTTGAATATTTAATTTAGCAAAACTGCAGATTATCTTTAATAATCTGAAACGCTTTGTTTTAATAATTTTAAAAGAAATAGATTATTTGTTGTGTTAAAAACCATTATTGCTCTCCCCACTGATTAATCCCATTAAATTTACCTAACTCGTTCAGAACCTTTCTGCAAACTGGCCCAACTGATCAATTAAAATGCACTACATATACCCTTTCTGCAATATTTTCTTTGCTGTTTGATGTGTAGTGCTCTCAAGTGGTGTAAAATGCTGTAGCTCACACCAGATCAGCTACTTTGAACACAACTGGAGTGAAACAATTTTGCTGGTCCACTCAACCCCAGACAGCTTAACTCACTTTCCTTCCCTCAATGCTTGCCAATATTGACAATCGCTCACTTTACACAGACACCATTCTGCTTTCCTTCAAACCTATAAACATGATCTCCGGTGGCAGCCATGAGCTGATCGGTTGCATACAAGGTGGCTCCTGCTTGGAGAGTTTGGCCCTTTCTAACCGATTAATGGGCACTTTGCTTGTAAAAAGTGTGAAATAAGTGGAGGGAATTGATTTCTCCCCCAAAGTGGAATGTCGGCAGGCTACAACACTTGACAAAAGTCGAGTAAAGCCTTGGTTCAAGAGGTGGAGGATCCGCATGGCGCGGCAACTGAAAGATGGCGTAGTCGGGTGCATCGTCATCGCCTACCCCACTATCTGTTGAGCAGTTGATGAATTTTATCAAGGGGTATTTTCGGCATTATCGGAAAGAGATGCAAAGAATCGGTCCAGGTGACAGAATCAAAGAATTGTGGGGCTGCCGAAGGGGTGAGGGAATGAGTGCCATGGACTACGTCTTGAGGATGTTCGCGAAGCTAGTTGAGAAGGGGGTCTTCGATAAGGCCCCGGAGATGGATCGTGCCCACCGGTCACTACAACAGAGGCCAAGAGCTGGGGAGCCGCCGCGGGTGGTAATCATCTGGATGCATAAGTTTCAGGAGAAGGAGAGGATTCTGAGGTGGGCAAAGTCGACACGAGACTAGCTGGGAGGGGAGTCTTCCCCGGATTTACCAGGACATTGGGGCCGACCTGGCCAAACAGCGGATGGGTTTTATCAAGGCCAAGGCAGCATCTTTCAGAGCAAGGTCCAGTTTAGGATGTGGTACCCAGCCAAACTCTGGGTGACTTTTAAGGACAAGGAACATTACAACGCCGGAGGAGGCAAATTACTTTGTAAAGGAGCATGGTTTGGGGGAGAGCTAATGGTGAGAACTTTTCTTGTTTCTATCTCGATATGTTTTGTAAGTGTTATGCTATTTTTGTGCACATGCTGGTCTTGCTTTTGTTTGGTCGATGGGGGGATGGCTGCGAGTTTCGGGTTTCTTTCTCCTGCTGGGGAGTGCAGAGGCTTTCCAAAGGATGAAAGTGGGGGAAGCAGAGTGGGGAGTGATAGTTTGGACGGTTTGGGTGGGGTTATTTGTGTAGAACTCCAGGTGCAAGTTGCCATGCTAGCAGAAGGTGCTAGTAAATGGAAGCAGTGTGGGGGAGGGAGCTGCAGGGTGTAGCCAGGGATGGGGTGGAGTAGTTAGGTGCGAGGGGGGAGTTGGGAGTGGGGTTGAGGGGTAGTGTTAAAGGGGAAAGGAGGAGGGGTTTGGGGGAGGGGTGGGAGAAGGGGAATGTGCTGGTGATGATAGGGATTTTGTGATTGTGTGCAGAAGAGGATGTAGGGGGCGGACATTTTGGGTGGCCTGGACTTGAGAGGAGCTTGGAGGCAGGGAGAGTTTTGATTTAGGTGGGAATGGCGGACCTTAATATAGAGGGGTTTCAGGGGGCGGCATGTGGCGCAGTGGTTAGCACTGGGACTACGGCGCTGAGGACCCGGGTTCGAATCCCGGCCCTGGGTCACTGTCCGTGTGGAGTTTACACATTTTTCCCATGTCTGCATGGGTTTCACCCCAAAAACCAAAGATATGAGGGTTAGGTGGATTGGCCACGCTAAATTGCCCCTTAATTGGAGAAAAAATAATTGGGTACTCTAAATTTTTTTAAAAATAGAGAGGGGGTTCAGAAACCCCCGGTGAGGAAAGTGACGAGGAACATGCGGGGGCTAAATGGTCCGGTTAAGCAGTCTCGGGTTTTTGCACATTTAAAATGTTTAAGGGCAGACGTGGTCTTCCTTCAGGAGACACAACTACGGGTGAAGGACCAAATGTGGTTAAGAAAGGGATGGGTGGGGCAGACGTTTCACTCAGGATTCGGTTCTAAGTCTAAGGCGATTACGATCCTGTTTAGTAAAAGGGTGGTATTTGTGGTGGCCAGTGAGGTGCGGGACCCAGGAGGGAGGTTTGTGATGGTGAGTGGAGGGAGTCTTGGCGGGGCGCCAGTTGTTTTAGTAAATGTCAATGCTCCCAATTCAGACAACGTGGACTTTGTTAAGAAGATGTTAGCATCCATGCTGGATTTGGATTTGCATCAGCTGATAATGGGGGTAATGCGAATAATGTATTTCAATTGCGTGTTGGACCCAGGATGCCGAGGTCAAGCCCCAAGTCAGTGGCCAGGTTAGGCATGGCGAAGGAGCCAGGGTTTTTTTATGGACCAGATGTGGGGGGTGGGGGATTCGTGGAAGTTTAGGCATCCAGGAGAAAGGGTGTTTTCTTTTTTCTCCCATGTACATCTAGTATACTCCCTTATTGATTTTTTTTTTGTGGTGAGGGCAGATTTTAGACGATGCGCCACATTGTGTGGAAAGGTCGAAACAGGCTGGCCCCAGAGGCTTGCGTGGAGGTTTGATTTGGTGCTCTTGGCAGATAATAAGTTCTGTGAGAAGGTGGCCTTGGTGATAAGGGACTATGTGGAGTTCAACCAGAATGGGGAGGTCTCACCCTCCACATTCTGGGAGGCGTTGAAGGTGGTGGTCCATGGGGAGGTTATATCTTACAATGCCCAGAGGGACAAAGTTGAGAGGGCGGACAGACAGAGGTTGGTTGATGCCATTGTACAAGTGGACCGATGATACTCGGTGACCCCAACTAGGGAGCTGTTAGCAGAAGGGAAGAAACTACGGAGAGAAGGGGGATTTGACTGAGTGATGACAGGGAAGGTGGTGGGTCAGCTTTGTCACTCAAGGGGGATGTTTTATGAGTATGGGGAGAAGGCTGGTCAGCTACTAGCCCATCAGTTGAAGTGACAGATGGCCACATGGGAGATTGCTCAGGTGAGGGAAAGGTTGGTGACGACGCTGGAAAAAAATAATGAGGCATTTGAGGCCTTTTATTGGAGATAATGGAGTATATTGGGCTGATGCAGTCGGGGAAGGCACCAGGGCCGTGGAGCTTTCTGGTAGAAATTTATAACGTTGCCGCCCCATCTCCTGGGGATATATAATGATTCGATGACGTGGGGGGAGTTTCCAGCCACACTTGCGCAGGCATCAATATCATTGATCATAAAGAAGAATAAGTATCCAACAGAGTATGGGTCATATAGGCCCATCTCCCTGTTAAATACTGTTGTGAAGCTGTTCGCTGAAGTGCTGGCGAGGCGGCTGAAGGTGTGTGTGCCAGAGGTGGTTTCTGAGGATCAGACAGGTTTTGTTAAGGGGCGGCAGTTATTGTGCAAATTCAGGAGACTGCTGAATGTGGTAATGACTCTGTCTAGGATAAAGTGCTGGAAGTTATTATATTAATGGACACGGAGAAGGCTTTTGACCAGGTAGAGTGAAGGTATTTAAGATCCTGGGGCGGTTTGGGTTTGGGCCAACCTTCATTTTGTAGGTGTGCTGGCTGTATGCCGCCCCCACGGTAAGCATGAGGATGAGCACGAGGAGTTTGGGATATTTTAGATTGCAAAGGGGCATGAGACAAGGATGCCCGCTGTCCCCAGTGTTGTTTGCATTGGTTATTGAACCTTTGGATATTGCACTCCGGGTGTCAAGAGAGTGGAAGGGCATTGAAAAGGAAACTAGGGAACAAAGGTAGCACAGTGGGTAGCACTGTGGCTTCACAGCGCCAGGGTCCCAGGTTCGATTCCCCGCTGGGTCACTGTCTGTGTGGAGTCTGCACATTCGCCCCGTGTCTGCGTGGGTTTCCTTCGGGTGCTCCGGTTTCCTCCCACAGTCCAAAAACGTACAGGTTAGGTGGATTGGCCATGATAAATTGCTCTTCGTGTTCAAAAAGGTTAGAAGGGGTTACTAGGTTGTGGGGATAGGGTGGAAGTGAGGGCTTAAGTGGGTCGGTGCAGACTCGATGGGCCGAATGGCCTCCTTCTGCACTGTATGTTCTATGTACTTTGTTCTATAGTATATAATTGAACAGTGATTATCTGTTGCTATATGTTTTGAAACCATATGGGGAAAATACTAGGCCTACTACGGAGGTTTTGCGCCTATTCCGAGTATAAATTGAATCTGGCAATAAAGTGAGGTATTCCCAGTGAACGCCCAAGGGAGGAGTGCAAATTTGGGTGCCTTGTCATTTAAGCAGGCCGAAATAAGGTTTCCACAACTGGATATTCAGGTGGCCGATGAGTGGGCCACAATGCATAAGTGGAATTTGGCCAGTTTGGTAGAGGGGGTAAAAGAGAATTTAAAGAGATGAGATACCCTGTCATTGTCCTTGGCTGCGAGGGTATAGACAATCCAAATTAACATTTTGGCAAGGTTTTTATTTATTTTCCATTCTCTTCTGATATTCCTTCCAAAGACTTTTTTTCAGAGGGGAAGGGGGGGAGGAATGGGTGCAGGTGGGAGAGGCCTGTGTGGGGGTGTGCTTAAGGATCCCGGCGACGGCTTCCTCTCCTGTTCTCCCCGGGTATACCAACAGTCCCATTGTGGTGCCGGCCCTTAATAATAATAATATTTATTGTCACAAGTAGGCTTACATAAACACTGCAATGAAGTTACTGTGAAGAGCCCCTAGTCACCACATTCCGGCGCCTGTTCAGGTGCACGGAGGGAGAATTCAGAATGTCCAAATTACCTAACAGCATGTCTTTTGGGACTTGTGGGAGGTAAACCTTTTAGCAGTGAGGTGAGGAGAAAAGTCTTCACCCAGAGAGTCGTGAATCTGTGGAATTCACTACCACAGAAAGTAGTTGAGGCCAAATGTGTAGGGCGGGATTCTCCCACGGGAGTCTAAGTGCCGACGCCGGAGTAAAAACCGGAGTGTTTTACTCCAGCGAGGGCGCCCGTTCGCAGCCCCCTATTCTGGGGCTGGCAGGGGCGTGGCGCGATTTGCGGGGGCGGGGCCTCGGCACGGCGTCAGAGACACGGCGTCGCGTAAAAGACGCGGCGCCTTGGGTCCCGCGCATGCGCAGTTGGGCCAGTTCAATCCTGCGCATACGCAGTTGGGCCGCGCCATCCTGCGCATGCGCGGGGAACTTCTTACGCGCGCCGGCCCCGACCCAACATGGGGTCAGTGTTCAGGGGCCGGCCGCGGTGGTAAGTGGTGGGAGGGTGAGGCCGGCCCGCCGATCGGTGGGCCCCGATCGTGGGCCAGACCCCATCGGAGGCACCCCCCCGCCCCCCCGGTGAAGGAGCCCCCTTCCCCCCCCCCCCCCCCCGCCACAGGACGCTCCCCGAGCGTTCCCGCAGAATTCCCACCGGCAGCGACCAGGGTGAACGGCGGCAGCGGGACTCTGTCGTGTCGGAGCGGCCGCTCGGCCCATCCGGGCCGGAGAATCGACAGACCCGCTGATTCCAGCGGCCCACGGCCGGCGCCACACCAAAGGCGCCGGCGCAAATGGCGCCGATTCTCCGCACCTCAGAGAATCGCGCACCGGCGTCGGGGCATCGTGGCGTGGTTGCTCCGATTCTCCGGCCCAACGCGGTGCTCGGAGAATCGCCCCCGTAATTTCAAGAAGGACTTAGATATAGCTCTTGGGCTGCTAAAGGGATCTAGGGATATGGGGGCGGGGAGGCTGGATAAGGGTGTTGAACTTGATGATCAGCCATGATCATAATGAATGGAGCAGGTTTGAAGGGCTGAATGGTCTCCTCCAGCTTTTTTTTTCTCTGTATCTATCTATGATTCCTTTATCTTGTAGTATTGTAAAAACTGCATTCTGAAGTTTTGCTATTTCCATTTGGATTTGTGACTGGTAATGCTCAATAACAATTTTCTTCTTCCAGCTGTGCCAACTATATAACAAATCACCAGCTCTTGGATATTATTTTGTGGATAGTGACGTATTCTCATTTAGGTAAGGCAGAATATTTCACATTAATGGCTTGTAGTCGGTGATGTTTCCTAATTGCCTGCAAATATAAGTGTGCATAATCCTGGAAACTAAAAGTAGACAACCAGCCATCCATTTTTGTATCTGTATTTGTGTGATTCTAACATTGTAATGTTTTCAATGAGGTAATGGTCAGTCTTGCTTTACTTCTGATGATGACAGTGAAAAGGACAACTGGCACAAGCATTCCTAAAAAGCCGTGTGTATTAGGCTGGAGCATGTTACAATGTTTCCTTAACAGTGAGGGAGATTGGAATCGTAACCAATTTTGGTAAACTGAGATATTGGTAAATCTATGAATATTGCACAGGTCTATTTCAAGGACTGCGGCTTCACAAGTGGTACCAGCCCCCAATATCTTAGGGTGTGGTAATACCAGGTATTGCGGTACCAGAGAGAGGAATAACCATTGGCTCGACCGCGGGGTCTACCATTGGGCAATGTACATAGCCCCGCCCTGAGAGGCGGGGTATAAGAACCAGTGCCGTCCCCAGCAGCCTTCACTTCTGTAACTTCGCTGCTGGGTACAGTTCTATCTGATTAAAGCTGAATCGATATGACTCCACGTGGATTCAAGCGTATTGATTGTGCATCATAGGGCAATGGTTATTTATCAGTGATGAACCTGGAGGCTCACTGTCAGTGAGCCATACAATATATGGGACAGCAAAGTAGAATCAAATCCTGCCTACAACCAACCACGTACATAAAAAGAATTCCCACATACATGCTTTCAACAGAGTCACTGGCTAGCAATCAGAGGCGGAAACTCTTGCTTTTTATTATGATTACAGCTGCCGAGAATATGACGTCATAAGAACTCCAAATCATTCTGATTAAGAGTAGCTGGCTCAGCACTACTCACTGTAGTAGAAAGCAAAATACAGTTTGCTGGAAATCTAAGTTAAAAATAGAAAATTCTGGAAAGATGCAGCAGTTCAGGTAGCATCTGTGGAGGGTGAAAGAGAGCAAATGTTTCAGCTCGGTGACCTTTCATCGGAACAGGCAAACTGGTTCTGCTGAAAATTCATCAACCCAAAAAGTTAATGCTCTCTCTCTCTACAGGTGCAGCCTGCAGATTTTCAGCATATTTAATTTTTATTTCAGCACAGACAACTGCTGGAACTTGTGCCATTTTTGGCACCAGTGGATGGAATTCTCCCATTCCCCCACTGGTGAGTTTGATGGCAGGTGGGGGGGGGGGATTATGGCAGGAAACCCAAACATTCATTTTATGCGGCATTGATTTCACCCCCCAGTGCCAGACATGGCAGGTTGCTGGTAGCAGGCATAAAACTGATTTGCATCCTGCTGGTGGGATGCAGATGAAGGTCCAACTAGAATCTTGCCCCTAAGCATTTGATAGAGTGGAGTGGGATTATTTGTGGGAGGTGTTGAGGAGATTTGGTTTTGGAGAGGGGTATGTTAGATGGGTGCAGCTGTTGTATAGGGCCCCGATGGCGAGCGTGGTCACGAATGGACGGGGATCTGCATATTTTCGGCTCCATAGAGGGACAAGGCAGGGATGCCCTCTGTCCCCATTATTGTTTGCACTGGCGATTGAGCCCCTGGCGATAGCGTTGAGGGGTTCCAAGAAGTGGAGGGGAGTACTTAGAGGAGGAGAAGAACACCGGGTATCTTTGTATGCGGACGATTTGCTACTATACGTGGCAGACCCGGCGGAGGGGATGCCAGAAATAATGCGGATACTTGGGGAGTTTGGGGATTTTTCAGGGTATAAATTGAACATGGGGAAAAGTGAGTTGTTTGTGGTGCATCCAGGGGAGCAGAGTAGAGAAATAGAGGACCTACCGTTGAGGAAGGTAACAAGGGACTTTCGTTACCTGGGGATCCAGATAGCCAAGAATTGGGGCACATTGCATAGGTTAAATTTAACGCGGTTGGTGGAACAAATGGAGGAGGATTTCAAGAGATGGGATATGGTATCCCTGTCACTGGCAGGGAGGGTGCAGGCGGTTAAGATGGTGGTCCTCCCGAGATTCCTCTTTGTGTTTCAGTGCCTCCCGGTGATGATCACGAAGGCTTTTTTAAAAAGGATTGAAAAGAGCATCATGGGTTTTGTGTGGGCCGGGAAGACCCCGAGAGTGAGGAAGGGATTCTTACAGCGTAGCAGGGATGGGGGGGGCTGGCACTACCGAGCCTAAGTGAGTATTATTGGGCCGCTAATATTTCAATGGTGAGTAAGTGGATGGGAGAGGAGGAGGGAGCGGCGTGGAAGAGATTAGAGAGGGCGTCCTGTAGGGGGACTAGCCTACAGGCTATGGTGACAGCCCCATTGGCGTTCTCACCGAGGAACTACACCACAAGCCCGGTGGTGGTGGCTGCACTGAAGATTTGGGGACAGTGGAGACGGCATAGGGGCAAGACTGGAGCCTTGGGGGGGTCCCCGATAAGAAACAACCATAGGTTTGCCCCGGGGGGAATGGATGGGGGATATGGAATGTGGCAAAGAGCAGGAATAACGCAACTGAAAGATCCGTTTGTGGATGGGAAGTTCGCGAGTCTGGGAGCGCTGACCGAGAAATATGGGTTGCCCCAAGGGAATGCATTCAGGTATATGCAACTGAGGGCTTTTGCGAGGCAACAGGTGAGGGAATTCCCGCAGCTCCCGACACAAGAGGTGCAGGACAGAGTGATCTCAAAGACATGGGTGGGGGATGGTAAGGTGTCAGATATATATAGGGAAATGAGGGACGAAGGGGAGACTATGGTAGATGAACTAAAAGGGAAATGGGAAGAAGAGCTGGGGGAGGAGATCAAGGAGGGGCTGTGGGCAGATGCCCTAAGCAGGGTAAACTCGTCGTCCTCGTGTGTCAGGCTAAGCCTGATTCAGTTTAAGGTATTACACAGGGCGCATATGACTGGAGCACGGCTCAGTAAATTTTTTGGGGTGGAGGATAGGTGTGCGAGGTGCTCGAGAAGCCCAGCGAATCATACCCATATGTTTTGGTCATGCCCGGCACTACAGGGATTTTGGATGGGGGTGACAAAGGTGCTTTCAAAAGTAGTGGGGGTCCGGGTCGAACCAAGCTGGGGGTTGGCTATATTTGGGGCTGCACAAGAGCCGGGAGTGCAGGAGGCGAGAGAGGCCGATGTTTTGGCCTTTGCGTCCCTAGTAGCCCGGCGCAGGACATTGTTAATGTGGAAAGAAGCCAAGCCCCCGGGGGTGGAGACCTGGATAAATGACATGGCAGGGTTTATAAAGCTAGAGCGGATTAAGTTCGTTCTAAGGGGGTCGGCTCAAGGGTTCAGCAGGCGGTGGCAACCGTTCGTCGAATACCTCGCAGAAAGATAGATGGAATGGAAAAAAGAAGGCAGCAGCAGCAGTCCAGGATCGGGGGGAGGGGGGGGGGGGGAGGGGGGGAGGAGGAACCAGAAGGACTCTCAGGGTTGTTAATATATACTGTATAATATGTATAGGTCGTTGCGACAGATAATTATATATTGGACTGTTAAATTATATTTTTGGAGAGTGTTACTTGTGATAAGGCAGTTGCCAATTAGGGTTAGTTTTCATTTTTGTTATTTATTATTTATTATTTTTTTGTTTATAAAATAGGTCATTGTTATTTGTGTTGTTATAATATTGTGTAAAGGATGCACAATGTACTGTGTTGGTTGACCAAAAATTTTCAATAAAATATTTATATAAAAAAAAATAGAATCTTGCCCCTACGCCGAATGCTCCATGATGCCAGCAGGAAAACACACCTGACCAGAACATGTCTGGAACAATGTGGCTTGCATGCCTTGAGATTTACCTGAAGATTGCTTTGGGCTGCCTCCCGAGTTCGGGATGAAGACCAGTCACCCAGGACCCTGGAACGCCACAACAGTGGGTGGGGCAACATCTATCAGGTGGATCTTTCAGCTTCAATGTCATCAAGGAGTTCCATCTTCCAGCCTCAGAGTGTTCCTGGGGATCCACCTTCTTTCTTCAGGAGGTCCACTTTCTTTCTTCAATGGTGCGCCAGTGATGTTGGGCGCCTTTTAAATATGGCACCCAGATATGACGGAGGAACACAGCCAATCAAGCCCGCCCCGCCACAGAATGTGGCACTAAACCCATAGACGCATAATTAATTAGGTTGATGTCGGAACATATAGCATATTTTCCCATCAGCCTTCGTAGCGGGAAACACTCCCTATCTCCAATCCTGCCTCCGCCATGGGAATTAGTCCCAGATGGGAGTATCCCAACCTATGGGTGGAATTTATCGGCTGTTCACACCGGCGGGATAGTCCGATCCCACTGACAGTGCACGGGTTTCCCAGCGACGAGGGGTGCAGTCAACGGGAAGTCCCATTGACAATGGCGGGATCAGAAAATCCCACTGGTGGGCTGCGTCTGCTGCTGAAAGCATATGACGGATTGGTTGGTAAATCTATGTCCTATGTCTCGGCACCTTCCTATTCTCCGCATTCAGGCGAACGGGAAATCTGAGTACATGCTTCGGAATGGTAAAAGGAAGTTAAATTCTTGTAAGCTGATGAGTATGCTGTTCAAGAAAAAGGGAAAATCTTTTTGACTGCTGCGTATTCAGGCTCACGAGGCAGTATTTAAGCAGAGTCAGCAAACTTTCATTTAAATTTTTTGTTCATAGTCAACTAGAAAACAATCATTCTAAAAATATTTAAATGCAGAACTATTGAAAATTAAATACTGTAAAGTCATCTAGCCACAAAATGTGACTGTCTTAAAAATATGTAACCATCTCCCAAACTTTGTCGTAACATAAAAGGCATACAAATTAGTTGTATTAAAATAGCATTATTCAGGTTTATATTGAAAATGATGGACCCACCCTTTCTAATGCTGATGCTAGTCCTGACTTTCAATGGGAAAGAAACAGTTTGGGCCAGTATTTTGATTTCCCAGTTTGACTATTTGTTCCTTCTGGCAGCAAAACAGGCATTTTTCAGCGATGATTCTGGAGACAATGACGGAGGGGGTTTGTGTGTGTGTGTGCGGGCGGGGGAGGGGAGTGCTGCTGCCATCTTTACTGGGCACCAGTGGATCAGGACTCAGCAAATACTGGACTAAAAAAAACAATTTTACACTAGCTCGTTTGCATAAATCTTCCATAGCTGGCAAGCTGAGAAAAGTTTGTGGTTGTAACTTTCAAGCTGTTGTTTATGCCATAGTTTCTCTGTTGGTGCAACTGTGTAGAATCCAACCCACAGTTTCAAAGAATTGAGTTTCACGTTATCGCTGTTTCAGATTATGTTACATCACAGAATCATAGAAAATAGGAGCAGAAGGCCTGTCGAGCCTTCCCCACCATTCATTATGATTATGGCTGACCACATAAGTTGAACGTAATGTCACTATACAGAATGAAGAAGTAAAAGACAGAAGGAAACTTGTGGAATACATAATAACAGCAATAGCAACAAAACTTGGCTCAGATTTTTCGGTCTCCAGATCTTCAGAGACCGAACATAACGCTCAGGAAGTGCTGCGGGACTTTGCGGAAGTCCCAATGCACTGACTCTGTGGGAATGTCTGGGAAATTTGAATTACCAATTGGGAATTCCACTGCCTTCTGAGAGCTTCTGAAGAAGTCTCCAACTCTGAGTTAATGTCAGAGACTTTGGACAGTTCTTACTGTTGCTAACTTTTGGTTGGCTCTTAATTCGTAATTTGCTCTGTTTGTTTAACCTTTGCTCTAGAGTCGCCAGGTATCTTTATGATACCGCCATGAGGTTCAAGTTCAAGTAATGATCAATAACTCAACACACCAATTAGTAAGATTCAAATCAAAACACATTTATTATACACAGTAAATCACTACTCATGCATAAACTCTATTCTCTAGACTATTCCTATCACTAAAAGGCCTATACTTAGCTTCGGAATTGGCCCACCAGGTCAGGGGAACAAATGGCCTTTCGTTCAGGTCCTGAGTCTGCAGGATCCAAAAGCTGGTATGGACTGGTAGCTAGGAGCGCCTATCTCGTAGCGAGCGTTGACATGAGACTTACTTGGTTGGCGGCCGCTGGACAGTTCACTCTCAGGGGTTGCTTCGCGTTGCTGAGTGACCCTGTCAAGAAGGACGATTTGAACTTAGGGGCTTTACTTTATAGTCCCCAGGGGCTTCCCACCCTTCGGGGCAGACCCCGTACCTGGTTCCAAGTGATTGGACTGCGTTCCGATCACTTGGATCGATTTCTCCAATACTGGAGTTGTTCCCTGATCGCTGGGCGGTCCCTAAATGTCCGTTGGCCTTCCTTTGTCTAGGCTCCTGCTGGCGCCGAGGAGTCTGGCTTGGCTTTATTCACCTTAACTGTTGCAATTGTGCCTTGGAATTGCTCATTACTATGCAGATGGCTGCTGGTTTCCGTGCTGTCTGGTTTCTTACAGGTTTCAATACACGTGATTTCTGTATTTTCTAGTCTTTGCCTGTGTTGGCTGAATTTCCCTTCAGCCTTTGCGGTTCTCAATTTTAAATCGGGAAGTGGCTAACCCAGGTGGCTACATTACCTACTTACATCGATAGTTACCCATGAAATGTTAGACAAATAGCTCCTAGTCTAACTTCTGGGTAACAATACATCTGACGCTCCCCCCCCCCCCCCCCACCAATTCCCTCCTTGATCTGACAACCCCTGAACCCCCGACTCCCCATCCGATCGGACCTGACTAGAACCTGACATCCCAACTTTGCCCAACTGGCTCCCACCCACCTGACCAGCTTCTATCACCTGACTACTGCTCCAATCTCCCAAATCTCCTGCCCTGAACTATTCTCCATCTCCTGGCGCCTCCATGACACTTCCAGACTCGACCTGACTAGCCCCCACTACCTCACATCCCCACCATCCCCAAGTTGATATCACTATCCCCCACCACCCGACTCCCCCAACCCTATATCTGCCCCGACTTAACCTGAGTAGCCTATAGCACCAAAATACCCGCACCCCCCGACCTGACAATCCCGCCGATCAGCCCAAACTACGCCAGGTGGTGAGGTGGCTGTCCACTTAGCCACCTCACCCACCTGCCACCCTACCACCTCACCCCTCATCTCACCCATCTGCTACCCTACACCTCAGCCAACTGCCATCTTACCCACTTAACTCACCCACCCTATCCGCGTTTACACTTACCTCATCCTAGAACCCTGCCCACTCATTCATTCATAAACATTCGCCTATCACCCATCACTAACATTCACGGTGAACATTTAAATTTACATTACGGCAGATAGTGCCATAAGAATGTGAGAATAGATACTCTTTGCTGCCCTCTGTGAGGATTCCTATGCTGACGTATTTTTCACGTATCGTGGATTGGAAGACGGATCCTTTTCAATCTATCCACGTAAATAGGTAGCTTTCTGTCTGATCAATGTTGGACACAGGGTGCTCTGATTCTGATCGCAGTTTTTGGGGCACTATTAAATGGAAGATAGTGTTAAAACTAAATTAACAAACAAAATGGAAAATGGGTTAAATTGAACTGAGAAAGGATATTTTTTTTTCATATACAGAAAAGGAAAAAATGTGAGGAAAAATTGAGTCCTTTTGTGGTCTTTATGTACACTCCCCACCATCTTCATGGTTGAATCATTTGCAGTAAATAATATGGTTAAGAGAAACACATCCCAGAGTGTTTATTGGGAGATGTAGACAAAATAAATAAAGGAATGGACAGTGAATCATGCTTGGACAGAGGGAGAGTGACCAAAAACCTTCTTCAGAACCTGGGGCGGGATTCTCCGAAAACTGGCGCGATGTCCGGGACCCGGGCGCCAAAAACGGCGCGGATCACTCCGGCATCGGGCCCCCCCACAAACAACGCAAATTCTCCGGCCCCGAATGGGCGAGAAGCAGCGTGATGCCATTCGCGATGGCTTCACCCGATGTGGACGGTGACGGCTCAAAAGACACGCCCCCCCCCACCCCGGAAGACCCGACAAGATGGCTGCCCGCCGCGCAGCCCTGAGATTCCAGGACCGCGACATCGAGGCACTCCTGGACGCAGTGGAGGAGAAGAGGGAGTCCCTGTACCCCGGACACGGCCGCAGGGTCGCCCCACGCCTCAGCTGGCGTCTGTGGAGGGAGGTGGAAGAGGCTGTCAGCGCTGTGGCTCTGACACCACGGACAGGCGCCCAGTGCCACAAGAAGGTGAACGACCTCGTCAGAGCAGCCAGGGTGAGTCCCCCCCCCCCTCCCTGCCCGATGTGCGGCACACCCCCAGGTGAAACCAACCCTAACCCTAACCTCTGCACTATACGCGCAACCGATGGTGTGCATTCATATACCTGCCTAACACTGTTGCCCTTTACCCCTGCCACCCACCCGCCCCCCCACAGGAGAAGCACACACACAACAATAGGGAGCATGAGAGGACTGAAGGGGGCCCAGCTGATGAGAGGCCACTGACCGAACACGAGGAAAGGGCCCTGGAACTGGCTGGCGGAGCTGAGGGCTGGGAGGATGCCGATGCAGAGGTCGGCGGCCCACCAGCAAGTGAGCCACCGACAGCCCGTCCCCATATCCCCCCTCCCCCATATCCTCCATATCCTCCCACCTCCATATCCCCCCTCCCCCATATCCTCCATATCCTCCCACCCCCTTATCCCCCATATCCCCCCTCCCCCATATCCCCCATATCCCCCTTCCCCCATATCCCCCCTCCCCCATATCCCCCATATCCCCCCTCCCCCGTATCCCCCATATACCCCCTTCCCCATATACCCCCTCCCCCATATCACCTGATCACTGCCTGCGTGTCTAACCATGCATGCTTCATTGTGTATCGCAGGAGCAATCATCAAGGCACCCATCCCCGCAAATGCCGACCGCCCGCAGGATGCACCAGGGCGACCACGGGATACGGAGAGACCTGGACCCTCTGGCACGCGACGCCCGCAGGATGCCCCAGGGCGACCATGGGAGACGGAGAGATCTGGAGCAATAGGGAGACGACGCCCCCATCTCGTGCGGGTGCGGCGACGCAGGCGTGTGCCACCCACCGACGAGGGGGGCAGCCACAGGCCCCCATCGCAGCCGAGCCATGAAAGCACTACCCAGGACAGCCCTACCCAGGACACCCCTACCCAGGACACCCCTACCCAGGACACCCCTACCCAGGAGACCCCTACCCAGGACACCCCTACCCAAGAGACCCCTACCCAGGACACCCCTACCCAGGAGACCCCTACCCAGGAAACCGAAATACAGGACAGTGACACAGGGTAGATGGGTGGAGACGAACCGCCACCCCAAAGTACCATGGACTCAGCGTCGGACGATGCGCACGACACAACGCCACTGCTGTCACCAACACCCTCCACCATCGCAGAAACACTCACCTCGGTTGGGCACTTTAGTGATGAGGCGTCTGGTACACTCACTGGTGTGCACAACACAGCCGTCCCGGTACAGCAGGTGGAGGTAGGAGCAGAAGAGGGGCCGGGCGGTCGGAGGGCAGCCCGGCACAAGCGAACATCTGCCGCCCAGATGGATCCCGGGTTCCTGGAGTTACCACACCCACACATAGCCCCGATGCAACCACCGAACCTGGGACGAGCGAAGAGAGTGCCGGCCGGCTTGCGGCGGCTGCAGCACAGGTGGAGGAGGCCACCCGCGTCCAGGAGCTGGGAGTGGTCCCGGTCATGCATGCCACCCAGGCTGACACCGCACGGGTGGCGTCCGCGGTGGAGGCAATGGGTGCGACGGTGTCAGACATGGGGAGCAGTATGCGAGGCCTGGGGCTTTCCGTGCAGGCGGAGTCCGTAGCCCAGGACATGGCTGCCCTCTCACAGGAGGCCATGGGCCAGCACCAGCGGCAGATGGCAGAGGCGTTCAACGCTGTGGCCCAGTCTCAGCTGGCAATGTCCAATCCCTGCAGGCCATGGCCCTGTCTCAGCAGGCCATGGCCCAGTCTCAGCAGGCAATGGCCCAATCCCTGCAGGCCATGGCCCAGTCTCAGCAGGCCATCGCTGAGGGCATCGGCGCCATTGCCCATGTGCTAGCCGGTGTCGCACGGTCACAGACAGGGATGGCCAACTCCCTGAGCTCCATGGCTGCAAACCTGCAGACCCCTGTCGATACCAGCACGAGCCTCCAGGACTGGCAGCGCCAGGTGTCAGAGGGGCGTCGGATGGCCGGTCCGTTCACACCCCCGACCCATGTAGAGGCCTGTGGGGCCATTGGGCACCCCGAGGGAGGAGGAGTTGCTGGCGCCCGTCCCTGTTCCCCCTGTAGGGGAGGTCCAGGAACACTGCAGCACCTTGGACTCCCCCCCTTCCGTCCCAGGTGCATCGGGTGGGCAACGGGCAGGACAGGCTGGCAGCTCGCCATCTCAGTCGCCCGGGCCGCAGCCTGGCCCATCTAGGCCAGGACGCCACAGGAAACGGCCGCCAAAGGGATCCCGAGTCAGAGGGCAGGAATCGCAGGAGTCCACCTCCAGTTCTGCTGTACCATCTGGGGAACCACGTAGACGTAGTCAAAGGGCCCGTAAGGCCAAACAATTAGACACTGAGTAAGTTGGCACGGGTGCAGGGCACAGACGGGTTTTAGGGGCTAGGGCACGTGCATGAACTGCTTTCGTTATTAAAGTCAATGTTACACCTACAGAAGCTGCCTTTGTGCTCTGTCCAAAGCGTGCGGGGGGTGTCATGTACGTTGAGCGCCAGTGTGTGTGTGAGGGGTGGTCTTATGTCAGCCTCAGGTGAGTCTGCCCCTTTTCCCCTGGGCCGCCCTCACCATCCCCCCGGGCAGAGGGCGGGACCGTGCGCTGCAGTGTCACAGCCGCATGCAGGGATGGTCCGGGTGGATGGTGGTACTGTGGCCATGGGTCAGATATCGTCCAATGATGTGGAGCCAGGAGCGCATCGCGGAGCGGGTTGTCATCATCCTCCATCGCCTGCAATAGACACGCTTCCACTGGCGCCCATGAGAGCCCGGCCGTCGTGCCGCAGGTGGATCTGCAATGGAGGGGTGGTGTGCATGCGGGTGGGGTGGGTGTGGTTGGGGGGGGGGTGAAGGTGCTGGGTGGGTGGATGGGTGGGGGGGGGTGAGGGTGTTCGGGTGTTGCCATGGTGTGCGGTCTGTGGCGATACTACCCGATTCCCACGCCCCCTAGTGAGTGAAGCGGGCGGCAATCAGCCTGTCCCGTGCCCGCTGGCCCAGCCGGTAATGGTGGACAGCCACCCGCCCATGTCTAGCCCGTCTGCCCTGACCATTGCCCCCATTCCCCTCATCTGGGGAGGACTGCGCCTCTTCCTGCTGCTCCTCCACTCCGCCCTCCTTTGCTTGCGGAACATCGCCCCTCTGCTGGGCTATATTGTGCAGGACGCAGCACACCACAATGATGCGGCCGACCCTATCTGACGGATACTGGAAGGTGCCCCCAGAGAAGTCCAGGCACCTGAAACGCATTTTGAACACGCCAAAGCACCTCTCTATCACTCCCCTTGTCGCTACATGGGCATCATTGTAGCGGTTCTCCGCGTCATTCTATGGCCTCCGTATAGGCGTCATCTGCCACGACCGCAACGGGTAACCCCTGTCGCCCAGCAACCAGCCCCTCAACCGGGGGTGGCGTCCCTTGTACATGCCGGGGATGTAGGACCGCGACAACACGTATGAGTCATGTCCACTTCCCGGGTACCGGGCGCAGACGTGCAGGATAATCATGCGGTGATCGCAGACCACCTGGATGTTCATGGAATAGGTCCCCTTCCTATTGGTGAACACGGCCCTGTTATCTGCAGGTGGCCGCACGGCGACGTGCATCCCATCAGTCGCGCCCTGGACCATGGGGAACCCGGCCACGGCTGAGAAGCCCACGGCCCAGGCATCCTGGCTGACCCGGTCCACAGAGAAGCGGATGTAGCGGTGCGCAATGGCATATAGGGCGTCTGTCACTGCCCGGATGTGCACCGATGTCTGCGAGATGCCGGACAGGTCCGTCCCACGCGGTGCCAGCAGGTGGCAGATGTGCGCCACGGTTTCCCGGCTCATCCGGAGTCTGCATTCCCGGTGCGTGAGGTCCTGGTACGACAGCCGGGGCCGGTACACACGGGGCCTCCTCAGGTGCCTCCGTTGCCGTGGCGCCGCGCCGTCCTCCTCCCCCTTCTCGTGTTCCACCTCCACTACGTGCTCCCCCTGCTCCTCCTCCTCCTCGTCCTGTCGGGCGGGTGTCCCTCCAGCCTGGGCGGCTGCCGCCTGCCCCTCTGCGGCATGCTCCTCTGCAGCAGCCCGCGCCTCCTCTCTGGCACGCTCCTCCTCCAGAGCAACATGGAGAACAGCGGCTGCCGCCACGGCGGCCAACATCGCTGGCTGATCAGAAAACATGACGGCCTGCGGGGGGGGGGGGGGGGGAGGGGAAACAACGACATGTCATCATTGCCCGTACCCCCCTCCCCCCAGCCAGGTGGCATGGGCTGCATGGGCGCGACTGTTGGAGGATGGCACCTGGCCAGGCGGACAAACTCCCTTGCCCTTGCAGCCCCCGTCCCCGGCACACATCCCCCCGTCCTCGGCACTCATCCCCCCGTACCCAGCACTCACCCCCCACCATCCACCCCCCGTCCCCAGCACTCATCCCCCCCCTCCCCGGCACTCACCCCCCCGTACCCGACACTCATCCCCCCGTGCCCGACACTCATCCCCCCGTACCCGGCACTCATCCCCCCTCCCCGGCACTCATCCCCCCCGTCCCACTCGCCGGCACTCACCCCCCCCTTCCCCAGCACTCCCCCGAAGCCCCCCCCCCCAATCCCGCCACACACACACCCACACACACCTCTCCCCCACACACACACACACTGCGGCCACGCCATCACCTCTCCTGCGGTCACCCCCCAGGCCGTGACCTACCTCCACGCTGGACGGTGTCAACCATCAGCACTTGTTGACGCCGTTAAAAAGGTGTTTTGATTTACGCCGACGTGACCCATGGTCACGTCGGCAGGACTTCGGCCCATCCGGCCGGGAGAATATGGGCAGCCACGGAGTCCATTGTCTCGCGCCCGCCCCTGCCATTCTCTGAAGCGGGTGGCTCGATTGACGCCCCGCCAACTTTTCACCCTTCGGAGAATTCGGCGGGGGCGGGATTTACGCCGCCCCCCAGCGATTCTCCGACCCGATGGGGGGTCAGAGAATCCCGCCCCTGGTTTTTGGGAAAGTTTCTAAATGTGTGGACTGAGGGAGAGAAGCAGAGGGATAGGAAGCAGTAGCGAGAAAGAAATCCCGTCATCTCTTCACATTTGGCACTGGAGATGGGGGAAAGAAGGGCTGTGGAGAAGGGGTTTGAAATAAACTTTCTCTTTCAATTTGCAAGCTCATTCAGCCACAGGTTCCCCCATCCCCACTCCTTTGGTCCTCCTCAGTCATGCCCCTGACCTTCAGGATAATTGCTGGAGTAATAGGAAGGTTTTACCGAGGAGCGGGAGACACTGGGGTGTAGAGGGGAAAGAGGAGAGGGACTATAGGAGAGGGACTAGAAGGGAAAGAAAATGCAAGAGCCACCCATGTTAGTAGCATCTCTGTTCTGAGCTTCGCCTCTAGCCATTCCTTTTTGCCTTGATATTCTCTCCTTCAGTTTCCTTTCCAGGTGCTCTCTGGCTCCTTTCTGACACTCAGTATAATTTGACATTTTACCCAGGAGCAAATTCACTGCTTTCCTGAATTCATTGCGCAAACTACACTTTCACTCTTTTGGATAACTTGGTCCACCAGACCTGACCCATTTCCAATCCCTGCCAGCTCTGCCGGGAGATCTGTCCCAGGTCCGACTCCTTCATTTTCAGTGGTTCCAGCCTCCCTCTGCTGCTTCCCTACCTCAAACCGTTCACAGCAGTTTTCACCTTGCAACATTTTTCAGCTGGTTCTGCCTAATTTTAGGGCAGCCCTTTGTCGCAGGATGTCAGATTAATCTGCCGTGTAGATCTTCCCCCTGCTAGGAAAGGTTGCTCCCAATTTGAATAATGGATGGTGGCCCTGCGATTTTTCCTGTTTTTTATTTAACCTATGGTCAAACATGTCGCAAATTTCAGTTCTTCATATGTCTCTGGAGAAATGTTTACTTCTCCTTGATGATAACCGTTATTTAAATGTTGCTAGTTAAGAGCGAATAAACTTGAAGCAGGAAACAGCTGAAACCACATGCCAGGAGCAACATCAGGCATATCGAAAAATGAGGTGTCGACCCCGTGAAGCTACAACACAGGATTACTTGTGTGCCGAACAGCATAAGCAGCAAGTAATAGACAGAGCTAAGTGAGTCCACACAAACACATCAGATCTAAACTCTGTAATCCTGCCACATCCAGCCATAAATGGTGGTGGAGAATTAAACAACTCAATGGAGGAGGAGGCTTCACAAATATCCCCATCCTCAATGATGGGGGAGCCCACCACACATGTGCAAAAGACAAGACTGAAGCATTCGCAACAATCTTCAGCCAGAAGTGCCGAGTGGATGATCCTTCTCGGTCATCTCCAGATGACCCCAGCGTCACAAATGTCAGTCTTATGATTCACTCCACGTGATATTAAGAAAAGGCTGAAGGCACTGGATACTGCAACGGCTAAGGCGCCTGGCAATATCCCAACAATAGTACTGTAGACTTGTGCTCCAGAACTTGCCGCACCCCTAGCCAAGCTGTTTCAGTACAGCTACAACACTGGCATCTACCCGGAGTTTCCCAAGTGTGTCCTGTACACAAGAAACAGGACAAATCCAACCCAGCCAATTACCGCCCTATCAGTCTACTCTCCATCATCAGCAAAGTGATGAAGGGAGGCATCAACAGTGCTATCAAGCAACACTTATTCAGCAATAACTTGCTCACAGACGCTCAGTTTGGGTTCCGCCAGGGTCACTCAGCTCCTGACCTCATTACGGCCTTGGTTCAAACATGGACAAAAGAGTTGAATGCCAGAGGTGAGGTGAGAGTGACTGTCCTTGACATCAAGGCAGCATTTGACCCAGTAAAGCATCATGGAGCCCTAGCTAAACTAGGGTCAATGGGAGTCAGGGGGAAAACTCTCCGCTGGTTGGAGTCATACCTGGCACAAAGGAAGATGGTTGTGGTGGTTGGAGGTCAATCATCTCAATTCCAGGACATCACTGCAGGAGTTCCTCAGGGTAGTGTCCTATGTCTAACCATCTTCAGCTGCTTCATCAATGACCTCCCTTCCATCATAAGGTCAGAAGTGGGGATGTTTGCGGATGACTGCACAATGTTCAGCCCTGTTCATGACTCATCAGAAATGAAACAGTCCATGTCCAAATGCAGCAAGACCTGGACAATATCCAGGCTTGGGCTGACAAGTGGCAAGTTACATTCATGCCACACAAGTGCCAGGCAATAACCATCATCTACAAGAGAGGATCTAACCATCGGTCCTTGACATTTAATGGCATTACCATCGCTGAATCACCCACAATTAACATCCTGGGAGTTACCATTGATCAGAACTGAACTAGACTAGCCACATTAATACCGTGGCTACCAGGGCAGGTCAAGACTAGGAATCCTACGGCAGAAATCTCACCTCCTGACTTCCCAAAGCCTATCCACCATCTACAAGACGCAAGTCAGGAGTGTAATGGAATACTCTCCACTTGCCTGGATGAGTGCAGCTCCAACAACACTCAAGAAGCTCGACACTATCCAGGGCAAAGCAGCCCGCTTAATTGCTCCTCCTTCCACAAACATTCAAACCCTCCATCATCGCCGAACAGTGGCAGTGTGTGTACCATCTACAAGATGCACTGCAGCAACTCACCAAGGTTCCTTTGACAACAACTTCCAAACCCATGACCCTACCACCTAGAAGGACAAGAGCAGCAGATACCTTGGAGCCCCCCCCCCCCCCGCCCCTCTCCATCTGGAGGGTCCCTTCCAAGTCACTCACCATCCTGACTTGGAAATATATCGCGTTCCTTCACTTTCGTTGGGGAAACATCCTGGAACTCCCTCCCTCACAGCACAGTGGGTGTACCTACACCTCAAGGACTGCAGCGGTTCAAGAAGGCAACTCACCACCACCTTCTGATGGGCAACTCGGGATGGGCAATAAATGCTGGCCTAACCATCAACGCCCACATCCTGTAAATGAAGAAAAAACATAGTTCAAATTAAACAAGCCTAGATTTTGTGTCACTGGCCATCTGCTGTATTGGATGGTTAGTAGCAGAATATAAGTGAAAGTTCCACCCTGTCAGACCCCCCTCCCTCCCTTTGTCCATTGGGGAATGTTGCTGCAATATACAACGTGCAAAGCAATTGCTTCCAGCAGGTGGGGGCCTCATTCAATTACACAATTGGGGATGGGGATATCCTGAATGGCACTTCCTGATGTTTGGAGGTGCAGACTTTTATTTCTTAAATACATCAATGTGAAATGGACATTTAGAATTGCTGGAAAATCTGCTGTGGTAACAGCTGATTTGAATGTCACAGGTCAATGCAGTGGAACAATGCAGGCTCAAGTTAATCATTATTCCTTCCCTTGTAATTTGTTTCCCTGGGAAGAAAGGAAAGAGAATCCACAAAGGTGTTGCTTGTTAGGTTAGGCTGTGCAAAGAGATGTTTTTTGATGACCTACTGGGACTCTAACAGCTGCATCTATGGAAGCAGCCATAAATTCATTGGCAGGTAATTAGTGGATATGGAGGCTCCCCATCCCAAAAAACACGGACAACAAATCTGATGGCTCAGTTCTGATATGTAAATGACCATAATGTTGGCTACTGTGGTGTAATCCCAATCGGTGTCTGTCCTGCATTAAATTCTTTGCAACATGTTGTATTCTGGTCATTTACACCCACCAAGATGACATGAATCATATCTACGACCCCTGGCACAACTATGTGACCATTACAGTGGAAAACTGCCTAAACTGGGCGAAGGTAACAGGAAACTAAATGGGCAGCTGTGCCACCGGGAAAAAGATACTTGCCACTATACTGAACATAGGGTTCGCACATCCAGTCTCAGTAAACTGTGGGTTGAAATTTGCTGGAATTTCTGGCAGAACATTGACCTATTGGGAGCTGTGGTGTGGAACAGCAGAGAGGGCCATCATCCTCACTATTGTCTCATGCCCCATCACTTCTATTTGAGGAGTCATCACACAAGGGTTGCTGGTAGGGCGGGACACCCGTGTGGAGAGTTCAGTGTGAGGATTGGGCCAATGAATTTGATTAAATTTGCCAGTTGACATTTGGGATAAACTGTGCCAAGGACAGAAAGTCTAGGCCACTGTATCAGCGGCAAAAAACTGTCTGCAACCGTTACACACTCGTCTAAAAATATATTGCCAGAGTCAAGAAAATAGTGCAGATCAAAGTCTGTGTGCTGATCATTATCATCAGCAGTTCATTCTGTTTGTTCACTAGGGTGTTAGCTTTCTCCATATCTGGATGACAATTATAAGCTTATGTCGCACCCGGTCTAAAGCTTCATGAAACACACAATTGTAATATTTTTAACTGGCCAATGTGAGTAAGGCAGGACTTGTCAGTAAAATTGTGTCCATGGCTATTGTAGTGTTGGGCAGCCAGACCTTTCGCCAGCAAACTCTCTGGGAGTGGCTATGGTGAGTCACCGGCAGTAGTCATCTCCTTTGCTCCTCAGTCATCATCTTATCCTGGTTGAATTAACCAGCCTTGATGTACATGTTCACATTCAATTATAATAACATTATGATTCTTTTGATTCAGAGACTACGGACCAAAATTCGGGACATGGGCCAGACTTTTTTATTGCTTGGGCAGGTGGCTTCAATCTGGAACCATGTAAAATCGTGCCCCAAGATGTCAGGCACGTGTCCCGGTGTCATCACGCACTTGTATGATATTTCAGTCGGTGGGCACTCAGCCAACTCCCGCTTGTGTCCCCTGCCAATGAAGCCGCCAGTTAATGGTATTAAAAGACCAATGGACTGGGATTTGATATTACCCCTGCAAATTTTAGGTCGACGCATGGGAAGGTGGCCATCCTTTTTTTCACTTTTCTCATCCAAAGGCCGGATAAAAGAGGCCAGAGCACTGGCTGTGTGAATTGTTAGGTGTTCAGGTGAAAGTTTGCTGTAGGGTTACTGGTGAAATTTCAGACCTTTTCCTCTGTTTTCTTGTGAGGTATTTGCATTGGTAACCTTGTTCTGAGGACTAATCTGTTCTGTGCATGGGCAGTACCATCTGCATTTCAGCAGTTGGAGATTGTGCGCTCTGCTGGGGAAACATCCCCTGAGGAGTAAATGAGGGCAGAAGGGTGAGGAGGCCAGGTGTCCGCAGGCAGCATCGCAGGGAAGCGACCTTTGGGAGGAGAGGCATAAGTACAGGGTGAGCAGGGCTAGAAGGAGAGTGAAAGGAGGGCCGGTCCTCAGACGATGCTACTATCTTGCTGTCAAGAGTGTACAGGCAGCAATCTAGCTACCTCAATATGTCCAAGGTCCAATGATACAGGAGGCTCTGCCTCTCTATGGAAACTGTAACATTATTATCCAACATGATTGGGCCAGCCACCAGTGGCTCTGAAGGTCACAGTTTCCCTCAACTTTTATGCATCCGGATCTTTCCAGGACTCCTCCATTAAAGATGCCACGGCACGCAGCCAGTCAGGGACCTTCACCAGGTCTTCCTGTTGGATAGCCAACATTTAACGCCTGATGGATGACAACAGAGGCTTGTCATCTGTCTCGGACTTAGCATGGTCATGGTCTTTCAACTGCCAGAGCCCTGGACACTCTCTGCCTCTGCCTGCTCCTGCAATGAGTGTGATGTGCCCTCACCACTGTGTACTCCAAACTATAGCCCACCAAAGTGCCTACTTCTGTGCTGGTGCTTGGTGCAGAGAGTGCGGGTGCACCACTCAGCGGTTCCTCGTCAGGTGTCACAGGGGCTTCTCGGGATCAACGCCACATCTGAGGGAGAAGCAGATTATGTCATTGAGAACATCCCCACTAACTTCAGAAATCACCTCAAATACATCAGCAAGTCTTCAATTTAACAAGTCCTGATGGAGCGCTGCACTACCCAAACGACAGTACTGTGCTGTTAGACAGTCAGTCCTGAGGAAGCACTGCAGTGCCAGAGGGTCAGTATGGAGGGAGTGCTACATTGTTGGAGGGAAAGTACTGAAGAAGCACTGCTGAATCAAAGGGGCAGTAGCGAGGGAGCACTGCACTGTCAGAGAGGCAGTACCGAGGGATAATTGCACTCTCAGTTGGGCAACACTGAGTGTGCATTACAGTGTTGAAGGTTCAGTACTGAGGGAAAGCTTCACAGTTGAGTGTCACTATTGATGGATCGGTGCACTGTGTGAGGTTCAGTTCTGAAACAGTGGGCTGGATTCTCCGCCTCAAGACGTTGGAAACGCGAATCGCGATCGGGCAGAGAATCGGGCATCATGTGAAAATCAAGGTTTGCGCCCAGCGCCACCAAGTCCCTTCCTCTTACAAAACCGTAATTTGCATGCACTTAAATCTACTAAGCGGGTTGGCCACAGTATGCTCCGCCCAGGTTTGGAGGAGGACCCCGTTTCCAGTGGCCGTCAAACTGGCGATCGCCCTGAACCTGTATGCCTCTGCGTCTTTCCAGTGGCTGAGCAGTGACCTCTCTGGGATCTCGCAAACATCTGTGATGTTTCCGGATACCCTATGCATCTGGGCAACGAACTATATAAATGTCAGTCTGGACCAGCCCCACCACGATACCCAAGCATCAGGATTTGCCACCATTGCTGGCATGCCCCAGGTCCATGGGTGATCGATGGCACACATGACCCTGACGAGCACCGGCTTATCAGGAGTTCCCTTCATCAATAGGAAGGGCTTCCACATCCTGAATGTACAGTTGGTGTGTGACCACAAGGGAGGTTTGCTAGTGATGTTAGGGAGGGTTTAAGCTAACTTGGCAGTGGGTTGGGATCCTGAGAGAAGGTTTAGCAGGGATAGATGCAACAGCCAAAATTAGAATAGACATCAAATGAATCAGGAGGGCATAGAATGTCGAGACCAGTTAAGTCGCAAGGGAGTTTGGCAAGATTGGATGGTATTTATTTTAATGCGAGGAGTCTGACAAACAAGGCAGATGAATTGAGGGCACAAAGTAAAACATGGGGTATGATGTCATAGAACATACAGTGCAGAAGGAGGCCATTCGGCCCATCGAGTCTGAACCGACCCACTTAAGCCCTCACTTCCACCTTATCCCTGTAACCCAATAACCCTTCCTAACCTTTTTGATCACGAAGGGCAATTTTATCATGGCCAATCCACCTAACCTGCATGTCTTTGGACTGTGGGAAGAAACCGGAGCACCCAGAGGAAACCCACGCAGACACGGGGAGAATGTGCAGACTCGGCAAAGACAGTGACCCAGCAGGGAATCGAAGCTGGGACCCCGGCGCTGTGAAGCCACAGTGCTATCCACTTGTGCTACCATGTTACCCAATGTCATTGCTTTTACTGAGACATGGTTGAGAGGGGAGGCAGGATTGGCAGCTCAATATTCCAGGATACGGGATCTTCAGGCGAGATAGGGAAGGAAGTAAAAGAAGGGGGGGTGTTGCAACTTTAATCAGGAAATCAAACACAGCAGTAAGGAATGGTGACATCTTAGAAGGCTCTTCAACTGAAGCTATATGGGTAGAACTTAAAAACCAAAAAAGAGCAATCACATTGCTGACAGTGTTCTATCGGCTCCTAACAGAAGAGCAGATATGGAGGCCATTTTCAGAGAAGTGTAAATGTAATAAGGTAGTGATAGTGGTGGTTTTCAACTTCCCCGGCACTATATGGAGTAGCCATAGTATGAAAGGTTTAGAGGGAGCGGAATTCTTAAAATGCATCCAGGAGAACCTTTTAAGCCAGTATGTAGAAGGTCCAACAAGAGAGGGGACGGTCCTGGATTTAATTTTAGGTAACGAAGCTGGGCAAGTGGTTGAAGTATCAGTGTGGGGAGCATTTTGCAGACAGTGATCATAACTCCGTTAGATTCAAGATTGTTACGGAAAGGGACAAGGTTGGGTCTGAAATCAAAGTTCTAATCTGGGGGAAGGCCAATTTTAATAAGATCAGATATGATTTGGTCCGAGTGGAACAAAGAACAAAGAACAAAGAAATGTACAGCACAGGAACAGGCCCTTCGGCCCTCCAAGCCCGTGCCGACCATACTGCCCGACTAAGCTACAATCTTCTACCCTTCCTGGGTCCGTATCCTTCTATTCCCATCCTATTCATATATTTGTCAAGATGCCCCTTAAATGTCCCTATCGTCCCTGCCTCCACTACCTCCTCCGGTAGTGAGTTCCAGGCACCCACTACCCTCTGCGTAAAAAACTTGCCTCGTACATCTACTCTAAACTTTGCCCCTCTCACCTTAAACCTATGCCCCCTAGTAATTGACCCCTCTACCCTGGGGAAAAGCCTCTGACTATCCACTCTGTCTATGCCCCTCATAATTTTGTATACCTCTATCAGGTCGCCCCTCAACCTCCTTCGTTCCAGTGAGAACAAACCGAGTTTATTCAATCGCTCCTCATAGCTTATGCCCTCCATACCAGGCAACATTCTGGTAAATCTCTTCTGCACCCTCTCTAAAGCCTCCACATCCTTCTGGTAGTGTGGCGACCAGAATTGAACACTATACTCCAAGTGTGGCCTAACTAAGGTTCTATACAGCTGCAACATGACTTGCCAATTCTTATACTCAATGCCCCGGCCAATGAAGGCAAGCATGCCGTATGCCTTCTTGACTACCTTCTCCACCTGTGTAGCCCCTTTCAGTGATCTGTGGACCTGTACTCCTAGATCTCTTTGACTTTCAATACTCTTGAGGGTTCTACCATTCACTGTATATTCCCTACCTGCATTAGCCCTTCCAAAATGCATTACCTCACATTTGTCCAGGTTAAACTCCATCTGCCATCTCTCCGCCCAAGTCTCCAGACAATCTAAATCCTGCTGTATCCTCAGACAGTCCTCATCGCTATCCGCAATTCCACCAACCTTTGTGTCGTCTGCAAACTTACTAATCAGACCAGTTACATTTTCCTCCAAATCATTTATATATACTACAAACAGCAAAGGTCCCAACACTGATCCCTGTGGAACACCACTGGTCACAGCCCTCCAATTAGAAAAGCATCCCTCCATTGCTACTCTCTGCCTTCTATGGCCTAGCCAGTTCTGTATCCACCTTGCCAGTTCACCCCTGATCCCGTGTGACTTCACCTTTTGTACTAGTCTACCATGAGGGACCTTGTCAAAGGCCTTACTGAAGTCCATATAGACAACATCTACTGCCCTACCTGCATCAATCATCTTAGTGACCTCCTCGAAAAACTCTATCAAGTTAGTGAGACACGACCTCCCCTTCACAAAACCGTGCTGCCTCTCACTAATACGTCCATTTGCTTCCAAATGGGAGTAGATCCTGTCTCGAAGAATTCTCTCCAGTAATTTCCCTACCACTGAAGTAAGGCTCACCGGCCTGTAGTTCCCGGGATTATCCTTGCTACCCTTCTTAAACAGAGGAACAACATTGGCTATTCTCCAGTCCTCCGGGACATCCCCTGAAGACAGCGAGGATCCAAAGATTTCTGTCAAGGCCTCAGCAATTTCCTCTCCAGCCTCCTTCAGTATTCTGGGGTAGATCCCATCCGGCCCTGGGGACTTATCTACCTTAATATTTTTTAAGACACCCAACACCTCGTCTTTTTGGATCACAATGTGACCCAGGCTATCTACACCCCCTTCTCCAGACTCAACATCTACCAATTCCTTCTCTTTGGTGAATACTGATGCAAAGTATTCATTTAGTACCTCGCCCATTTCCTCTGGCTCCACACATAGATTCCCTTGCCTATCCTTCAGTGGGCCAACCCTTTCCCTGGCTACCCTCTTGCTTTTTATGTAAGTGTAAAAAGCCTTGGGATTTTCCTTAACCCTATTTGCCAATGACTTTTCATGACCCCTTCTAGCCCTCCTGACTCCCTGCTTAAGTTCCTTCCTACTTTCCTTATATGCCACACAGGCTTCGTCTGTTCCCAGCCTTTTAGCCCTGACAAATGCCTCCTTTTTCTTTTTGACGAGGCCTACAATATCATTCGTCATCCAAGGTTCCCGAAAATTGCCGTATTTATCTTTCTTCCTCACAGGAACATGCCTGTCCTGTATTCCTATCAACTGACACTTGAAAGCCTCCCACATGTCAGATGTTGATTTGCCCTCAAACATCCGCCCCCAATCTATGTTCTTCAGTTCCCGCCTAATATTGTTATAATTAGCCTTCCCCCAATTTAGCACATTCATCCTCGGACCACTCTTATCCTTGTCCACCAGTACTTTAAAACTTACTGAATTGTGGTCACTGTTACCGAAATGCTCCCCTACTGAAACATCTACCACCTGGCCGGGCTCATTCCCCAATACCAGGTCCAGTACCGCCTCTTCCCTAGTTGGACTGTTTACATATTGTTTTAAGAAGCCCTCCTGGATGCTCCTTACAAACTCTGCCCCGTCTAAGCCCCTGGCACTAAGTGACTGGGACACTTTTAGATAAATCTGTGATAGGACAGTGGGACGCATTCAAGAAGGAACTAGGGAGCGTGCAGGGCCAACATGGTCCAATCAAGAAAAAGTGTGGACCAATAAATCCACTGAACCCTGGATATCGAGGGATATACAGCATTGGATAAGGAGGAAAAGGGGAGGCTTATGGCAGATATCGAGGCTCAAAACAGCAGAAGCTCGAGAGGCATATAGAATGTGCAAGAGTGAATTTTAAAAAGGAAATTAGGAGAGCAAAAAGGGGACATAAAAGGATACTGGCAGGTAAAATAAAGGAACATCCTAAGTTGTTTTACAAGTACATTCAGGATAAAAGGATAACTAGGCAAAGTGTAGGGCCCATTAAGGACCAGAGTGGTAATTAATGTCTGGAGCCGGAGGTTGTATGTAGGGTTCTAAATGAATACTTTGTGTTGGTGTTCACTCACGAGAGGGACAATGTGGGCGTAGAAATCAGAGAGAAGGACTGCGATAAAATTAAATAAATTAACAGACAGAGATGAGGTTCTGAGTGGTCGTGCAGGCTTGAAAGTAGACAAATCTCCAGGGCCAGGTGAAATGTATCCCAGGCTGCTGAGTGAGGCAAGGGAGGAATGGGCAGCATGGTAGCACAGTGGTTATCACAGTTCCTTCACAGCTCCAGGGTCCCAGGTTCGATTCCTGGCTTGGGTCACTGTCTGTGCGGAATATGCATGTTCTCCCATGTCTGCATGGGTTTCCTCCCACAGTTAAAGGAGTGCAGGTTAGGTGGATTGGCCATGATAAATTGCCCTCAGTGTCCATAAAGGTTAGGTTGGGTTACGGGAATAGAGTGTAGGCATGGGCTTAAGTAGGGTGCTCTTTCCAAGAGCCAGTGCAGACTCGATGGGCTGAATGGCCTCCTTCTGCACTGTAAATTCTATTAAAAAAGGAAATGGCAATAATTTTCAATTCCTCGCTAGCCACAGAAGAGGTGCCGGAGGACTGGAGGATAGCAAATGTGGTACCATTATTCAAGAGGGGAGGAAGGGATAAACCAGGAATCTACAGGCCAGTCAGTCTAACTTCAGAGGTGGGTAAACTATTGGAAGCAATTTTGAGAAACAAAATTAATCTGCATTTCGAGAGGCAGGGATTAATTGAGAACTTCAGCATGGCTTTGTAATGGGCAAGTCATGTCTGACCAACTTGATTGAATTTTTTGAAGAGGTGACCAGGTGTGTAGATGAGGGAAATGCATCTGACGTAGTCTACTTAGACTTCAGCAAGGCTCCACATGGGAGACTGATAGCAGAGGTAAGATTCCATGGGATCCAGGGGAATGGCCTCCTTCTGCACTGTAAATTCTATGTAAATTTGGCAAATTGGATCCAAAATTGGCTGATTAGCAAGAAGCAGAGGGCGATGGTCGAAGGGTGTTTTTTTGACTGGAAGTCCGTGCCCAGTGAGGTCCCGCAGGCGACAGTGTTGGGGCCTTTGCTGTTTGTGGTTTATATAAATAATTTAGATATGAATGTAGGAGGGTTAATCAGTAAGTTCGCGGATCATCCAAAAATTGGTGGGGTGGTAAATAGTGAGGAGGATCACCTTAGATTACAGGAGGATATAGACAGGCTGATCAAATGGGCTGATCAGTGGCAAATGAAATTTAATCCGGATAAGTGTGAGGTGATGCACCTGAGCAGGACAAACAAGGCAAGGTAATACATGATGAAAAGTAGGACCCTGGGAAGCACTGAGGATCAGAAGGACATTGGTGTGCATGTACACTGGTCCCTTAAGGTAGTAGAGCAGGTGGATACGGTGGTTAAGAAGGCATATGGTATACTTGCCTTCATTAGCCGAAGCATAGAGGTTAAGAGCATGGACGTTATGCTAGAACTGAATAAAATATTGTGTCAGGCACGGCTGGAGTAATGTGTGCAGTTCTGGAATCCACTTCATAGGAGGAATGTGATAGCACTGGAAAAAGTGCAGAGGAGATTGACCAGGATGTTGCCTGGGTTGGAGAGGTTTAGCTATGAAGAGAGATTGGATAAACTGGTGTGTTTTCCGTGGAGCAGAGGAGATTGAGGGGGGGGAAATGATTGAGATGCTTAAAATTATGAGGGCAAAGATAGAGTAGACAGGAAGACACTTTTCCCCTTGGTGAATAGATCAATGACTAGTGGTCATAGATTTAAAGTAAGAGGCAGGAGGTTTAGAGGGGATGTGAGGAAAAACATTTTCGTCAGAGGGTGGTGGAAGTTTGGAACTCGCTGCCTGAAAGGGCAGTGGAGGCAGAAACCCTCATAACATTCAAGAAATATTTAGATGTGCACTTGCAATGCCAAGGTATACAAGGTTATGGGTAAAGAGCTGTAAAATGGGATTAGAATAGTTAGCTGGTTGTTTTTGACGGGCACAGAGGTGATTAGCCGAAGAGCCTTTTCTGTGCTGTAAATCTCTATGATTCGATGACACCAGCTGCACATCGTGTACATCTGCACCTGATACCTAGGTAGTGTGCACGATGCATGCCACTTAGCTGGTGGCATGTGTGTGCAAGGCTCCTGGCCAAAGAGGAAAACACAGGTGCTGGGGTTTGGCGGAGGGTGGGATGTAAGGCAGATGGGTTTTGGTTGGCCTCAGGGGGATTGAGGGGATGATGTGAGGAGTGAGGGACAGGAGCGATGCCTGGGGCACAGAGGTGGTGACTCACCCTAACTGCCCGAAGGAAGCCGCTCATCTTCTTCCTGCATTGCGAGTGCCGGGAAACTCATGGCTAAACGCGCTCGCGAGGGCTCTTTGTCCCCTTTTGGGAAAATCGTGCCCTTAGTCTCCCAAATGGAGAATCCCGGCCAGTGTGCAGCATCCAGCATCAGGATCCTTGCACCTGTTTTCAGGGACTATCATTTTTAGTCCTTTAAAGCTACTAATAAACAGCAATGATATTGTTCACTAGTTTTACTTCTAGCATATTTCTTTCTTCATTTTCCAACTTTACTCTTCATATTTTTTCTGCCCTGTGGTTTAAGTTTTATGTTATAACTTGAACATTTTCTACACTAGCTACTTTAACAATCCTACTTAATAGGCATTTGTGACTAAGCCAAGATGAACAAATCTGTCACATGTCAAACAATTTGATCTGCATATGTAACTATAACCGCCAGATTATATTAGTTTTATAATTGGCAGGACTCCAGACTTCTTGGGTAGGAGTCTCTGACCCCGCGCCGGGTCGGAGAATCGGCGGGGGGGGGGGGGGGGGGGGGGCATGTGAATCGCGCCACGCCGCCCCGAGACCGGGATGCGATTCTCCGTAGAGCAGAGATTGGGGCCAGCGTGGTTGGCGCGGCGCCGGTCGGGGGGCGCTCCACGCGGCCGCCTCCCCGCGATTCTCTGGCCCGGATGGGCCGAGCGGCCGTAAACAAAAAACCTGAGTCCCGCCGGCGCTGTTCTAACCTGCTCTTAGCCGGCAGGACCTCGGCGTTGAAGGGTCCGGGGGCGGCCTGTGTGTGTGTTGGGGGGGGGGGGGTCAGACCCCGGGGGGACCTCCAATGTGGCCTGGCCTGCGATCAGGACCCACTGATCGGCGGGCCGGCCTCTCTGTCTCCCGGCCTCCTTTCTTCCATGCCTGCGTCGGGACCGGCGCGGATAAGGGAGACACTGCACATGTGCGGAAGTCGCGCTGGTGGGACTGCGCATGTGTGGGTTCGCGCCGGACCCACTGCGCATGCGCGCATCCCCCGGCGCCCATTCCACGGCCGGATAAGAAGCTGGAGCAGCGTGAACTGCTCCAGCGCCCTGCTGGCCCCCTGTAGGGACCAGAATTGTTGATCCTGGGGCCGTGTTGACGCCGTCGAGAAACGCAACGGTGTTTCCAACAGCGCCAACACTTAGCCTCAGGATCAGAGAATCCCGCCCCTTGTTTTTGCTAGTATTCATGCCATGGATTGGAGGGTGGGACTTCAACTAATAATGATTAACTTCTTTTCCCTAGTTCCAGCATGCAGGTAATATTAGCCCTTTGTTTAACAATCTGTCTAAAGCTTTTGTTTTATAATTGCCAATTTTGCTACAATTCCCTTCATTAAGGTCTTAACTTCACCCTGGCCATTTATTTCCTAAGTCAATGATACCGTTATAAACTAATTTTAACATTTCTAATATCATGCCAATGTATTTGCCACTTTTTCTTGCTCTTAAGGTTAACAAATCTTTCTCCTTTCCTTCTTCTCTTAAGCCGTTCATTGCTGGGGCACAGTTCCATTGAGCTAATTCCCGACAGTATCTTTCCCAAGTAACCATTATCTATGTGCTTATTTAGCTGGTTTAGCACAGGACTAAAGAGCTGGCTTTGAAAGCAGACCAAGGCAAGCCAGCAGCACGGTTCAATTCCCGTGCCAGCCTCCCCGAACAGGCGCCGGAATGTGGCGACTAGGGGCTTTTCACAGTAACTTCATTTGAAGCCTACTTGTGACAATAAGCGATTTTCTTTTCATTTCATTTCATTTAATTTGATAGTCTCCGCAGACTATTTTTCGATGGGGGAATCACAGTTGAGTCTGACCTGGTGTACAAGTGTACGCACTATCAGTTAGAACTGTTGCTGGCAATCTGAAGCAGGAAACCTGTTTTTTAAAAAGTGTTTTCCAATGAAGGGGGAATTTAGCATGGCCAATCCACCTACTTTGCACATCTTTGGGTTGTGGGGGTGACAATGTGCAAACGCCTCACAGACAGTGAACCGAGGCCGAATTAGGGTCCGCAGCGTCGTGAGGCAGCAGTGCTAACCACTGTGCCTTCGTGCCACTCAGCAGGAACCCTGGTTAATTATCGCTTTTAAACCAAGGACAGCCCCTCTTATTGCTCTAGCTGAAATCAACTATCCCAGACCAGAGGTTCTAATGGAGACTTGTCCCTATGATTGAGGTATTTGCGTTGTAAATTGAGTAAGCTAGGGGAATGCTGATAGTCATTAGTCTGTCACGTATTTCACTACTAACTACATTTTTAAGGCTTGCAATATTTTGATGAATGAAGGGGAACGTAACTTTTTTTTAATGATATTGGTATTTTTATTTACAGCCATGGTAGTGTGACTGCCTATTTCTGGTTGCAATTTGCAATGCCGGAAGAACATGATCTTCTGGTCAAATATACACTAAGTGCGGAAATGTTGTCAAATGCATTACGACAACAACTTTATACAGATGGAATGGCAAAAAATATGGAAGTGGAACCATCTTCTATTACACTACAGCGTAAGGACTTAATTTATATACTGCATAAATCCAGCCTAAGTTAACAGAAGATTAGTTAGCACCTAAACCAAGCTGGTGAACTTTGCCATAAGGTTGTGGTTTTGTTGTTAATGTTTATCTTTATACTGTAGGAATAAATGCTGCTAAAAGTTTATAACTTTACATGTCCCTTTAAGGTGTAGTAATGTGCATTGCTCAGGAAAATTTGTAGTCAGACCTTTGGATGCTGTAAGAAGACGGTAAGGTCTTTCTGGATAAATGAGATAAGACAAATAATCTTCACCATCTTGGGAAGTAAGGTCTTGTAAATTAAAAGAAGACATTATCCTAGCCAAGTATAGCTTGTGTTTGCTATCCTTTACAGATAAAAGTAAGAATGGGCATTAATTAAACAACAGCAGTTAAAGCATTTTTTGTAATAATGAGCCACAAAGTATGAAATTATCTGAACTGTAAATTTGCCACAATCATGGCAAATTATTTAACTTAACTTTTGTAATTTACGCATGTTTGTATTTTGTTATTGATTTACCTGTTTAACCATACAATCCTTTTCTTGGTCTCATCATAGAGATGGAAACAAGGGGTGATATAGATAATGCGTGCGATTCAACAGCCATGCTGCGCCCGAAAAGCAGCTCACCGGGGCACAGCGTGGTCGATAAAAGCTGGGAGACCCTGCTCCCGGGATCCACCCGGCTTGCAACATCTAGAGAGATCTAACACGATCTCGCGAGATGTTGCAATGCAAATCCCGCCCATGTTAGCAAATCTGCATATTAGAGCGAGACAGTTTCTCGAGGTACCCGAGACATAGGATCAATCTCTCTTGCCTTGGAGACCATGGTGAGCGCCGTTCAGCAGTGGTCTCCAGAAAAGGAGACCAGACGGAATGGCACACATGAGGGTCTCCTAGGGGATCAGAGGCAGTGCCACATGGGCACCCTGGCAGTGCCACCTGGGTACAGCCGAGATGCCCAAATTACACTGCCTGTGGTCAGGGCTGGTGCCAGGTTGGCAGTGCCAAGCTGGCATTGTTTGTGTGCTGGTGATGCTGGAGGTGTCCTGCAAGGGGACCCTCCCATAGTGGATTGGTGGTCGTGTCGGGGGTCTCGGAGATCGGGGCGCCAATCTCTCGCTACACTGAGGAGTTCAGGTGGGTGGGGCTACGTGCAGCCTCAGCTGAGTGTTCCCTGCTTAGGCCCCTTATTTAATGCGGGTGCCGTTTTATAGCCATGTGTTTCTTGGCACTGCGAGCGCCAGGAAACGCGCGGCTAATCACGCTCGCTATGGGACTTTGTTCCCTTTTAGTTGAATCGTGCCCAATGTTTCAAAGTGAAAGTGCCCTATCTTTTAACTTATTGACGGAGTTTATTTTGGTTCTTTTACAGCTGCTAAAGAAGGATATGTTCAAAGCTTGAAAACTGGTAAGTAGCCCAATTGTAGAGGAAGCAAACCAGTATTTAGAGGAGGAATAATCAGAATGTAAATTTGGGTGTAACAGAAGACGTTAGTTTAAAGTAATATTTGCATTATATCACATGTTTCATTTTAAAATGGCTTAAAGCATATTGAATTATTGTTTTTGAAGGGAAGTGAAGTGAAGTGATTGTTATGTTGGAGGTTCCTTCATAGAATTAAAGTAACTGGTTAAATAAAAAGTCTGGGGAAGATTAGAATTTTCTGTGCAGTGAGTTACGATAATCTAAACTGCATTGTCTAAATAGATAGTGGAAGGTGATTCAATCATAATGTTCAATGACAATTGAATATTTACTCGGATAGGAAAAGGTTTCAGCTCTGTGAGGAAAGCAGAAAATTGGAGCTAAGAAGAAAGAGCACAGACATGGTGGGTTAATGGCCTCTGTCATGATATCCATATTAACATATCATGGTGCAATCACACACACACTGATGGATAGGTAGATGGACCAATCAACACACACACAACATCGCAGCCAATCACCAGTGAGAGCACACGCACTATAAAACAGGGAACACCACGGTTCCCGCTCATACTACCAGGAGATATCTCGGAGCACAGAGCTCACAGCGTGCCACTCAGACATAGACCATGTGCTGAGTGCCTCTCTAAGATAGTGCTAGGGCTGGGTCCACAGATTAGCTGGTGAAGTACGAACCACAGCCAGAAGTTAATAGTTATTATTGTACAGAATAATAAAACAGAGTTGTACCATCTACAACCGTGTTGGTTCGTTTGTGTATCGGAACACCCAACACGACAGCCTCCACTGTACCATAAGACTTTATTGGAAGAACTTTGACATAGAGAATTGTTTGGGTGCAAGTATGGGGGGAGGGGATTGAAACCAAAAAAGTATCAACATGTTGGAAAGTGGGCTTTAAATCGCTGACTTCCACGTTTAACCAGAGTGCTTACTTGCATAAGGAGAACCGGGTTTTCAATTAGCCTGTTAGTTACTTAATTAAATACATATTTCAACTGACTTTGTAATTTAATGGGGCATCACAGTTTCCCAGGCTTCCTGAGTCTCACCAGTGAAAGCAAGGTGAGGACACAATGGTGCTGAATGCAAATATTGCAATGCGTACTAAGTCTTTTGTTATGTTTCCTTTGTATAATAAGCGGCTTCCTTGTGTTGCATTTGCCAAGGAAGGTCGAGACGTGTAAATAACTTCAACTCATTAATTTACACTTCGTACACTTTTATAACTTGAGTTCGACACTACTGCTAATCCTATTATAGCTACCTAACTGACTAACCATCTGCTGTCTTCTACATGGTGGGTGTAATATTGAATCAACCCTGTGCCTCTCCTCACTGACTGTCTCCACTGGCCCAAAGGGCTGATCATGTGTGTGGTGTCCTTTATTTGTAGGTTGGTGTAATGCCCCCCTGTGGTCGTGTCACCTCCTTGTGTATCGTGAATGTCCATTGGTCACCTCCTATCTAACTTATCTATTGGTTGAGTGTGTGTGTGTGTGATGTTTCTGGTGCTCCCTCTAGTGTCTGTCTAGCTTACATGTATTAACAGTGATGCACATCACCACACTTAGTACGCAAAGCTACTAATGGCAAAGAGTTTGTTCATAAAACTCTCACTCAGAGTTTACTTTCTTCTTCAGAGCAACTTCTTTGTCTTTGTTAAAGGCATTATGCAAATACAAGTTTTGTCAATTTTGTGAAGCAACTTAGGCCAAGAATTTTTGAAGGCCTGCTCTTGCTCTGCTCCAGTAACTTTGCTGGAATCAGAAACCACATTAATGTGCATAGTGCAGCTCTGGGGAAATGTTATTCCTTAGTCCGGCATTTAAAGTATCCAACGGGGGAGATCCAGTTGACTCACATACCAAAATAAATGACCCAAGTATCTGTTATAACCTGCCTACTTACCATTGGCTGGGGACTAATGACAATCCCACAATCCTGTGGGAGTATGAGCTTCCCCAATGAGGGGGGCGGAGAAACCATTAGTAAACTCCTAGTATAAATAAACCTGGCCAGTTTAGGAACCGGGAGGAAGGAGTGTGCAGCAAGGCAAGTTGTTGCTGCTGTTATATATATATATATATATATATGTATGTTATTGTAAATAAATGTTATTACTTTGTATCCTTAAAACTCGTGCTGGATTCTTCGTGGCAATCACAAAAGTATCCTAATTCCTTTGGATTTGTTTGTGTTTTTTTAGGTCAGTGTGTGTTCCGAGTTCTGTTATTGAGCAAAGAACAGACATTTAATTCACTGAGATTAGTGAACTGCAACAAAAACAGCAGTAACTATTGGCTGGTGCAGGGAAAGAATGATCACTCCATCAAAACTATAATTTCTACTGAAGGTGAAGGATCTGTCTGCACTGACGTGAATGTGACAATGTACAATACTTGGGTTCCAGGCTTGAAGCAAATTGTTAGTAAGTACGTGTCATTCAGAGAAACATTGAAATAGATCAGTTTGAAAATAGTTTTGAATTTCTTTTGCTTTGCTTTACAGACTATGATATTTACCCCAGATATCACAGTTGTCTGTTTTAATAAACACCATGGCTTAAATTATAAGACTATAAGAAATAGAAGTAGGAGTAGGCCATTCGACCCCACGAGTCTACCAAGCCATTAAGTAAGGTCAAGGCTGATCTGCGTGTGGCCATAACACCACTTTCCTGCCTGCCCCCCACACCACACCCCCGCCAACCCGATCCAGCTCTTGACCGCCATGCCGATCAAACGGCTGTCTAGCTCAGGAGAGTAGATTACAGTTAGACATCGCAGAAGCATTGATATCCTCACTAAGAACATACTCACACTTTTAAGTAGCATCACTAACTTTCTGTGGTTAACTTAGTTGTCAGTAAACACTCAAGCGCAGCAATTCCATGAAACTCACAGAGCAGTTGAGGGTGAGCTGTTGGTTTTGCAAGGGTAACGTCAGATTGATGAGTGCAATTGGTTGTGTTTTTAGAGCTTTCCCTGGCTTCGCTAAAGCTTCAATTTTTTTATTCTTTCATGGGACATGAATGTCGCTGGCTCAGCCAGCATTTATTGCCCATCCCTAATTGCCCTTGGGAATGTGGTGGTGAGCTGCAGTCCATGTGATGCAGATACATCCACAGTGCTGTTAGGAAGGGATTTTCAGGATTTTGAACCTGCGTCAGCAACAGATTATATATTTCCAAGTCAGGATATTATTTGGAGGGGAACTTATAAGGTATTGGTGTCTCCATGCATCTGCTGTCCTTGTGTAGATGTTTGAGCCCTTGGGTTTGGAAGATGTTGTTGAAGGAGAGTTGGGGAGTTTCTGCAGTGTATTTTGTAGATTGGACACACCACTGCCACACTACGTCAGTGGTGGAGGAACTGAATGTTGAAGGTAGTGGATAGGGTCCATTCAAGGAGGCTGCTTTGTCCTGGATGGTGTCAAGCTTCTTGAGTGTTCTTGGAGCTGCACTCATCCAGGCAAGTGGAGAATATTCCACCACACTACTGACTTGTGGCTTGTAGATGGTGAAAAGGTTTTTGGGAGTCTGAAGGTGAGTTATTTGCCACAGGACTTCCAACCGCTAACCTGCTTTTGTAACCACAGTATTTATAAGGCTGGTCCATTTCAGTTCCAGGTCTTGCTGCATCTGGGAATGCACTGCTTCAGAATCTGAGGAATCACGAATGGTGCTGAACATTCTGAAATCATTAGCAAACATTCCCACATCTGACCTTATGATGGAGGGAAGGTCATTATGAAGTAGCTGAAGGTGGTTGGGCCTAGGACAGTACACTGAGGAATTCCTGCAGTCATATTCTGGAATTAAGATGATTGACCTCCAACAACCACAACCATCTTCCTTTGTGCTAGGTATGACACCAACCAGTGGAGAGTTTTCCCCCTGATTCCCATTGACTCCAGTTTTGCGAGGGCTCCTCGATGCTACACTTGGTGAAATGCTGCCTCGATGCTAAGGGGCAATCCCTCTCACTTCACCTCGAGTTAAGATCTTTTGTCCTTGTTTGAACCAAGGCTGCAATGAGATCAGGAGCTAAGTGACCATGCGGAATCCAAACTGAGCGTCAGTGAGAAGATTATTGCTAAGCAAGTGCTCTCCCAATCATTCTCCTCCTTCACAATCATAGAATCTCCTCCCAATTACCCTCTCTCCTGATCACTTTCCTTCATCCCAGGACCAACCAAACTTAAAATCCAACGTTGACTCACCAGTCTGGGAACTCTAAGCATGCATATAGCATGCAAAGCAGTCACATTTAAATGCTGTCTGAGGCCCAATATGTGCCAGTTTGTCCCAGCCAGACAACATAAACCAATTTCTGGTCCAGTAACATTAATCAATTTTATCCTTAGTTAAAAAAAAGCAGCGCATTTTGGAGAAAATGTAAACCTTTCGGTGAACGCTGTCATTTTTCCATTTCTTTTTCTCATTTTGCTAAACTCTGTGAAAAGTTGGTCCAATGTCTTTTACATTTAATTAACAGTTTTGTAAATGTAGGGGGAACATTTATCTTCTTGTAATACATTACCTGCGCCAGAGATGAATTGTGGCCTTTGAACTTGGAATGATGTCAATTTGCTTGCCTCATTCATTAAAATGTGGAGAACTATTAATGTAAACATCAAACAGAAATTATTTTTGTTCATTGTGACATGTTTACAAAAGATTACTAACATATAATTGCCTTGTTAGCAGGTAACTGTTGGGGGTTAATAATTATGAATCATTTTACTGAAAAGACTTAATTAATACCACAGGCTAGATACTAGAATGCTCGCTTTAGGAAATGCGAGTTGAAATGTAGCCTGGAATTTTTGTAAGTTTTCTGCCCCACTTGAAGTCCAGTCACCATTGTTTCATTTTAAGTTGCTCACTATGAGTGCACTTCCTATATTTCAACAGAGGAAAGAGAAACAAACTAATAAGTTGAACTCTATGAACTTTCCATGACCCTAGTTGTAGTTGACTCTCAGTGAGTATTTCTAGTCAAGGAAACATTTCAACAGTTCATATGATTATTTGATATTGCTTGACAGCTGGGTGTGATGGATCACAGTGAAATCCCCTGCTGCTTCAGCTAATAAAACATTTGTGACTGACTGGAACATTAGGAGGGAGCGTATTTTTGTATTAGTTCACGGGATGTGAGCGTGCATCCTTAAAATTGCCCTTGAGTGGGTGATGAGTTGCATTCTTCAGCCGCTGTAGTCCATGCAGTGTCCAGCACCCACAATGCTGTTCGGAAGGGATGCCGGAGACAGTGAAGGAATGAATGGTGGTGTCATTTTTAAAAAGAATTTACGAGGTGTGGGCGTCGCTGGCTAAGCCAAAATTTGTTGTCCACCCCTAGTTGTCCAGAAGATAGTGGTGAGCTGCCTTGAACTGCTGCAACCCCTGAGGTGTAGGTACACCTGCAGTGTGTACATCTACAGGATGCACGGCATAAACTCACAAAGGCTCTTTAGGCAGCGCCTTCCAAACCCATGGCCGCTACCACCTAGAAGGACAAGGGCGGTAAACACATGGAAATACAACCATCTGACTTGGAAATATACCGCTGTTCCTTCACTGTCACTGGGTCAAAATCCTGGAACTGTGCCTTCCCAACAGCACTGTGGTGTATCTACACCACATGGACTGCAACAGTCCAAGAAGGCAGTTCACCACCACCTTCTCAAGGGCAATTAGGGATGGGTAATAAATGCTGGCCTAATCAGCAACACCCACATTCCATGAATGCATTTTAAAAAGCAGTTTGATACATTGCAGCGAACCCTGCACTTGTTTCCTTGATGGTTGGTGACCTAGGAACTTCCAGTGTTGAGTCCCACCCTGGAATCTGAAACAAAAACAGAAAATACTGGACAATCACAGCATGTCTGACAGCATCTGTGGAGAGAAAAGCGAGCTAACGTTTTGAGTCTGGATGACTCTTTTCAAAGCTAGATAGACGTGGAAATTGGGTCGGATTTATTCTGTTATCGGGGGTATGTAGAGGTGGGGCTGGATAGGGGGCCAGCGATCGGTGGAGATAATGTGAAGGTGGAGGAGAGAGTTCACAGTCTGAAGTTTGGACACCAGTGTTAAATCCGGAAGGTTGTAACGTGCCTAATCGGAAGATGAGGTGCTCTTCCTCCAGTTTGCGCTGGGCTTCACTAGAACATTGAAACAGGCCAAGAATGGACATGTGCACATGAGAGCAGGCGGTGAGTTGAAATGGTAAATGACAGGAAGGTCTGGGTTCTGCTTGCAGACGGCCGAAGGTGTTCTGCAAAGCGGGCACCCAGTCTGCGTTTAGTCTCCAATGTAGAGTAGACCGCATTTGGAGTTGATGTTATTTGTAGCTCTGATGCTGCGGAATCCAGAAACGGATCTAAATCCAGCCCTTCTGAAGTGCTCCTGCCAATGATACACTGATAGGCCTATGGATTTTCAATCCCATCAACTGGGAAATTTCACTGACTTATTCCCACATCATTAATTTAAAAAGTCTGGAATGTTCAAAAAACTTTTTATTTTATTTTCTGAGTTTAAGTTACTGTTTAGAAAAATTACCTCAAAGGTAACAAGCTGTTTCTACTTGTAGATTCAGTCAAACTGGTCTGCCCACTAATCATGAGGTTATTATTCCTGGGAATATGCTGTTAATGACCTTTAGCCGACTGGGAGAATGTGACCTTTCACAATATTCAATTACATTTCTTCAGGTACCAATGGCAGGTAAGGAAAATAAAAGTTTGCTTTCTTTCTATAGAAAATTCATTTGTGGTTTTCGAATCATTGGTTTCACGAAAACAAAATATTTCTTCAAAAATTCCTAGAATAGTTGTTGAACAGTTTTTAGTCATTCATGTTGTCTGCCATGACAAAACACCCTTTATCTACAAACATTTATTTCAACAGGACTGAGCAGTTTAACAGTGATCAGCTGATGATTAAAACTGCATTAATGTGTAACAATGGAAAATTATCAAAGGCAGAATTGGCACCGCTTGAAGGGTGCATCCTATCACATGGTCATAATTAAGTCCCCAAATTGGTCTCCCTAATCACTTAAAATTATCAGTTGACCAGCACTATCTGCACTGCTTATTGATGATGCACCTAATAATATGTCATCAACATTGCACAGTGCTATTTGAAGCCTGTACCTCTGCCTTGGCTGGCAAATATAATGGGAGATTGTGGACAAAGGCAGCCACAGGACAAGCTGCAAGAACCAACATTTTTCTAACACTGCACTAAAGATGAATGGAGGTCGGCAGGGAAGGATACCTTCTATGCAGCAAAAGATAGCCAGGCAAACTATGCAACATGAGGCCCCCCACAGCCCCCTTCCAGGAAAAGTTAAATGGTCTCACAATTAATGTTGGCTAAGGCAAGCCTCCAGACTTGTATCTGTCATTGGACTTTGCCAAGCCTTGCGTTAACAGCTGCCACTACATTCACAACCCTTCCCTTGCCTGATGACCTGCACGCTCCTGCATTCGCTGCAGCACACCTCAACTCCACCATATTCTCCATCTGAGGTATTTTCACCTGTTACAACCCTTACTTCCTGCCCCTCCTCACACCTCTGCCATTTTTCATATAGTCTATCCTGGTGTGTGTCGTCCAGATTTCTCACCATTGACACATTTGCAGGAGAGGCTTGTGCACAGTAAAGAAAAGTAGTTAGCCGCAAGAGAAAGGTGTCAGCCATGTGTTATCCACATTTGAAGAATGGGTAATGTTAGCGGGGGTCATGCTAAGGGCATCATATCTGCAGAAACTGGAGGACAATTCTGCTGAGATTTAAAGTCCTCAATTTTAAATGCTGCATGACAATTACTGCTGCTTTCAGAAGCACTCATTGGTCTTTGCTCATTTGCATTATTGAATGCTAACTCTTGTCCCATTGTTCCATTTCAAGCTGAGAAGTTCCATAAAGTCCTTTGAGCAACAGCAGGAACAGTGGATAAATGTCACTTGGCATTACACTTGCAAACCTTAGCTCAGAGATTGGCACCATACGCATTTCAGAGGACAGCCTAGAGGGATCTGCAAACACAGCACAGGTCAGCAGCAGAGAAATAAGTAGGAAGACTTGCATCCTAACCGTGCTCCAGAGGCGACAGCCTGGGCACATTTTTGACACGAAAGTTAATAGCAATACATACAGCTGTTCAAAGTGCAAGCTTGCACATTATAGGGTAGAATATTTTGGAGTTCAGCTGCAACTTGTTTGATGTATTTTAAATAGTATTGAGATCATGGTCGAGATTCTCCGACCCCACGCCGGGTCGGAGAATTGCCGGGGGCTGGTGTGAATCCCGACCCTGCCGGTTGCTGAATTCTCCGGCACCGGAGATTCGGCGGGGGCGGGAATCGCGCCGCGCCGGTTGGCGGCCAACCCCGCCCCCCCGTGATTCTCCGGCAGTCCCGCCACTGTCAACCCATGCCAGCCGGCGTGGATTGAACCACCTTTGGGATGGTGGCGCGGGCGGGCTCCGGGGTCCTGGGGGGGGGGGGGGGGGCGCGGGGCGATCTGGCCCCGGGGGGTGCCCCCACGGTGGCCTGGCCTGCGATCGGGGCCCACCGATCCACGAGCGGGCCTGTGCCGTGGGGGCACTCTTTTCCTTCCACCTTCACCACAGTCTCCAGCATGGCGGAGGCGGAAGAGACTACCTCCACTGCGCATGCGCGGGGATGCCGTGAGCGGCCGCTGACGCTCCCGCGCATGCGCCGCCCGGCAATGTCATTTCTGCGCCAGCTGGCGGGGCACCAAAGGCCTTTCCCGCCAGCTGGCGGGGCGGAAATCAGTCCGGCGCGGGCCTAGCCCCTCAAGGTTAGGGCTCGGCTGGTCAAGATGCGGAGGATTCCGCACCTTTGGGGCAGCGCGATGCCGGACTGATTTGCGCCGTTTTTGGCGCCGGTCGGCGGACATCGCGCCGCTTATGGAGAATTTCGCCCCATGTTGTCAACCATAATGCATCTGTGTGAGGCATAAAGTACAAAAGCAAGGAGGTCATGCTGAACTTTTACAAGACACGAGTTTGATCTCAGCTGGAGTATTGTGTATTGTGTACGGTTCTGGACGCCACCCTATGGGAAGAATATAAGCGCTTTGGAGAGGGTGCAGAAGAGGCTTACAAGAATGGTTCCAGGGATGAGAAGCTTCAGTTATGAGGATAGATTGTAGAGGTTGGGACTGCTCTCCTTGGAGAGAAGAAGACTAAGACGAGATTTCACAGAGATGTTCAAATCATGAAGGGGCTGGACAGAGTAGATGGGGAGAAACTGTTCCCACTTGTAAAAGTATTGAGAGCGGGCACAGATTTTCAAAGTGACTTTTTTCATGGGATGTGGGTATCGCTGGCTGGCCCAGCATGTATTGCCCATCCATCTGCCCGACTGGCATTGTCAGCATCAATCACATTGCTGTGGGTCTGGAGTCACATGTGGGCCAGACTGGGTAAGGATAGCAGATTTCCTTCCCTAAAGGACGTTAGTGAACCAGAAGGGTTTATTACGACAATCGACAATGGTTTCAGGGTCATTAGATTTTTAATTCCAGATTTTTATTCAATTCAAATTTCACCATCTGCCATGGTGGGATTCGAACCTGAGCCTCCAGGGAATTACCCTGGTTCTCTGGATTACTAGCCCAGTGAAAATACCACTACAGCACTGGCTCCCCAAAAGAAGCAAATGTGGGGAGGAATTTTCCGGCGGGGGTGGGGGGGGGGGGGAGAGAGAGAGACGAGGACGAGGACGACCATCCGTCTGGTGCAGCAAGACCTGACTGTGCCGATTAAGACCGGTTCTGCGGAGATCAGGGCACCCCGGTCAGTACAGCATATAACGTAAATGATGCCCCCCCCCCACAAGCATCGGGCTACACTATAGCACAAGCAACGGAACTCTTGCCCCCCCACCCCCAAACTCCATAGTGCACAAGCAATGGGACTCTTTTTCCAACCCGCTCCCCATCCCACCACAATGCCATCATTGGCTGCTCCCCCCCACCACCACCGCAGCCTTGGGGGCACACTTCACCTCCACTCTCAATCCACCCCCGTCCCCACCACTGCAGTATGGGAGGCATTCTTTCCCTCTCTTTCTCCACCCCCTACACACACACACACCTCCTCCTCCAAAATGAGACCCAGCTGCTCCTCCCACCTAACCTTGACCTCCTCCACTAAGACCTGCCCCTCACCCATGATCCAAATGATCCCGTGATTCTGCATGAGTGCTTGAGGGGCTCATTTGTGCTGGAAGCCCCGAAGACAGTTGGCGGGATTCTCTGATCCTGAGGCTAAGTGTTGACGCCGTCATAAACGGCGTCGTGTTTTACAACGGCATCAACAGGCCCCTAGGAGCAGTGATCCTGCGCACAGGGGGCCAGCATGGCACTGGAGAGCCTCACGCTGCTCCAGCTGCCGATACCGGCGTCAGAACGGGCGCCATGGGTCCACGCATGCGCGCTACGGCCAGCGCAAGTTCGTGCATGCACGCTACGGCCGGCGCGAGTTCGCACATTTGCGCTGGTTGCCTTCTCCGCGCCGGCCCCAACACAACATGGCGGAGAGCTACAGAGGCCCAGCGTGGAGGAACATAGGCCCCCACCAGGATAAGCCCGCCGACCGATCGGCAGGCCCCAATCGCGGGCCAGGCCACCGTGGAGGCCTCCACCGGCGTCGGATCCCCTACACCCCACCAGGCCCCCCCGCAACATGAACAGCGAGGTCCCGCCGGGTAGAACCACACGTGAACGGCGCCGGCGGGCACTCGGCCCATCGTGCATGGAGAATCGGCGGGGAAGAATTGACGGATCGGCGTGGGGGCGGCGTCACGTGAATCCCCCCCCCAGCAATTCTCCGACCCGGGTTCAGAGAATCGTCCCGTACCAATGAAAACTCAAACTGCTGCTATCTTAACTCTGGGATTCATCACCTCCTGTGTATAAAGGCTTAAGGAAAGTGTGGATGCAGGCATTGAGAGCCTCGCAGCACACCTATGCTGTTTTCTCACACAGAGCATTTGCTGTGCTGAGGCTCTGAGAGCAGTATTGTCTCTCAGGGGGACAGCATGCCTGATTCCGCACCAGCCACTCCAGCAGTGGCCTTGTTACTAGGGCAGTACAGTAGCACAGTGGTTAGCACTATGGCTTCACAGCGCCAGGGTCCCAGGTTTGATTCCCGGCTTGGGTCACTGTCTGTGCAGAGTCTGCACCTTCTCCCCGTGTCTGTGTGGGTTTCCTCCGGTTTCCTCCCATAAGTCCCGAAAGACGTGCTTGTTAGGTAATTTGGACATTCTGAATTGTCCCTCTGTGTACCCGAGCAGGCGCCGCAATGTGGCGACTAGGGGCTTTTCACAGTAACTTCATTGCAGTGTTAATGTAAGCCTACTTATGACAATAAAGATTATTATTGTTATTGCCAGACAGGTAGCGTGGCTAGTCTGCTCTGGTCATAGCCAAACCCAGCAGTCTGCAACTGGATACTAAATACTGAGAGCTGGTTGAGATCGCAAATCACAGCTATTTCAGAAGTCTTCAGTGAGTGTTCATTAGCTTTCCAGTTTCCAAGCTGTAGTCACTGGAAATCACTTCATAAGATCACTAGAATACTTAAACAAATACAAGACAGGCAATAAGGGTTTTACAAGAGTTACGTGTAGGTCAGCATCAGTCACATAACCATTTGTCAAATCAAGACTTCAGTCATTTGGAGATGTGAAGTAATATGTTTGGTTTTAATATAGCTGCTAACTTCATAATATTAGTAAAGTTATGGGAACACCCATGAAGTTGCACACTTGAGGGCATTGTTGGTGTCAAGACAAGGTCAGATGAAAGAAGGGAACATTGATGCCCTGGGAAGGGAAAGGATAGCTCAGGAGAATCTATTCCCAATAATATGCTGCTTTACAACTCTGACTGCTTGCTGGTCCGTACATCCTCCAGCTTGTTGGTCCCTTCTTCACTGTCTTACCATTCTCAGGAAGCATCATGGCAACTCCTCATTGTATCATAGAATCAGCACAGAGGAAGGCCAATCAGCCCATCTCTATGAAACAGCTATCAGATTAGACCCACTTCCCTGATCTTCCCCCATAGTCTCATAATTATCAAAACACCAAAATCTAGGTCTTGCCTCCTCCCTCTGCAACTGCATCCTCGACTTCCTGACCCATAGACCAAAATCAGTAAGGATAAACAACAAAACCTCCTCCATGATAATCCTCAATACCGGGGCCTGCAAGGCTGTGTACTTAGCCCCCTACTGTACTCCCTATACACACACGATTGTTTGGCAAAATTTGGCTCCAATTCCATCTACAAGTTTGCTGATGACACAATTGTCGTGGGCCAGATCTCAAACAACGATGAGTCAGAGTACAGGAGGGAGATAGAGAACCTAGTGGTGTGATGTAATGACAACAATCTCTCCCTCAATGCCAGCAAAACTAAGGAGCTGGTCATTGACTTCAGGAAGCACACCCTTGGCCTTGATTGCAAGGGGATGGAGTATAAAAGTACAGAAGTCTTGCTACAGCTGTAGGGTGGTGCTCAGACCACACCACAGGTACTGAATACAATTTTTGACTCCATATCTAAGGAGGGACAAACATGCGTTAAAGACAGTTCAGAGAAGATTCACTAGGCTAATTGATTGGATTAAGGGGCTATCTATGTAGAAAGGTTGGGCCTATACCCATTTGACTTCAGGAACTGAGAGGTGATCTTATTGAGAAATCCAAGATTCTGAGGAGCTTGACAAGTTAAATGCTGAGAGAATGTTTCCCATCAGAAAAGGGAAGCTCAAACAAGGAGGAATAGTTTCAGAATAAGGGGATAACATGGAGATGAGGAGGAATTTCTCCTCTTTGGAATCCAATGATATGTGGAGGCTGAATCGACAAATACATTCATTGCTGAGTTAGACTGATTCTTGATCTATAGGTAAGTCGAGGGTTATGGGAACACAGGAGAAAGTGAAGTTGAGGCCAAGATCAGATCAGCAATTATCTTATTGTATGGTAGAGAAGGTTTAAGGAAATATATGATGTGCTCTTGTTCTAATTTCTTATGGGTTTTTTTTGTCCTTGCAACCCTGTTAAAACTTACCTCCTCGTTCTTCCAAGATTGTGGAACATGTAGCACATGACATTTGCTCTGAACTGTACTGCGTTACTCCTCCACAGTTGCTCAGATAGATGAACTGTCCTTTCAGATTGGTCTGGTTGAAACAGTGCAGATAGTGAGAAGTGGCACAAAATAAAAGTGGCAGGAGATCGAGTGCAGACCTACATAACTCACTGCTGCCTGTGGCCATATACAAGTTGCACAATGAGTGAATGGAAGCATTTCCTGTTGAGAAACAATGCTCATCTGTAATGGTCAGCCCACTCCCATGGATATGTAGTCTATGAAGTACCAAACAATTGTTCTGCCAACTTTCCATTCATTTTAGGTGTAAGTCGGATTTCTTCCTCTTTGGATTGTACCATTCCATTCATTGGGACTTGAAATCTAGCACCAAATTTACCTGTGAAGATAAATGCATATTGTTGGAGACAAGATGAATGCCAGGCTTGAATTGTCTCCAACCAGCCATTCTGCTCCTGAATCAGGATTCTTTTATTTTTGGTAAACTGTTGATTGCTTGCTTGAAACATCACCTTCACATCCCACCCAGCAAATAGAGGCAGATACATTCATCAAAAACAGCAGTTAAAGAGATTGGCATCTCCATTAAGGTGATCTCTAGCTAATTATTTCAGGCTGCTAGTGTACGTCTGGCACTGGAACTGTTTGGCATGCCCTTGTCTGTGAAGTACTTATGCAAAGTGAACTTCTTGGCAGGCAGGAACTGCTTCACGGTATTTGTATTCTCTCAGTTGTTGAACATGAGAATGCTATTGTGCTCACCTTTTGAGGCTCTCAAATTGGAGCAGCGTCAAGGATCTGCACCAGACTGGAAAAAATGGCCAAGAAAGCAGGAGACATTCCAACATGCAAGTATTCACAAATAAAATATCGTACCAGAATTTGACGGAGCAGTAGCATTTAAGGCAGCTATGTTTCAGCAGGGATCAATTCACATTCACAGGGCATGCACTGAACTGCTTGTGGCAGTGAAGGTCATGGTGGCTTAAACCTTTATGCCTCTGGCTGCTTCCAGATAGCCACTGGTGACGTGAGCAACATCAGTTAGTTTACTGGTCACAAGGCAATGTAGCAGATTGGTGGTGCACCGATGCAAGTTGACAACAATTAACTCGCTTCCCTAAACAGGAAAAAAGTTTCATAATATGCACCCATGCACATCATGAGGTAAAAGCAGGCAGTGACAGACACCCAGGTGAGCCAATCAATATACAGAACAGAACACGACCAATCACAAGACAGGATCACCTATAAAACACACAAAGTATCAGCACTCTGGCTCTTTGCACTGGTGATAGCTGTAGTGATAGTAGGGTGTACAAATCATTCAACACCTCCTACACATGGATCAGGTCTAGATAGTTAACTTTTGTTTACTTAGGGTAGTAGAGAGTCAACCTACAGGCAGCTGTGTGTTTCGTTACTAGAGTTCAATAAATCACATATTGAACCAACGCCTTCGTTTGGTGTATACTTGATCAGTTAATTGCATCGTGTGCAATCCGTGGTACCCCAGGGTGAACAACACGACAGAAAGCACTGCTATTTCTCACATGGCTGGATTTCTGCAAATGTCAGGAATCATCTTAGGTGGGAGCTGTAGAGAGTTCAGAAACCCTGCTACCTACATTTACACCCAACTTTGAAGAAACTACATCAATGCTATTGAAACTGCTGAAAGCCGAGTGTTTTTAGAAACAGGGCCTCCTGCCATTTGTACAGGGTTTAAATGATTGGAATAACATGCCTGCTGATATAACTAGCAAGTTGGGGGGAAGGGAAGTGTAAAGCTATGGACAGTATAATGGTTAATGGAGATCAAGGCAGCAGGTTACGTGACAGGTTATTATGTAGAGTTATGGGTTCAAAGACGAGGAAAATTAGGAGAAAGGGTAAGAGGAAAAATAAATTGCAAAAAGTTACTGATCAAGGTGTTAGGATTCATAACAAAGACATAAAAAACAGCATAAGTGTACTTTACCTGAATGCTCGTAGTATACGAAATAAGGTAAATGAGTTGGTGGCGCAAATCATCGTGAATGACTATGATTTAGTGGCCATTACTGAAACATGGTTAAAAGATGGTCACGACTGGGAGTTAAATATCCAAGGGTATCAGACTATATGAAAGGATAGAATGGACGGTCAGGGCGGTGGTGTAGCTTTGTTGTTTAAAGATGGCATCCGGGCAATAGTAAGGGATGATATTGGTGCTATGGAGGACAAGGTTGAATCAATTTGGGTGGAAATCAGGAATAGTAAGGCAAAAAGGTCACTGATAGGAATAGTCTATAGGCCACCAAATAGTAACAGGATGGTAGGGCAGGCAATAAGCAAAGAAATAACGGATGCATGTAGAAATGGTACAGCGGTTATCATGGGAGATTTTAATCTGCATATCGATTGGTTTAACCAGGTTGGTAAAGGCAGCCTTGAGGAGGAGTTTATAGAATGTGCCCGGGATAATTTCCTGGAACAGTATGTAATGGAACCTACAAGGGAACAAGCGGTACTAGATCTGGTCCTGTGTAATGAGGCAGGATTGATTAATGATCTCATAGTTCGGGATCCTCTTGGAAGGAGCGACCACAATATGGTGGAATTTAAAATACAGTTGGAGGATGACAAGGTAAAATCAAACACTAGTGTTTTGTGCTTAAACAAAGGCGATTACAATGGGATGAGAGAAGAACTAGCTAAGGTAGACTGGGAGCAAAGACTTCATGGTGAAGCAGTTGAGGAACAGTGGAGAACCTTCCGAGCGATCTTTCACAGTGTTCAGAAAAGGTTCATACCGACAAAAAAGAAAGACGGTAGAAAGGGGAAAAATCGACCGTGGATATCTAAGGAGGTGAGGGAGAGTATCAAATTGAAGGAAAAAACATACAAAGTGGCAAAGATTAGTGGGAGACTAGACGAGTGGGAAGTCTTTAGGGGACAACAGAAAGCTACTAAAAAAGCCATAAAGAAGAGTAAGGTAGACTATGAAAGTAAACTGGCTCAGAACATAAAAGCAGATAGTAAAAGCTTCCACAAATATATAAGACAAAAAAGAGTGGTTAAGGTAAATATTGGTCCTTTGGAAGATGAGAAGGGAGATTTAATAATAGGAGACGGGGAATGGCTGAGGAGCTGAACAGGTTTTTTGGGTCAGTCTTCACAGTGGAGGACACAAATAACATGCCAGTGACTGATGGAAATAAGGATATGATAGGTGAGACCTTGAGATGATTGTAATCACTAAGGTGGCAGTATTGGGCAAGCTAATGGGGCTAAAGGTAGACAAGTCTCCTGGCCCTGATGGGATGCATCCCAGAGTGTTAAAAGAGATGGCTAGGGAAATTGTAAACGCACTAGTGATAATTTATCAAAATTCACTAGACTCTGGGGTGGTCCCAGAGGATTGGAAAGTAGCAAACGTGACACCACTGTTTAAAAAAGGAGGTCGTCAGAAAGCGGGTAATTATAGGCCGGTAAGCTTAACTTCGGTTGTAGGGAAAATGCTGGAATCTATCATTAAGGAGGAAATAGCGGGGCACCTGGAGGGAAATTGTCCCATTGGGCAGACGCAGCATGGGTTCACAAAGGGTAGGTCGTGTCTGACTAATTTGGTAGAATTTTTTGAGGACATTACCAGTGCAGTAGATAACGGGGAACCAATGGATGTGGTATATCTGGATTTCCAGAAAGCTTTTGACAAGGTGCCACACAAAAGGTTGCTGCATAAACTAAAGATGCATGGCATTGAGGGTAAAGTGGTAGCATGGGTAGAGGATTGGTTAACTAACAGAAAGCAGAGAGTGGGGATAAATGGGTGTTTCTCTAGTTGGCAACCTGTAACTAGAGGGGTCCCTCAACGATCAGTGTTGGGCCCGCAGTTGTTCACAATTTACATAGACGATTTAGAGTTGGGGACCAAGTGCAATGTGTCAAAGTTTGCAGACGACACTAAGATGAGTGGTAAAGCAAAAAGGGCAGAGGATACCGGAAGTCTGCAGAAGGATTTGGATAGGTTAGGTGAATGGGCTAGGGTCTGGCAGATGGAATTCAATGTTGCCAAGTGTGAGGCTGTCCATTTTGGGAGGAATAACAGCAGAATGGATTATTATTTAAACGGTAAGATGATAAAACATGCTGCTGTGCAGAGGGACCTGGGTGTGCTGGTGCACGAGTCGCAAAAAGTTGGTGTGCAGGTGCAACAGGTGATTAAGAAGGCTAATCGAGTTTTGTCTTTCATTGCTAGAGGGATGGAGTTCAAGACTAGTGAGGTTATGCTGCAATTGTATAGGGTGTTGGTGAGGCCGCATCTGGAGTATTGTGTTCAGTTTTGGTCTCCTTACCTGAGAAAGGACATATTGGCACTGGAGGGAGTGCAGAGGAGATTCACTAGGTTGATCCCAGAGTTGAGGGGATTAGATTATGACGAGAGGTTGAGTAGACTGGGACTGTACTCATTGGAGTTTAGAAGGATGCGGGGGGGATCTTAGTGAGACATATAAAATTATGAAGGGAATAGATAGGATAGATGCGGGCAGGTTGTTTCCACTGGTCGGGGAAAGCAGAACTAGGGAGCATAGCCCCAAAATAAGGGGAGGTAGATTAAGGACGGAGTGTGGGAGGAACTTCTTCACCCAAAGGGTTGTGAATCTCTGGAATTCCTTGCCCAGTGAAGCAGTTGAGGCTCCTTCTTTAAACGTTTTTAAGAAAAAGATAGATGCCTTTCTATCTGTTTCCTTCCTTTTTTTAGAATGTGGTGGTGTCCTTGATGGAACAAATGGAAGCTTCACATCACCCAGTTACCCTAACGACCATCAAGAAGAAATCAACTGTACATGGAATTTGAAGGTAGCTATTGGGGACACATGCTTCTAAATATTTTGAAAAACAAAGCTCAATTGTAGATTTTTGTTGGTTCCTGTGGACACACAATGTTATTGAACTTATAGGCCAGGATTCTCCAGCAATTGGAAAATGCTGTCCTGGGGACATATAAGCCACACACAGGCAGCGATCCATTTTTAAATGTGTGCATCCACGGTTGCACACCAGTTAAAGGGACTGATCAATGCAACAATTTGTAAAATGTATTTATGGGATGTGGGTATCGCTAGCTAGGTCCACATTTAGTGCCCATTCCTAATTGCCCTTGAGAAGGTGGTGGTGGGCTGGCAGTCAATGTGTTGTAGTTATATCCACAGTGCTTTTAGGGAGGGAGTTCCAGGCTTTAGCCCAGCAAAAGTGAAGGAACACCGATATAATTCCAAGACTGGATGGTGGTGTGTGACTTGGAGGGGAACTTGCAGGTAGTGTGTGTTCCCATGCACCTGCTGCCCTTGTCCTTCTAAATGGTTTAGAAGGTGCAGTTGAAGGAGGCTTGGTGAGTTGCTGCATTGCATATTGTAGGTGGTATACACTGCTGCCACTGTGTGTTGGTGGCGAAGGAGTGAATGTTGAAGGTGTGAATGGGATGCCAATCAAGTGGGCTGCTTTGTCCCACTTCTTGGTCTCAAGCTTCTTGAGTGTTGGAGCTGCACTGATCCAGGCAAGTGGAGAGTGTTCCATCGCACTCCCGACTTGTGTCTTATAGTTGGTGAATGGGCTTTGGGATTCAGGAGGTGAGTTTCTCTCAACAGAATTCACAGCCCTGGACCTGCTCTGGTAGCCATAGTATTCATGTGGCTGGTCCAGTTCAGGAGGGAGATTTCAGAGCATACTAGAATCTCTGCTAGCCTGTGGTCTGCATCGGACAAAAGTTTGCCCACTGTCTGATTTATCGAAGTGGCTTGAAATTCCTGAGCTTACATGGGACAGCTATGCAGATATTTCAGTAGTGATGCCGTGTCACTGAGGAAAATGCTGTGTAGGTGATGTTTCTTCTCCCGTAGTTTTTTGATGATTGCGAGAGGGAGGACCAAAGGCCTCTAGTGCAGTGGAGTATACTGTACCCACGAAGGCTGCCTAGCCATCTTCAATGTAGTTTGTTGTGCACAGGTGACTCTTGAGTTTCTCCGAAGAGATTCCTTCAGGACTACCTATTTGAGCTGTAAGATATTGAGTTGCCTCTTGGCCTTCACACCCTGGGGCATCTATGAAGATAGGTCTTGAAGTTTAGCTTTGAAATGATAAGACAACGGTCAGTCCAGCAGTCAGCACTGCACATGGCTTTTGTTACACGAACATCCTGCCTGGTGACGAGTTAATTCGAAAGCAATGGAGGTGCATCCAAGATGTCTCATTGTGATTAGGGAGCCAGAAAACAATTGATGATTATGAGCTCATATTCCACACACATCTTCAGCAACAGACTATTGCTATTACAGCTGCCAGCACCATTTTTTCCAATGCCGCTTTCCCATGCCTGGTGATCTGCACCATCTTTTGCGTCAAAGTCACCGTGAATGATTAGCTTGCCTGATAGGGCTCCATGGTAGCACAGTGGTTAGCACTGTTGTTTCGCAGCTCCAGGGTCCCAGGTTCGATTCTTGGCTTGGGTCACTGTCTATGTGGAGTCTGCACGTTCTCCCCGTGTCTGTGTGGGTTTCCTCCGGGTGCTCCGGTTTCTTCCCACAAGTCCTGAAAGATGTGCTGATAGGTAATTTGGACATTCTGAATTCTCCCTCTGCGTACCCGAACAGCCGCCGGAATGTGGCGACTAGGGGCTATTCACAGTAACTTCATTGCAGTGTCAATGTAAGCCTACTTGCAACAGTAAAGATTATTAGATTGTTCATGGTAAGGGCACACTGTTCCTGTGCTGGGAGAATTTAAGCACTGCCTGACTATCATTAACATCTTGAAGAAGGCAAATCAATTTACTGACAAGGGGGCTCATGACAGCAAAATCTACCAGCTTCGTGCCATTTTTCTTTCTACGGCCAATCTCAATGAATGTGTGACCTGCATCAATTTAATCCTCTGGTAGATGCGTCTCGCTGAGGGTGATGATTTGGATGTTGTACTCAGCTAGCTCTCTGCTGCCGAGCTGATATTCTCTCAGGTCTATTAGCTGTGGCATTGTCCATGAAGGTATATGCGTTCCATGCACCAATGTTGACTGGTGTCAACTTTAGTTTCCTTTTTAAAAAATATATATTTTGATTCCCCTCCTTTTTCACATTTGCTCCCAAATTTGCACCCACCAACAATAAACAATAAGCAGTAACGAATATAATGTCAATCCCCATATCAACAACAACAATCCCATCCTCCCACCAACCCCCAAACAACTGCCCGCATGTTAACATAAACAAATAACAAAAAGGAATCAGGAATCACCCATAGTCACCATTAACAAATACAGTCCCCCTCCCCCCAACCCTCCCAACCCCCTGTCCCTCCACTAATGTTCGATGTTAACCAACTCTTGAAAGTGCATAATGAATAATGCCCATGAAATGTAGAACCCCTCCATCCTTCCCCTTAGTGCAAACTTAACCTTCTCAAGAGTCAAGAATTCCAACAGATCCCCCCGTCACGCCAGGGCACAGGGTGAAGAGGCTGCTCTTCATCTCAACAGGGTCTGCCTTTGGGCGATAAACAAGGCGAAGGCTACTAAATCTGCCTCCGCACCCGTTTCCAACCCCGGCTGGTCCGACACCCCGAATATGGCCTCCCGGGGACCCGGGTACAGTTTCACATGCACCACTTTGGAGATTACCCTAAAAACCTCCTTCCAGTAATCCTCCAGCTTTGGACAGGCCCAAAACATATGAACTTGATTTGCGGCCCCCCCCCCCCGCCCCAGCAACGTTCACACGCCTCTTCTACCCCCTCAAAGAGCCGGCTGATCCTTGCCCTTGTGAGGTGTGCTCTATATACCACCTTCAGCTGTATCAGCCCCAACTTCGTGCACGAGGTGGAGGCCTTTACCCTCCAGAGCACCTCACACCAGAATCCCTCTTCCATACCCTCTCTCAACTCTTCCTCCCATTTTGCTTTGATCCCTTCAGTGGTGCCTTCTCTCCTTCCAAAATAGCTCCGTAAACCGCCAACACTACCTCCTTCTCCAGTCCCCCTGTCGTCAGCACCTCCTCCAGCAATGTGGAGGCCGGCTCCACCGGGAAGCTCTGAATCTCTTTCCTGGCAAAATCTCGAACCTGCATGTATCTGAACATTTCCCCCTGCTCCAGCCCATACTTCGCTCCAGCTCCTTCAATCCTGCAAACCGACTCCCAAGAAACAAATCTTTTAGTGTCTTAATCCCCTTCTCCTCCCATTTCCGAAAATTTCTGACCCACGTCCCTGGCTGATATCTGTGGTTCCCCCGAATCGGCATTTCCCTTGACCTTGCCCCCAACCCGAAGTGGTGGCGAAACTGCCTCCAAATTCTCAAAGAAGCTATTATTACCGGACTCCGAGTATTTTCCGGGGCCGTCGGGAGCGACGCTGTTGCTAGCACCTTCAGTCCCGGCCCCTACACAAATTCTCCTCCATTCTGCCCCACTGGGAATCAACCCCTCTGACCCAGCTCCGCACCTTCTCCACATTCGCCGCCCAGTAATAATACATCTGGTTCGGAAGACCCAAACCCAACTTTATTTTCCTTTTCGAGATTGACTTGCGACTGTGTCGATGGGATTGCTGCCTGCTGCGGTCTGCTGGTCAGGGAGGTGAAGCAGACAATATTCAGGACACCTTGAGTCGCCCCTTCCTCAAACCAGTGAGGTAAAGAACGATCTCGAAAAGGACTGCGGAGTCGCTCAGTGCTACCGAGCTCCACTTCTGCTTTGTTCCAGTGGAAACATGACGCTGCAGCCGAGAGCCATCTGTGTTTGGATCTACCGCTCCCATCATCTGCTCTGTTTCTTGCTCATCACCACAGGACTTGTGACAAATAGATGATGGATGATAAAAAAATAATAAATATAACTTGCACATGAATTGGATTATAGTGCGGGGGAGTTGTATATTGTCAGCTTCACTTTATTTTTGTCCTGACGTGTCTTTGTCCCGTGGCAAGGCAAGTATAGATGGCTGAAGATGGATCTGGATGGAGTGAATGACCAGAATGTCTCCCGTGTCTTATCACACTCCACACAACCCATAGAAAGGTGCTGACCTAACTTCAACAGCTTAGCTTCGGTCTTTAGACTAGTCTCATCCATCCAGTCCACTGGAATCAATCCTCATCTACGAAGATAGACCCCCACCTGTTACATAGAATCCCTACAGTGCGGAAGAATGCCATTCAGCCCATTGAGTGTGCACCGACACTCTGAATGAGCTCTCCATTAAAGCCCACTTCTCTGCCCTATCCCTATAACCCCTTAACCTAACCTACACATCCCTGGGCATTAAGGGGCAATTTAGCGTGGCCAATCCACCTACCCTGCACATTTTTGGGCTGTAGGGGTGAGACTACGCAGACAGGGGGAGAATGTGCAGACTCCACACAGACAGTGACCCGGGACCGGGTCAAACCCGGCGCTGTGAGGTAGCAGTGCTGACCACTGTACCACCGTGCCGCCCTGCCAATCTACCTAACCTGCATACCTTTAGAATGTGGGAGGAAACTGGAGCACCCGGAGGAAACCGACGCAGACATGGGGTGAATGTGCAAACTCCACACAGTCACTCAAGGCCGGAATTGAACTTGGGTTCCCGGCGCTGTTAGGCAGCAGTGCTAACCACTTGTGCCACCAAGCCACCCACTCTTGAAGAGATTTACTGGGACCATCGTCATATGCTAACAACTATTTAGAGCAAGAGGTGTGAACTGGACGAAGGTGAGGAACAATATCGGATGAGCCATTCTAAAGAATGAGATGAGCCTGCCTGTATGATGTGCTACCTCGCCCTTACACCCCCAACTTGATATGTAGCAACCAACTTGTCTACATTAATCCCACAAACTGGATGAATAAATTGGTTCTAGCCAATAATTTATTTTTGAGTCACAATCCAATATTGACTGATTTTTGAGTCACTGTTATGAGGAAAACCTGCGGATCACTCCATAATCCTGGGACTCCAGTGCATGTCTTTCTGTCAGCAGCCATGGCCTCCCCAGTGGCACACTGAGACTTGGCCAGCTCATGGCTCTCTCAGGGTATTAGCTAATGTCTCTCTTGCAAACAACAGAGAGATAATAATTGAGCAGTCATCTTATTGCCATTTAGGCAATTTTATTTGTGTAAAATTATTGCTCCATTTATATACATAACAATAGTCATTGGGTGGGATTCTCCGTTTCAGAAACTAAGTTTTGACGGCGGGACTGAATTGGTGGACTTCTACGACAACTAAACCGCCACCGGTCCCGGTGCAATTTAGGATCCGTTAATGGGCTAGCACCAGGGTAATGTGGAACACAATTGATTTCAATGAAAACCGGTGTTGGATTTGCCGTGGTTGGGATTGGCAATCGAGAGGCTGACAAGCTGTAGCCGCATATTAGCACTCCACTCCCCACACACACTCACATCCCAGCCAACAAAGTAGCAGTGGTTGCGCTGGAACACACAAATCCCATGGATGGGTTGGCTGGGACCAGAGGGTACCTAGGGGGGTGGCCCGGGAGGACAATCATACGACCCGTGGCACGAAGTTCACAGTGGGCAGTTTGCACTGTGCGCAGCCATGTGGCTGCCTTGCAGGCTGCGCCAATGGTGTTCCATACCCATCCACCCTCCGCCCACGCCCTGGCAGAAGCCCCTCCCACCCAGCGGCACAACTGGCAGCACACTATAGCAATGTTGGACACTTTCTGTACCCCCTCTCTCCCTCAGCAGCCATGGCGCCTGTTTCCCGATTTTTGAAACCACAAGTGAAACTTCACCGTCGGTAATTCCTCCTGGCGGAGGCGGAGCATTGCGGGTGCCCCAGAGAATACCGGGTCAGGCCCATTAATATGCAAACGGTGTTTACCGTATGTGTGGAGTAGAATGCACTGACGCCGCTGTCGAGGCTGCGGAGCATGGCATTCTGTCGGGCGGCCGGCACCGGCCACGACTTCCACCTCACACGCAATTCTCCGCCCAATCGCGTTTCCTGATTCCGGCATCGGCCGACAGAGAATCCTGCCCATTGTATTTCAAATCAGTTGATTATACATAAGTGTTGCGTGAAATTTCTGTGAGGTGATTTAGATAATGCAAGCCTTTATTTCTATCTTTCATAAATGTTTATTTTCTCTCATTTGGCCATTGTCACATCTGTGAACAAGGATTTGTTTATGTCGTGCATATCTCCACTTAGGGTAAAATCAATGCCAATCAATTTTTCTTGGGAGTTGTGCCATATTGGGTTGGGTTCTCTGGTCCCCCAGCTGCGTGTTTCTTGGCGGTGGGAGGCGGCGCGCCTGTCACTGTCGGCTGGATTCTCTGTTCCCGCTATTCTCAGTGAGATTTCCCATTGATTTCCCATTCCGCGCCTGGAAACCCACGAGTGGGTACAGAGAATCCTGCTGCCAGCGAATGCCCGGAGAATTCGGGCCATTGTTTCACTTAGTCAGTTTACTATTATTGATAAATGGTGGACAAGGCAGAATACAATCCATGGTGTTTTTTTTAATATCGCAGGTTCAAGAACATTATAGAGCCATCATTTTTTTCAGGGAGTTCAAGCTTGGAGGCCCTCCAACATCTGGAGGATCATGTGAGTCAGATTATCTGGAGGTTGACGGTCAAAGGTGAGCAGAACATATAACTGTATTGCTCTTTTAGTTGTGCAATTTCTTTCTAATGTATTATTGACCACTGATTAACACAACTCGAAGTGTAATTTTGCATGGTCTAAGCATACAACCAAACCATTGTCAAAATAACAATGAAGCTAATGGTTAGGGGCTATGTATAAATGGTACTGCAGCATCAAGTGAGGAGCAGATGTACAGTTAATGCAAATATTCAAAAGTTTCTGAGTTTTGCCACTCCACACTCAGCTTCACTAAAGCAGCATCCCCCTCACTGCTAACATGGACTGAATGTTATGAAGTTGCTCCATTTGCACATTAGATACAACTAAGCCCATTGCAGATTTTTAGAGCTCGTAATTAGTACACTTTTGACAAGATGATAGTTGTTAATGGTGGCCAATCAACCTAATTGAAAATTAAATTTTACCAGTAGAATTTGTTTGTGTTTTAATTTTTCAGGGAAATTTTAAAAGGTCAAATGTTAAAGTAAACATTGTATTTTGTGTTTTCTGCCTCTTTATTCTCTCTCTCTCTCTCTCTCTTAACCAAACATTTATTTCATTCTCTTAATTTCCCTTTCTGTACCTGATTTGACATTTAATCTACCCAATTTGATTCCGTAATTCCTGTGTTTATTTTCTAATCCTTAAATCTAATTTGTTAAGCAGGTAACCGTTGGTTTCCCTGGTCACCTCGGTCCACGGTGCCCCCTTTCCCTCACTCTACTGTTATCAGCTCATACTTACAACAACATTGGGGGCAAAATGTTTTTCAGTAGAAGTGCACAGGAGCATTTTTAACTAATGGTGGACAACTGCCCTCTTTCATAAACCTAAAAATTACAAGGAATTATTTCTAATTAGAGCAGGGCAGTTCTCCCAGTGTCTTGACTGACATTTATCCCTCAACCAACTCCTAAAACAAATTTCATTGTTGTTTGTGCAAGTTTGCTTTGCCATTTTGGCTGTTATGCATTACAATAGTAACTATATTTCCGAAGTATTTTGGGTGTTGAGTGCTGTTTGACAATTTGGGGTCTTGAGCAGTGCTATGTAAATGCAAATCTGTCTTTATTAGCAGAAACCTGACCAGTCAGCAATTTGCAAGCAACAGCTCAGATTGTTAATCGGGTTTCTGGGAATAGAGAATTGGAGGTTATTAAACACAGCACTGGTTTCACTGGTTCAGCTTTTTAGAAATAGACAAACAAGTTCAACTGTTAGAACCAAAGTGTTCAGATGTGTAATTGACCTTTGAACTTCAAAATTGGATTCAATTATGTGCTCATTGTCTACTTGGTGTGGTTGTTTTAAATAATTTTAAAATTCATTTCTCTAATTTAATTGGATCTTCTCTGTAACGATTTACTCAAACATCCAAGCTGTGAACTGTTCAATTTCCCATGAGAGAGAATGAAATATACAGCTGAGTAGCACATTGGGATTTTACTGCCTATGTGTTAAACTGCTTTGTATGTAGGGTTGTTCAGCTGTTTTGAATTGGTAATGAGTACAACATATTCAAAAGCCCAATGGCATTCGCTAGAGTGGATGCTTATTCTCAAATAGATCCTGGCTGTCAATCTGATTTTCGCCAATGGCAATACTGATTCAGCTAACGTGACAATTGTAATAGAATCCATATTTAGCTGACTTCACCATTGAATTAACTCTAATTCAATGGGTAACCATAGTCCTACCAGATTATTTGAATTTTCCCATCAGAAGTGCAGGAACACTATTCATAACCCTACTTAAAGGTCTGAATAAACATCACTATTTTTCCATCAAGGAATGAATTACGGATTTCATTCTCCTTTTTTGGGATGGTAAAACACAGAATAGAACTTTAACAAACACTTCTACTTCAATAACCCCCAATTTTCAATTAGTTTTAATGAACATCTCGATTGTCATTAAATAATAGCAAAAGACATCTCCCGAAAGTATCTCGTACTTTTTGAAGGCTACAATTGGGGCAAATTATTTTCATTGTTAGCAAATTACAGGATAGGTGAAAAGTATAAAATTACAGGTAGTTTCAGAGATCACTTCATTTGGTGGGAGAAAAATCAATTTCTGATTACTAAACAGATAGAAAATACTCATTTGACTTGTACTTTCTAACATGGGAGTCGCAGGTCCACACCCGTCTACCTTGGCTTCACCTCTGCACGTCCTGACTACGTCGTACCTTCCTGCCAATATTGGGGAACATGAGGCTGCGGCGGGTCCTGAGCCTCCAGCCTATCAACTGTGCTGCCGATGCCACGTCAGTCGTGGCATGTGGCATGGTCCGATAGCTAAACACAAATATTGCTAGTTGCGTCTCCATGGACCCCGTGGCCTGTTTTCCATCCCTCTCTTAAAGGTTCGCACCGCTTGCTCGGCCAGCACATTCGAGGAAGGGTGATACGCGGCCGTGCAGATGTGCTGCACCCCGTTTGTTATCGTAAACCTCTTGAACCTGTCGGTGGTGAAGGGGGTGCCATTGTCTGTGACCAGTACCTCCGGAATGCCATGGGTGCTAAAAGAGTACCGTAGCTTCTTAACCGTAGCCTTCAACATGGTGGATGACATCCGATGAACTTCCAGCCACTTGAAACAGTCCTACAAAGAGTAAAAACATTGACCCTTGAAAAGGGCCGGCAAAATCGGCTTGTAGGCAAAATAAAGGCTGGCCTGGCCATTCCCATTGTTGTAGTGGGGCAGCTGGTGGGAGCTTCTGTTATTCCTGGCATATGGTGCGTTGGGCCAGTCATTCGATTGCACCATCCAAGCCTGGCCACCACACAAAGCTGCGGGCCAGCATTTTCATTTTTAATACCCCTGGGTGTCCGTTGTACAGATCGTGAAGGTGGCGTCTCTGCCCTGGCCTGGGACCACGGCACAAGTCCCGCACAAAAGGATGCTTCCATGCTGAGCTCCTGCGTTTTGGCTTCAAAGGCCCGTAGTTCTTCGGACAGCTTCCCTTTCTGGCTCCTGTGTAAGACTATGTGGTACACTTGCGCCAATACGGAGTCTTTTTGCATCCAGTCACGCATCTGAGCGCCGGTGACCGGCAAGGTGTCCATAAAGTTGTTGAAACGACTTTGACTCTCGGTGAGGATGAGGGGTGGGGGGTTCGCGGGGGAGGGGGGGGGGGGGGGGTGGTGTCATGTCGGCAGCAAGAGCCTGTTCAATGCATCTGCATTCGCAATTTGCGTGCCTGGGCGATGCTCTACTCGTACGCTGCGAGCTGAATTTGGGCGGGCGAGATTAGCGGGATTGCCTTATCCTCTTTAAAAAGCTCTAGCAGCAGCACAATGGGGAACTGACGCCAATATACATACTGATGAAATTTCTTAACTACGAAGGCCAGCTCTTCTTTCTCTATCTAGGCGTAATTGCGCTCCGCAGCGGCCAAAGTCCTTGACGCAAATGCTATCGGCCTTTCTCTTCCGTCAGCCATGCGGTGGGACAACAGAGCTCCGATTCCGTAAGGCAGTGCTGCACGCCACCAAAAGAGGCTTGGTGGGTTTGCAATTTGTCAATAATTCAGATGACGTTAGCTGCTGCTCCACACTGGCAAAAGCTTCCTCCTGAGGCAATCTCCATGCACATTGTTGATGCTTCTTCAGCAATGCGTGTAGTGGGGCATGGATGGCATCTAGGCCAGGAATAAATTCCCCGTAGTAGTTTATAAGACCTAAGAATGACTGTAACTCTGTTGCATTTTCCAGAGTGGGGGCTTGCCTAATCGCCCGCATATTTTCCTCCTCTAACTGGTGTAGTCCATCCCAATCCACACGATACCCCAGTATGTAACTTCCTTGGCGTAGAAAACACACCTTCCCCTCTTGACGCACATGTCCGCCTCGTAAAACCGGCGGAGGACTTCCTCCAGCTTGCTCAGGTGTTCCCTTTCCGTGGCTCCGGTGACCAAGATGACATCCAAGTTTACCGGCACACATGGTAGCCCTCTTACGATGTTCTCCATTGCCACTTCCAGTGACACTTTAAAATTTAAAAAAAGGAAATAAATTTAGAGTATCCAATTCTTTTTTTTCTTACCAATTAAGGGGCAATTTAGCATGGCCAATTCACCTACCCTGCCCAGCTTTTTGGGTTGTGAGGGTGAGACCCACGCAGACACGGGGAGACTGTGCAAACTCCACACGGACAGTGACCCGGAGCCAGGGTCGAACCCGGGTCTTCAGCGCCGTGTGACAGCAATGCTAGCCACTACACCACCATGCCACCCGCATCCAGTGACACTCCAAACAGCAGCCCCGTGTATTGGTAGAGGCACTTGTGGTTATTAATAACATAACACCTGGAATTGGCGGCTAGCTCCAGCTGGAAATAGGCATGGCTCATGTCGCGCTTGGAAAAGGGATGACCCCCAGATAATGTGGAGTATAGGTCTTCTAGGCATTGGGTACCTGTCCAGACAGGAGGCCTCGTTGATGGTCAACTTTTAATCACCGCACAGGCAGACAATTTTGTAAGGTTTTGGAACTGGGACGACAGGCGCTGTCCAAATCTGCAAACTACCGATTGGATGATACCAAGTTTCTGGGTCTGTCCTCTACTTTCGCCAGTAGCGCATAGGGGACTGGGCAGGCTCGGAAGTACTTAGGCTGGGCCTCAGGGTCCACCTATATTTTGCCCATGACGCCTAGTCCAGCCAGAGATGTTGTAGCCTGTCATGGCCCAGGAGACTTGGTCCGGGGCCCTTCGCTATTATAAACAGAAGCTTAATGTATTGCTTTCCGTAAGTAACAGGGGTCATCATCGTGCCTGTTATGGCTAGCGGATCCCTCATATAGGTCGCAAGCCTTGCCTCCGTGTCCCACAAACCAACTGTTGATCCCCAGTCCTGATTCTCTCAAAGGTCTGCCTCCCTATTACCAAAACTGTAGATGGCTGTTCACCTGGACAGTAATCTTGATAGGAGCGACAATTCAATTGCATACACTCCTCGTCATCTGGTTCTTCTAGTGCAGGTTCTGTGCTCTGGGTTGGCATCTTCCTCTGGTTGAGCGGCGGGTTTGCTGGCTGAGCTGTGGTTTCCTATCCCTGTGTTTTGCCATCCACAAAGGCACCACCTTAGGCCATCCTCCATCGATTTTCGGGGAGGTGTCCCACATGGTTGTAGCGGCCCTTAGCTAATGGCCTGGTCCCAGCAATGTTTGGGCCAGAGCGAGTTTATTGGGCCCCCAATTTTAGGGGTCACTTTGTGTTAGAATTGGGGGCCCTACACTGTTTACCTCCATCCCTGACATTCCCTGGAGTTCCTTTATTCCCTTCTCTGCGCTCTCCCGTGAGAGTGACGCAGAAATTGGGCCCCTCCACAGGCGATCAGAAGAATTACTGTCTGGCGATCATCCCCAACGATAGCGTTCACCTTGGAGAAAATAGCGTATGCGCTCCGCATGGCTGAGTTTAGTCCTCCACACTCTCATTGAAATTGTCGGTTCTACCTGGGCCGGCTTTAAAGGAACTGAGTTAACTAGTCTGCTAATGGGCCTCCGCCCCCCAGCAGCGGAGCTCATACTCCACTAGGCTCACGGGGAGATTAATTGGGTTATTACAGGAGGCAAGCTAACATGTCATTAAAACTCCAGTAACAGTTGGATATTGTCTTTCATCATACTGGTCTTTCTTCCGGGAGAGTTTTATCTGTTTCCAAACTTCCTTCCGAAGTGTGTCAATGGTTTACTTGGATTTCTGAATTATTAGCTGGTATTTTTCTGTGTAATCATTCTGTTGAATTTCTGGACCCTAAAGCGACTTTATGGTAGCTTCAGAGTTAAGGGAATTGCTTCCCAGAAATCATGTGCTGATTATGTAAGAACTGCTGGTTGGTGTTCAGCTGATCCTGCAATCAGTGAGCGCTGTGCTCTTTGAACAGCGGCACTGAGCTGCTGGCGCGCTGGCCTGCTGTCACAATTTCTAAGTGTACACTTCCTTTTACAACGAGGTGGCCTGAGAGAAAGGAACATCTGTGCTTCAAAGCATGCTGCCAAAAGTGGTCAGGGGAATACCTGACCAGAAATTATGTTGCTGATTGAAAAGCACAAGATTTGCTGTGGGATGTCAACTTGCAACAAATCATGCACTAGTTATATTACTGATGGGATACCATATAAATAAAGGTTATTCAAGATAGCCTCTCGCCTGAGGTGCAGTGATCCTCAGGTTAAATTACCGCCAGTCAGCTCTTCCCCCCTCAAAGGGGAAAGCGGCCAATGGACATCTGGGATTTGGTAACTTTACCTTTTGCCATATGAATAAAATATATGAAAATTATTACTAGCTGTTCTATTTGTTTGATATTCTGAGTTTACTGTACTGTAAGGTTAAAGAACTGGGATTAGATAATAAAGTCTGCTTCTCCTCTTTTGTTACATTCTACACTACATGATTCACTGCCCGCTGAATTGACTTAACAAGCAAATATTACAGCATTACCACTGGCGTGCCCTAAGGATGAACCTTCAACTCCTACTTTTTCATCCCAATGATGTTAGGTACTTCTTACCAGGTCTTGCATCTCCCCCTGGCACTAAGTTTGCTGCCAGAATGAGTTGTGAACAGTAAGTCACAACTTACTGTGTAAATGTGAGTGGAGATGTACAATGCAAGAAATTTCATAATTTAAATTTGCATTCAGTATTTTAGCTGTGATTACCAAGGGAGAGAATCACTGATTTTTTTTTTGTTCAGGGGCAATGTAACCTTTTTTAAGAAGGCACCAGAATGTGATGTACTTTTGGATTGCGGGTGGTATGGTTAATGGGAGGGGCAAGGTTTGTCAGTTGCTTCTGAACATCAAGCTGGACAGATGTGGTTCAGTTTGCTCTTAAAGGACTCTCTGTACAAAAGGCTTTGTACCTATATAGGTTCTGCTTAATTGGGATGTAGAGGCAGGTTTCAGGAAGCAAGTTCAGATTTTGTCATTATTAACTGTAAAGCTATTTCTGTGTTGCTAATGTGATTAATTCTGTGTTTAAATTGAAGTTTGTTTTACCATAAAAGCTGTCTGCTGGACAGTGTTATTACCCCTGTGGGACAGTGGCATTTCCCCACGGATTTTTACCAAATGCAAATTGTGGGTTTGGATCTGAACAAAATATTGGGGTTCTGGTGCAGACTCATAACCATAAACCATTTGAGTATTATGCATCTGCTGAGAAGAATCGGGAGATTGAAGGTGGTGAATGTAAAGCGAGGTGTGTGTAATGGGAAGTGAGGAAGGAGTTCTAGGAGGATTTGCTGATTGTGTAAGTGCTAGGATGTGAGAAGAGAATGATGTCTGTATTTAATGTGAAGAGAACAAAGGAAGAAGGTGTTTGCAATAAAGAGAGGTGTTGTAGTGAGTTCTTGTAATTGTAAGAAGTCTTACAACACCAGATTCATTCACCTGAGGAAGGAGCAGTGCTCCAAAAGCTAGTGTTTGAAACAAACCTTTTGGACTTTAACTTGGTGTTGTAAGACTTCTTACTGTGCTCACCCCAGTCCAGCGCCGGCATCTGAATGATGTTGATGGAAGATACAGAATTATTGAGAAAGATGGATGAGGGAGTGAAAGGGATGTTGAATGAAATGCAGTAATGAAGAATTGTACTCAATCTGGCTCCTCTTATAAGCTTCTTTTTTTAAAAAAAAATTTTTTATTAAGGTTTTTTAACAACACAATTTTTTCCCCTTACAAACAATAACCCCCTCCCCCGTAACAAAATAACGCAAATTCTCCCTGAGCAAGATATGTACATGGCAAGATGGTACATTTACATAGCTTTATACACTGGCTCTTGGCCGCGCGTTCCATTTCTCCCCCCCCCCTTCATGCCATCTCCTGCTCGATCATCCCCTCAAACAGTCTCTCGTTCCCCCCCCCCCCCCCCGTTGCTGCTGCTGCTGACCGAACTTCCTCTAACGCTCCGCGAGGTATTCTGGAAACGGTTGCCACCGCCTGTAAAACCCCTGTGCAGACCCTCTCAAAGCAAACTTAATTCTCTCCAATTTCATGAACCCCGCCATGTCATTTATCCAGGCCTCCAGGCGAGGGGCCTTCGCCTCCTTCCACAATAGCAAGACCCTTCGCCGGGCTACTAGGGACGCAAAGGCCAGAATTCCGGCCTCTTTCGCCTCCTGCACTCCCGGCTCGTCCACTACTCCAAATATTGCTAGTCCCCAGCTTGGCTTGACCCGGAATTTCACCACCTGGGATATTACTCCCGCCACTCCTCTCCAGAACCTCTCCAATGCCGGGCATGACCAAAACATATGGACATGGTTCGCCATTCCCCCTGAACATCTTTCACATCTATCCTCTACTCCAAAGAACCTACTCAGTCTCGCCCTCGTCAAATGCGCTCTGTGAACCACCTTAAATTGTATCAGACTGAGCCTGGCACACGAGGAGGAGGAATTAACCCTACCTAGGGCATCAGCCCATAACCCCTCCTCAATCTCTTCCCCCAGCTCCTCCTCCCATTTACCTTTCAGTTCTTCTACTAGCGCTTCCCCCTCTTCTTTCATCTCTTGGTATATTTCCGACATCTTGCCCTCCCTGACCCATACCCCCGAGATCACCCTATCTTGAACTTCTTGTGCCGGGAGCAACGGAAATTCCCTCACCTGTCGCCTCACAAAAGCCCTCACCTGCATATATCTAAATGCGTTTCCCGGGGGTAACTCAAATTTCTCCTCCAGTGCCCCTAGGCTCGCAAATGTCCCGTCAATGAACAGGTCCCCCATTCTTCTAATCCCCGCCCGATGCCAGCCTTGGAACCCCCCGTCCATCTTCCTCGGGACAAACCGGTGGTTACCCCTAATCAGGGACCACACCGATGCTCCCATTGCACCCCTGTGCCTTCTCCACTGGCCCCAGATCCTTAGCGTTGCCACCACCACCGGGCTTGTGGTGTGTTTTGTCGGCGAGAGCGGCAGCGGTGCCGTTACCAACACCCCCAGGCTCGTTCCTTTACAGGACACCATCTCCATCCTCTTCCATGCCGCCCCCTCTCCCTCCATGACCCACTTGCGGATCATCGCCACGTTTGCTGCCCAGTAGTAACTCTCTAGGTTTGGCAAAGCCAACCCTCCTCGGTCCCTGTTGCGTTCCAAGAACCCTCTTCTAACCCTCGGTGTCTTACTTGCCCACACATATCCCATAATACTCCTCCCTACTTTCTTGAAAAAGCCCTTGGTGATCACGATGGGGAGGCACTGAAACACAAACAAAAACCTCGGGAGGACCACCATTTTGACCGACTGCACCCTACCCGCCAGCGAGAGCGGGAGCATGTCCCATCTTTTAAAATCCTCCTCCATTTGCTCCACCAACCTCGTCAAATTCAGTTTATGTAGGGCCCCCCAACTTCTGGCCACCTGTATCCCCAGATACCGAAAACTTCTCTCCGCCCTCCTCAGCGGTAGGTCCCCTATCCCTCTTTCTTGGTCCCCTGCCTGTAACACAAAAAGCTCACTCTTCCCTACATTAAGCTTGTAGCCCGAGAACGCCCCAAACTCCTTCAGAGTCTGCATGACCTCCACCATCCCCTCTATTGGGTCCGCCACGTATAACAGCAGGTCATCCGTGGATAGCAATACCCGATGCTCCTCTCCCCCACGGACTATCCCCCTCCATTTCTTGGACTCCCTAAGTGATATGGCCAAGGGTTCGATTGCCAGTGCAAACAACAGGGGGGACAGGGGGCACCCCTGCCTCGTCCCTCGGTAAAGCCGAAAGTACTCCGACCTCCGCCGGTTCGTCACTACACTCGTCACCGGGGCGCTATAAAGGAGCTTAACCCATCTAAACAACCCTCCCCAGAACCCAAACCTGCACAATACCTCCCAGAGGTACTCCCACTCTACTCGGTCAAAGGCTTTTTCCGTGTCCATAGATGCCACTATCTCCGCCTCTCCCTCCTCCGATGTCACCATTATCACGTTCAAGAGCCGCCGCACATTGGTATTTAACTGCCTGCCCTTTACACATCCCATCTGGTCCTCATGAATCACCCCCGGGACACAGTCCTCAATCCTCGTGGCCAGCACTTTTGCCAATAACTTAGCGTCCACATTGAGGAGTGATATCGGCCTGTACGATCCACATTGCAGTGGATCCTTGTCTCGCTTAAGAATCAAGGAGATTGTCGCCTCCGACATTGTCTGGGGCAGGCAGGGTTCCCTCCTCTCTTGCCTCATTAAAGGTCCTCACTAGCAGCGGGGCCAGCAGGTCCACATATTTTCTATAGAACTCCACCGGGAACCCGTCCGGCCCCGGGGCCTTCCCCGCCTGCATGCTCCCCAAACCCTTGCTCAACTCCTCCAACCCAATTGGTGCTCCCAAACCAACCGCCTCCTGCTCCTCCACCTTCGGAAACCCCAGCTGGTCCAGAAATCGCCTCATCCCCCCCTTCCCCCCCTGGGGGCTGGGACCTGTACAGCTCTTCATAGAAGGTCTTGAATACCTTATTTATTTTCGTGGCACTTCGAACTGTGGCTCCCCTTCCATCTTTGATTCCCCCTATTTCCCTCGCTGCCGCCCTCTTACGGAGCTGGTGCGCCAGCATCCGACTAGCCTTTTCCCCGTACTCGTAGGTCGCCCCCTGCGCCTTCCTCCACTGTGCCTCCGCCTTGCCCGTGTTCAGCAGGTCAAACTCCATCTGGAGCCGTCGCCGTTCCCTAAGTACTCTTTCCTCCGGGGCCTCTGCGTATCTCCTGTCCACTTGCAAGATCTCCCCCACTAACCTCTCCCCTTCCATTCCCTCTATCTTCTCCCTATGAGCCCTAATGGAGATCAGTTCTCCCCTGACCACCGCCTTCAACCCCTCCCATACCACCCCCACTCGCACCTCCCCGTTGTCGTTGGCCTCCAAGTACCTTTCAATGCACCCCCTCACCTTCCCACACACCACCTCATCAGCCAGCAGTCCCACGTCCAACTGCCACAGCGGGCGTTGGTCCCTCTCCTCTCCCAGCCCCATTTCCACCCAGTTCGGGGCATGGTCCGAAACGGCTATGGCCGAATACTCCGTCCCCTCCACTCTCGGAATAAGCGCCCTACCCAGAACAAAGAAATCTATCCGGGAGTAAGCCTTATGCACGTGGGAGAAAAAAGAAAATTCCCTGGCCTGCGGTCTTGCAAACCTCCATGGGTCCACTCCCCCCATCTGATCCATAAACCCCCTGAGCACCTTGGCCGCCGCCGGCCTCCTGCCCGTCCTTGATCTGGAGCGGTCCAGTGCTGGGTCCAGCACTGTATTAAAGTCCCCTCCCATTATCAGTCCTCCTGCCTCCAGGTCCGGAATGCGCCCCAACATGCGCTTCATAAATCCAGCATCATCCCAGTTTGGGGCGTATACATTTACCAACACCACCCTCGTCCCTTGCAGCCTACCACTCACCATCACATATCTCCCTCCATTATCCGCTACAATAGTCTTGGCCTCAAATGGCACATGCTTTCCCACCAGAATTGCCACCCCTCTATATTTCGCGTCTCATCCCGAGTGAAATACCTGTCCTACCCATCCCTTTCTTAACCTGACCTGGTCCGCCACCTTCAGGCGTGTCTCTTGGAGCAATGCCACATCTTCAAGTGCACGAACACTCGAGCCCTCTTCACCGGCCCATTCAGGACCCTCACGTTCCACGTTATCAGCCGGATTGGGGGGACTCTCACCCCCCCCCCCCCCCCCCCCCCACCCCCCCCTCCCGCCGACTAGCCAGCTCCTTTTCTGGGCCAGTCACTTGTCCGCGCCTCCCTCACTCTCCAGTCCCCCAGCCGGGGAACCCCCCTCCCAGCCACCTCTTCTGTGTCCCGTTCTCTTTCGGCCAGTGCAGCAGCAACCCTTCCCCCCCCACTTCCCCCCTTCCCCCTCCCTCCTCTCCCCCCCCTTCCCCCCCCCCCCGCTGGATCCCCGTCTAGCTTTTTTGCTCCCCCCATATCTCTCCCGTAAGTCAGCTGACCCCTGCTGACCCCGGCTTCTCCCGCCATCGCTTTGACCCCCCCCCCCCCCCGTGTGGGAATCTCCCAATCAATATACATTCCTTCGTTCCCCTTCCCGCCATTCTTGCCGCGCGCGGGAACGAAAACCCCGCGCTTTCCAAAGCCTGCCCCGCCCATGGCGCAGCTCCTGTCGTGGCCTTGTCTCCCTCCCCTAGCCCATATAGCATTTCCTGCGCGTGATTGACCCCCTATGTACAACAACCATCATACTTCAACCCTCAAACACCCCCCTCCCACACAAACCCTCAATTAGAGTCCAATTTTTCAGCTAGTATAAAGGTCCACACCTCTTCGGGCGTTTCGAAGTAGTGGTGTTGGCCATTATGTGTAACCCACAGTCGCGCTGGCTGCAACATTCCAAATTTCACTCCTTTCCGATGCAGCACCGCTTTGGCCCGGTTGAAACCCGCTCTCCGCTTAGTGACCTCCGCGCTCCAGTCCGGGTATATTCTGATCTCCGCGTTGTCCCACTTGCTGCTCCGTTCCCTCTTGGCCCATTTCAGGACCCTCTCTCTGTCCGTAAACCGGTGAAAACTCACCACCATCGTCCTTGGCGGCTCTTTTGCCTTGGGCTTCCTCGCTAGCACTCAGTGCGCCCCATCCAGCTCCAGCAACCCCGGGGGGGCCTCCGCACCCATCAGCGTCCCGATCATTGTGCCCGCATATGCCGCGGCATCGGCCCCCTCCACTCCTTCTGGGAGTCCCAGGATCCTCAAGTTGTTTCTCCTCGACCTATTCTCCAGGTCTTCGAGTCTTCCCGCCCACGTCTTGTGCAGCGCCTCGTGCCGCTCCACTCTCTCCGCCAAGCCCACGAGCTCATCGTCGTTCACGTTCACTTTTTCCTGGACCTCCTGGATCTTCACCTCTTGGGCTTTCTGGGTTGCTCCAAGCCCTTCAATTATCGCCAGCATAGGCGCCACCATCTCCTTGCGCATCTCCTCAAAGTAGTGCTTGATGAACTCCTGCATCTCTTCTTTGTCTGTTGGCGCCGCCATTTTTTTTTTTTTTTCCCTTCATCTCTCGCTGCTCCAGGTCCGCTTTTTTTGCCGTTTCGCTGCGGGTCTGATCCATGCAGGTTGGTAGGGGACCTTTCTTCTTCCTTCCCCATGGGTTGATTTTCAAAAAAATGCCGTTGGGGCTCCGTTATCGGGCCCGAAAGTCCATTTTTGCGGGAGCTGCCGAATCGCGCGGCTCAGCTCCACATTGCCGCAACCCGGAAGTCCTTATAAGCTTAATTAACATTTTCCTACACTGAAGCTAGGACCTAGGGGTGATGGTACTTGCACTGGCCCTCTGATCCACTGTTGTACACACCTACCAGATAGTCATTCCGCTTCTGCTCCTCTGTGGGCTGGAGAACTATGTCTCTCCTTACCCAGACTGTCTCCAGCAGGACTACCAGCAAGGCATCCATGAACCTGATAGCAGCCCCGCAACTTACTATTTCCAATCTAACTAGCCCACCTTGTTCCAATGAATTCTTTCAGAATAAAATGCCACTTTGTTATAAGAAATGCATTCCTGTTTTAAGTGGGCATCAAAAGGCCTGCCTAAAATTGCATAGAGGAAATGGGCAGATTCCCCATTGCCTGATGTGATCAGGTGGTGTTGCTCTTTTATGTTGGCTCTGAATATGGCGGTCAATATGGTCGCCTTCCTTAATTCTAATTACGTTTGGTCTAGAGTCACCAGGTATCTGTCGATACCGCCACAAGGTTCAAAACCGAATACTGATCAAAGACTCAGTACACCAGTTAGTTAGTTCAAAGTCAATGCTTATTTATTTACACACACAGTTAATATCTATTCATGCACGAAACGCTACAGACTAAAACTATCACTACTGCTAAAGCCTATACTTAGCTTCGGGCGCCCACTCAGTCAGAGGAACAATGGCCGTTGTTCGGATCTGAGGCTGCTGGGGTCGAAGTGGTGAAAGGGAACAGCTAAGGTTGTCCGTCTGGTAGCGAGCGTTGATCTTGGACTTACTTGCTTCTGGTGCAGCTGATGGATGGTTCTCTCCGCTGTGAGAGCCGGAGCCAAGAGAGCGATTCTCTCTTGGGAGCTCCTTATACCCAAAGGGGCTTCGTGCTCTTTTGGGCGGGCCTTGAACTTGGCCCCAATCAATTGGGCCGTTTCTTGATCATTCCTATTGATTTCATCCAATAAAGGGGTGGGTGCCCCGATGGCTGGGCGTGTCCTAGGTGGCCGTTGGCATGCTTTGTTTCAGTCTCCTCTGGCGCCGGGGTGTCTGCCTTAGTATCGGTTACTCAAATGTTACTCTTTTGTTCCCGGAGATGGGCCATTAGTATGCTACTGGGCCTACAGTTTTGGTCTTGTCTGGGAGCTGCGGCTCCAATATACAGACAAGCTCTGAACCTGCTTGTTTTCTCAGCATTGTCCATTTTCCCTGCAATCTTTGCAAAGTGTCCATTTTGTAATCGGGAAGTGGCCATCCCAGATGGCTACAGTGGGAAATCTGTCAATCATTAAAATGAAGGGCAAGAATTAAAATCAGCCTGGGCAGCACATTGGGGATATCATGAGGGGATTGTTGGTCGGCTGGCCCACTCAATTCCTGCCCTGGGTTAAATTCGGGACTTATTGCAATAGCGGTAAGCCGTTCCTTCTGTTTGTAGAAAGTCATTCTTGTAATATTGGTGTCCAGATAGCCCCCTGATACATGAACTGAAATTTCACCTGGATTTGGAATTGAGCTGAAGGTTCCCAAAATTGAGTTTTCTCCACTTTACCTTTGTTTTTGATACAAACTTTTTAACTTCAAATTTTAACTTGTAAGAAGTATATTTGATTTCAAAGCATTTTAATATATTTGTTCGTACTTAATCATCTGTGTTTAGATGCTAAGTAGCATGGGGACAGCTGTGACTGTCCTGCTTTTCCTGCACAATGGAATAAGTAAAAATAACTTTTTTCAAAATACATGTATTAAAATCAAATTTAAATACAAAGAAAAAATACTTAATGTACTTATTATCAATGTTGATCTGAAATCACTGGCTTTCAGGAATATCAGTAAGATATCCAAACCGTTTAACAGACTTAATGGTATTCATCTTCTGATTTCTTCTGTAGGTTCTGTGGAGACCACAAGCCATTTTCCTTCCACAGTAATAGCTCCAATTTACTAATAACATTTCATTCCAGTAAAACATACACACAAAGTTTTGCTGCTGACTTCATAATCACTGATGGTAAGAATCAAGTTTTGAATCTTTTCATTCGTTAAATTTATCATCTAACACAGAGCCAAATGTAAATACATAATATACTTAAATTATTGCAATTGCTGATCTGAAATAGAGAAAATGTTTTCCAGAATATGCTACTGATTTTGTGTTTAATGCTGGAACAGTTGTAGTACAAAAATGGAATAGGAATGCATCCTGTTGCACATCTACCATTTTAATGTCTGCTGGATTTCTAGTTGGAAGTGATGGATGGCATTTATGCATCAGTCACATACAGGTGATCTATTCAACTGATAACCAAAGGTTGGAAGTATGTCATTCAGTGTATTTCCTATCATTTGAGCTTCAGCAATGTTGAATGTCAAGAATGCCTGTTTGCTTCTGGGATACAAAACATTACCTTTTAAAAATAATGCATTTTCCCTATTTAAAAAAAGTGGTTGAGAAAGGAGAAGAATGGGTTTTCCTGAAGTTTTACTTTTGAAAATAATGTACTTTATTACAAAAATGTGTACAAAGAACAGTAACATACACAACACACTCAACCTCACAATCCACAGATTGTACAATTTTGACGCCCTATCCTGCCCTGTGACGAACAGTTCTTCAAACATTGTCATGAACGGGCGGCACAGTGCAAAGTGGTTAGCACTGCTGCCTACGGCGCTGAGGACCCGATCCTGGGTCACTGTCCGTGTGGAGTTTGTACGTTCTCCCCGTGTCTGTGTGGGTTTCACCCCCACAACCCAAAGATGTGCAGGGTAGGTGAATGTGGCCACGCTAAATTGCCCCTTAATTAGAAAAAAAAAAAATTGGGCACTCTAAATTTATTTTTAAAAACATTGTCATTAACATTGCCCACCGTATCCCGAAGCCCTTCTCTGACCCCCTCAACTCAAATTTGATTCTTTCCAACCATAGAAAGTCAAACAGGTCCTCCGGTGGCGTATCCACCCTCCAATTCAACAAGATCCTCCGCTGGGCAATTAGAGAGGCGAAGGCCACGATACCGTCCCCCCTCCCGTTCATCAGCTGCAGCATTTCCGATACCCCAAGGATCACCACCTTTGGGTCGGCCTGACCTTCACATCCACAATTTTGCACAATGGCCCAAACACCGCTTCCCAGTAACTCTCCAACTTCTCACAATCCCAGAACATGTGCATGTAGTTCGCCGGCTGCCGCCCACACTTCTCGCACTTGTCGGCCACCCCTTGAAAGAACCCACTCACCCTTGCCCGAGTCCTATCCACCCTATGCACTACCTTAAACTGAAGCAAGCTCATCCTCATGCAGGAGGGAGGAGGTTGAATTCATCCTGCGCATTGCCTCACACCACGAACCCCAAACTATTGCCCCTGCTCCCCCAACCCCCATATATATCTCCAATCCTATCCTCTCCCGACTCGTTCAGGAGCAGCAATTGCTCCAACACTGTACACCCTGAGAACCTGGGAAACGTCCTCCATTACTTTCTTGCAAAGTCCCAAACCTGCATATATCTGAATTCACTCTCCCCTCGGTAACTCAAACCTCTCTCGCAACACATCCAATCATGCAAACTGCCATTCCAGATACAAATCCCTCTCCATCTCCCCCAGCTTAAACTTATGGTTCCTGTACAGTGGCGTCAACACTGATATCCCTTCCAATTTAATTTGCCTCCTCAGCTGATTCCACATCGTGATCATTGACTGTACTATCGGACTCCTGTACTTCCCCGGGCCAATGGCTGTGGAGCCGTCGTCATGGCCCTCAAGCTGGATCCCCTACAGGTCTCCTGGAAGTTTTACTTTTATTAAACATGTAGGGCATGATCAACCCGAATGGGAGCAGAGTCCGTCAGTGCGTGTGATTAGCTGGGTGATCGCTGGCACTCATGGTGGAGGACATTAGTACCATACCAATAGTAACAGGTAATGCAGAGGTAATAGAAAGGGAGGAACTTAGAGCAATCATCATCAATAGGGAAAAAGTAGAAACAAACAATTGGGATCGAAGGCAGACAAGTCCCTAGGGCATCAGGCCTACATCGTGGGGTCTTAAAGAAAGTGGCAGCAGAGATGGTGGATCCATTGGTTCTAATGTTCCAAAATTCCTATGATGTGTGAAAGGTTCCAGTGGATTGAAAAAATGCAAATGTAACGCCCTTATTCAAAAAGGGAGGGAGGCAGTAAGTAGGAAACTATAGACTAGTTTGTTTAACATATGTCGTTGGGAAATTGTTCAAATCCATCAATAAGGAAGTAATAGCAGGACATTTAGAAAGTCAAAACGCAATCCACCAGAGTAAATTGTGTTTGACTAATTTGCTAGTTGTTCTTTGTAACAAGCAGAGTGGATAATGGGCATCCTCTAGATATAGTATATCTGGACTTCCAGAAGACATTTGGTAAGGTACTGCAGAAAAGGTTAATACACAAAGTAAGATCACATGGTGTTGGGGGTCAATTATTAGCTTGGATAGAGGACTGGCTAACTGACATAGGTAGGGAGTCAGGATAAATGTGTATTTTTCTGTTTTGCAAAATGTAACAAGTGGGGTGCCACAGGGTTTGGTCCTCCGGTCCCAACTATTTACAATCTATATTAATGACTTAGATGCAAGGATAAAATGTATTATAGCTAAATTTGTAGATGACACTAAAATAGGTGGGATTTGAAGTTGCAATGAGAAAATAACATAGAAACAGGAATAAGCCATTCAACCCCTTGAACCTATCCTACCATTTATCAGATCATGGCCAATCTGTGGCTTAACGTCATGTACCTGCTGTTGGCCCATATCCCTGACTAGCTTTACTTAACAAAAATCTATCTACCTCTGATTTAAAATGAATAACTGTTTGAGCTTTAATTGCTGTTTGTGGGAAAGAGTTCCAAACCTCTACCACCCTTTGAGTGAAGAAGTGCTTCCGAAATCTCTCCTGAATAGCATAGCCATGATTTTTTTACTAAGTCCCCTTGTTTTAGAATCTCCAGCCAGTGGAAATAGTTTATCTTTATCTACCCCGTTAATATCTTAAATACCTCGATCAGAGTATCCCTTAACCTTCTAAATTCTAGTGAAAACAGACCTAATTTGTGTGATCTCTCTTAACTTAACAGAGAAATCAGAAAGTTAAGGGGCATGGGATACAGGGAAACTTGGCTGTCTGGATACAGAATTGGCTGGCCGAAAGAAGACAGCGAGTGGTAGTGAATGGAAAGTATTCCGCTGGAGGTCAGTGACCAGTGGTGTCCTGCAAGGATCTGTTCTGGGACCTCTGCTCTTTGTGGTTTTCATAAATGACTTGGTTGAGGAAGTGGAAGGGTGGGTTAGTAAGTTTGCCGATGACACAAAGGTTGGTGGAGTTGTAGATAGTGTTGAGGGTTGTTGCAGGTTACAACAGAACATTGACAGGATGCAGAGCTGGTCTGAGAAGCGGCAGATGGAGTTCAACCTTGATAAATGTGAAGTGATTCATTTTGGAAAGTCGAATTTGAATGCTGAATTCGGGGTTAAAGGCAGGATTCTTGGAAGTGTGGAGGAACAGAGGGATCTTGGGGTCCACATACATAGATCCCTCAAAGTTGCCACCCAGGTTAATAGGGTTGTTAAGAAGGTGTACGGTGTGTTGGCTTTCATTAACAGGAGGATTGAGTTTAAGAGCCATGAGGTTTTGCTGCAGCTTTATAAAACTCTAGTTAGACCACACTTGGAATATTGTGTCCAGTTCTGGTCGCCTCATTATAGGAAGGATATGGATGGTTTGGAGAGGTTACAGAGGAGATTTACCAAGATGCTGCCTGGACTGCAGGATATATCTTATGAAGAAAGGTTGAGGGAGCTACGGCTTGTCTCACTGGAGCAAAGAAGGCAGAGAGGTGACTTGATAGAGGTGTACAAGGTGATGAGAGGCATGGATAGAGTGGATAGCCAGAGACTTTTCCCCAGGGTGGAAATGGCTGTCACGAGGGGACATAATTTTAAGGTGATTGGAGGAAGGTATAGGGGAGATGTCAGAGGTAGGTTCTTTACACAGAGAGTGGTGGGTGTGTGGAATGCACTGCCAGCAGAGGTGGTGGAGTCAGAGTCATTAGGGACATTTAAGCGACTCTTAGGCACACGGACAGCAGTAAATTGAAGGGGTGTAGGTTAGGTTGATCTTAGATTAGGATAAATGGTCGGCACAACATTGTGGGCTAAAGGGCCTGTACTGTGCTGTACTGTTCTATTAACGCTCATGGTCCACGTATCATTTTAGTAAACCTACATTGCACTCCCAAGGCCAAAATATCCTTCCTAAGGTGTGGTGCCCAGAACTGCTCATAGTACTCAAGTGGGGTCTAACCAGGGTTTTGTATAGCTGCTAGTGTTATACAAGAAATTGAAGTGTCTTTATACTCCAATCCTCAAAATACAAATTCCGTTAGCATTTTTGGTTATTTTCTGCACTTGTTCGTGGCATGTTAAGGATCTATGCACCTGAATCCCCAAGTCTCTTTCGAAATTCACTGTACCCGAACCTCTTTCCATTTAAATAATAATAATAACCTTTTATTGTCACAAGTATGAAGTTACTGTGAAAAGCCCCTAGTCGCCACATTCCGGCGCCTGTTCGGGTAAGCTGGTACGGGAATTGAACCCGTGCTGCTTGCCTTGTTCTGCATCACAAACTAACTGTCTAGCCCACTGAGCTAAACCAGCCCCTAAAGTAGGAAGTAGTCTGTTCTATTCTTTTTTGTCCAAAATGGATAACCTCACTTGCTTACATTGAATTCCATCTGCCACAAATTTGCCCATTCACCTCGTCTGTTAGCATGAAATTGCAAGGGTATATTATCACCGAGGCTGTTCTACAATGCCACCTAACTTTGTATCATCAGCAAATTGGATATATGACTTTCTACGCCATAGTCCAAGTCATTAATTAATAATTGAGATCCCAACACAGATCCCTGTTGTTATATTACCATTGATGGTAATATGTTGTGTTCTTTGCCTTTTCTTCCAGAATGATCCGATGTGTTGTTGATAAAGAATCCACCAATCAAAAGATTGAAACAAAACTAATTTACTATGAAACTATTAATTAAATGAAGTTTGCACACTCTACTGAGCTATAGTTAATAATTAAGTAATATTGAATCTATCCAGCAGTACTAAATAATCGAAATAGTCATTAACTACACTATGATCTACCCTCGTGTTAACTCTGTCTAATCTAATCTTCTAATGCTGTCCCAGAATTCCCTCAGGGTCTGACTTAAATACAGAGAAGCAGTGGCACCCTCTAGTTTTTGACTTACACAGAGATGTAATAATTAACCCTTCACTAACCTTACCATATACATATCATTACACCTGTGGTACAAAACTAGTCACCTCCTGCCAATTAGAGTTTTTGCCCATTATCCCCACTTCGTCGCCTGCCACTCAACAAATTTCCTAATGATGTCAATAATTTGCCCCCAACTCCAGGGGCTTCCACCTTAGTTTTAAAAAATATATATTTATTCAATTTTCAACAAAACATTCCAAACAGAAAAAAAAGAATAAAGCACAAAACAAGCAAAAATTATACATGAGATTTCCAACAAAATACAATAACCCCCATTTAACAAATAAACACGCCAGTAAGGAAAATGCCCCACTCTAACCTAAACAAAACAGAAAAACCAACCCCCCCCCCCTTCCCCTCCCCCACCCCCTCCGCCTCCCTCTCTCCCCTCCCCCCATGGGTTGCTGCTGCTGTTGACCTCCACCTAACGTTCCGCGAGAAAGTCTAGGAACGGTTGCCACCGCCTGGAGAACCCCTGCATAGACCCTCGCAAGGCAAACTTTATCCTTTCCAGCTTGATGAACCCTGCCATATCGTCAATCCAAGCTTCCACGCTTGGGACCTTCGCATCCCTCCACATTAGTAGGATCCTCCGCCGGGCTACCAGGGACGCAAAGGCCAGAACACCGGCATCTTTCGGCTCCTGTACTCCCGGCTCATCCGATACCCCAAATAATGCTAGCCCCCAGCTCGGCTTGACCCGGGTGTTCACCGCTTTGGACATAATCCTCGCAAAGCCCCTCTAGAACCCCTCCAGCGCCGGGCATGTCCAGAACACATGGGCGTGATTTGCTGGGCTCCCCGAGCAACTCACACACTTGTCCTCCACACCAAAAAACCTACTCATCCTCGCCCCTGTCATATGCGCCCTATGGACAACTTTGAACTGTATTAGGCTGAGCCTGGCGCAAGAGAAGGAAGAATTAACCCTACTCAGGGCATCAGCCCACAGATCTTCATCCAGCTCCTCCCCCAGCTTCTCCTCCCACTTACCCTTTAACTCCTCCACCGAGGCCTCCTCTGCCTCCTGCAGTTTCTGATAGATCGCCGAGACCTTGCCTTCTCCAACCCATACACCCAAAATCACCCTGTCCTGAATCCTTCGTGCTGGGAGCAGCGGAAATTCCCTCACCTGCCGTCTCACAAACGCCCTCACTTGCATGTACCTAAAAGCATTCCCGGGAGGTAACCCAAATTTCTCCTCTAGCGCCCCTAGGCTCGCAAAAGTCCCATCGATGAATAGGTCCCCCATTCTTTTAATCCCTGCCTGATGCCAGCTCAGAAACCCACCATCCATCCTACCCGGAATGAACCTGTGGTTCTCTCATATCGGGGACCAGACCGAGGCCCCCACCTCGCCCCTATGTCGCCTCCACTGCCCCCAGATCTTCAGAGTCGCCACCACCACCGGACTCGTGGTGTACCTTGTCGGCGGAAGCGGCAATGTGCCGTCAACAGCGCCCCCAGACTCATACCCACACGAGACGCCACCTCTAGCCTCTTCCACGCCTCCCCCTCTCCCTCCATTACCCACTTACGGATCATTGCCACATTAGCTGCCCAATAATAGCCACATAGATTCGGCAGCGCCAGACACCCCCCCCCCCCCCTCCCGCCCCGCCCCCGCCCCGTCCCCGTCCCTGCTATGTTCCAAAAACACCCTCTTCACCCTCGGGGTCTTATTCGCCCATACGAATCCCATAATATTCCTGCTTACCCGTTTAAAAAAAGCCTTGGGGATTAGGATGGGCAGGCACTGGAACACAAACAGTAACCTCGGGAGGACCGTCACCTTGACCGACTGCACCCTACCCGCCAGGGAGAGTGGCAGCATATCCCATTTCTTGAAATCCTCCTCCATCTGTTCCACCAACCGTGTCAAATTGAGCTTGTGCAGGGTCTCCCAGCTCCAAGCTACCTGGATCCCCCCGCCTCCCCCTGTTGATCAATGTGCGCTCTCCTCCAGCACTACCCTCCCCCCCTGGCCCCGCCCCTCTCTTCCTTAGTGCGGGAAAAAGCCCGCGCTTTCCATCCGTGCCGGCCCCGCCCCCTATGGCGCAGCTCCTTTTTGTGCGACCTCGCCCCAGCTCCCCAACCCTGGGCTTCCAACCCCCCCTTCATCAGCGAGGACTTGCCCCTACAGTACCGACGCCCACACTCTCACACAGCCCCCACATCATATCCACTCACCCCTTCCCATTTCCCCTCTTCCCAACCTGAAACCAGAAGAAGAACACCCCCAAAATACAGTAAACACCCCCCCCCACAACAAACCCTCAGTTCGAGTCCAGCTTTTCAGTCTGAATACTGGTCCACGTCTCATCGGGCACCTCAAAATAGTGGTGGCGGTCCTGAAATGTGACCCACAATCGCGCTGGCTGCAGCATTCCAAACTTCACCCCCTTCCTATGGAGAACCGCCTTGGCCCGATTAAAACCAGCCCTCTTCTTGGCCACCTCCGCACTCCAGTCCTGGTAGACACGGATCTCCATATTCTCCCACCTGCTGCTCCGTTCTTTCTTCACCATCTCAGCTTGCACTCTGTCTATAAAGCGGTAGAACCTCACCACTACAGCCCTTGGCGGCTCGTTGGCTTTGGGTCTCCTTGCCAGGACTCGATGAGCCCCATCCAGCTCCAGGGGCCTCGGGAAAGCTCCCGCGCCCATCAGCGCGTTGAGCATTGTAACTACATATGCCCCAGCGTCGGACCCCTCCACTCCTTCAGGGAGACCCAGAATCCGAAGATTCTTCCTCCTCGACCTGTTCTCCAGATCCTCAAACTTCTCCTGCCACTTCTTGTGTAGCGCCTCGTGCGCCTCCACCTTCACCGCCAGGCCCAAAATCCCATCCTTGTTCTCTGATGCCTTCTGCCGCACCTCTCGAATCGCCGCCCCTTGGGTCTTCTGGGTCTCCACCAGCTTTTCGATCGACGCCTTCATTGGCATCAGCATTTCTGCTCTCAGCTCCGCAAAGCAGTTTTTAAGGAACTCTTGCTGCTCCCGCGACCACTGCTCCCACGCTGCTTGATCTCCACCCGCCGCCATCTTGCTTTTCCTCTCCCGCTCTCTTCGCTGCTCCAAAACCACTTTTTTGATCGCTCCACTCCTGGTCCACTCCATACAGTGCTGGGGGAACATTACTATCACCTTCCCACACTGGGAACCGTCGTACAAGTGCCGCTGGGGCTCCTCAAAAGGGCCCAAAAAAGTCCGTTCTTGGCGGGAGCTGCCGAACGTGCGACCTACCTAGGCATAGCCGCAACCGGAAGTCGGCTTCCACCTTAGTTGACAGTCTCTTATGTGGGACGTTACCAAATGCCTTCTGGAAGTCTATATAAATACATCCATAGACATTCCCCTGTCCACTACCTTATTCATGTCTTTAAAAAATTCAGTAAGATTAGTCAGGCATGACCCTCCCTTCACGAATCCATGCTGGTTCTGCCTGATCAACCGAATGTTTTGAGGTGTTCAGTTACCACCATCCCTGATTATAGACTCCAGCAATTTTCCCACCACAGATGTTGGGCTAACCGGTACGTAGTAAAGTCATTTACATATGGATAGGTCAGGTGAGTGGGCCAAATTTTGGCAGATGGAGTTACACGTGAATAAGTGTGAGGTTCTTTATTTTGTTGAGAAAACTAGAAAGGCAACTTATGATCTAAATGGAGAGCAACTTCAGAATACTTTGGTGCAGAGGAATCGGGCTGTCCCTTTGCATGAATCGCAGAAAACTAGCATGCAGGGAATGAGGAAGGCAAATGGAATTTTGGCCTTTCTAGCTTTTCACAGTAACTTCATTGCAGTGTTGATTTAAGCCTACTTGTGACACTAATGAAGATTATTATTACAGTATAAAAATAAGGAAGTGTTGTTGTAACTGAACAAGGCATTGGTGGAACCGCACCTGGAGTACTGTGTACGGTTCCCTTACCTGAGGAGTGATGCAGTTGCATTGGAGGCAGTTCAGAAGAGGTTCACTGGATTGATTCCAGAGTCGAGGAGTTTGTCTTATGAAGAAAGATTGTGTGGGTTAGGCCTATAACTCCTTGAGTTTCGATGAATGAGAGGCAATCTAGTTGAGGTGTATAAGATGACAAAAGATATTGACAAAGTAGACGTAGAGTGGATGCTTCCGCTTGTGGGGCAATCTAGAGCGATCATAGTTTTTGGAAAAGTGGTAGCAGATTTAAAACAGAAAATTACTTCTCTTAAAGGGGTTGTGGGATTCACTACCCCAGAGTGTTGTGGATGCTGGGACATGAGTAAATTCATTGAGGAGATGGACAGATTTTTAGTTAGTTAAGGGTTGAGGGAGTTCCCTGGATGCCGTATTGGGGGTGTCAGACCGGCCGGAGCTGCAGTCAGGAGCAGGGGCAGAAGTTTTAGCATTCGCCTCTGGATTGCTTGCAGGCGGGTTCTGTTAGGGTGGAGGTCAGCTTCTCCACCAAGTGCCTTAATGTGGCTGGGGGACCTAATGGGAGTTCCTGTATTTGGAGAAGGTGAAAGTTGCTCTGAGAGGGGCAGATGAGGGGTTCCACCAGAGATAGGGGCTTGTTTGTTTTACATTTTGGTGGGGGGGTTGCTGTCGAGGAGTAAGGGGGGGGGGGGGGGAGTTTGGGTGGGGGGGTTGTGCATTATTGTAAAAATGTTCAACAAAAATATATTTTTTAAAAAGTAATGGGTTGGAGGGTTATGGAGAAAGGGCAGAGATGCTGAGGCCAACTTGAGATCAGCCATGATCATATTGAATGGTAGAGCAGGCGCGAGGTGCTAAATTGCCTATTCCTGCCCCTAGTTCTTGTGTTCTTATCCAGTGGGATTTCCCAAGGATCATTGTTGGGACCCTTTTTCTGATGCATATTAGTGACCTAGATCTGGGTATACAGGGCACAATTTCAAAAGTTGTCTGGCCAAAACCTTGGAAGTATTGTGAATGATGAGCTTCAAAATGACATGGACAGGCTGGTGGAATGAACAGCCATGTGGCAGATGAATGTGGAATGATACATTTTGGTAAGAAGTATGAGGAGAGGCAATATAGAATTAAGGTTACAATTCTAAAAGGGATGGAGAAGCAGAGGGACTTGGGAGTACATGTGCATAAATCATTGAAGGTGGCATAAGATGTTGAGAAAGCAGTTAATAAAGCATTCAAGATCCTGGGCTTTATAAGTACGGGCATAGACAGCCAAAGTAAAAGTTATGATAAATCCCTCTGCAAATCATTGGTATTCTCTCAACTGGAGTCCAGGTCTGGACAACACTCTTTACAGAATCACGGGGACATTATGGTGCAGATGGCGACCATACGACCCATTGCGTCTGCATTGGCTCTGCAAATGAACATTATGACTGAGTGGCATTCTCCTGCCTTTTCCCCATATCTTTGCACATTGTTTCTATTCAAACAATCATCTAACACTATCTTGAATGTCTCTTATTAAATCTGCCTCCCAGGCAGTACATTCCCGAACCGAACCACTCCCTGTGTAGAAAGGTTTTTCTTGCATTATATTTGCATATTTTGCAAATCACTTTAAATCTAATTCTCGATCCTTTTACCAGCAGAAACAATTTTTGCCTTTCTACTCTGTCCAGCCCCCTCTCATGTTTTTGAACTCCTGTAACAAATCTCCTCCTCTCTCCAAGGAGGGAGAGGGAATTATCCTTGTAACTGAAGGCTCTCATCCCTGGAACCATTCATGTTCCATCTTCTTGGTTCATGGAACCATCTTCTTCACTCTCTCCAATGTGTTCACATCCTTCCGATAGTATGGTGCTCAGAACTGTACACAATACTCTAGCTAATGTCTTGTATAAATTCAACATAACCTCCTTGCTCTTGTGCTCTATGCCCCTATTAATAAAGCTCAGGATAATGTAAGTTTTATTAACTGCCCTCTTCACCTGTCCTAATGTCAATGATTTAGGCACCTGTATGCAAAATACCTCTGCTTCTTAAGAATTTTATTCCTTATTTTATATTGTCTGTCCATATTCTTTGTACCAAAATGCATAGGCTCACACTTCTCCACATTGAACCTCATCTGCCACCTATCTGTCCATTCCACCAACTTGTCAATGTCCTTTTGAAGTTCTACACAGTCAGTGCAGTTTTGATGGGCCGAATGGCCTCCTTCTGCACTGTAGGGATTCTATGATTCTTCACAGTTTGTAATGCATCCAAGGTTTGTGTCATTCACACACTTTGAAATTGTCCCTGCACACCAAGGTCTAGATGATTAATATATATAAGAAAAAGCAAGGTTCCCAATGCCAACCCCCGGGGAGCTCCACTGCAAACTTTCCTCCAGCCCAAAAAATATCCATTACTCTGTTTCCAAATACTCAACCAACTTTGTAATCATGTTGTTACTGTCCCTTTTATTCCATGAGCTATACCGTTTCTCACTTCTGTCATTTGGTAATCTATCAACAATGTTTTGAAAGTCCATGTACACCACATCAACAGCATTACCCTCATTGACCCGTTCTGTTACCTCTTCAAAAAAATTCCAGCAGGTTAGTTAAACCCGATTTCTCCTTTGGAATTCCATGCCAGCTCTTCCTAATCAATCCACCTTTTTCCATGTGACTGCTAATTTTATCCGGAATAATTATTTTTGGGAAGGAGATGAAGGCAGTCGAGATGATGCAAAAAAGATTGAGAATGTTTTGAGTGATGAAGAACTTCATTTATCTGGGTAAATCAGGGAAGATTGAGGAGATTTGATTGAGCTGTTCAACACCATGAAAAGTCAAGGCAGATTAGATAGGGGGCGAGAACCAGAGGGCACCCATTTAAGGTGAACAGAAAAAGCAGCAACACAGCATGAGGAAACACTTATTTTTTTATGCAGTCAGTGATCAGGATGTGGAATGCACCGCCTGGGTGTGGTGAAAGCTGAGTCAGTGGTGGTTTTCAAAAGACAAATGGACAATTATCTGAAGAGGGAAAGAATTGCATAGATACAGGGAATAAGGTGAGGAAGTGAGGCCCTGTGTCTTGTTTTGGTTTACAAGAGGGTCAGCTCCACGTGAGGCTACTGGGAACTATAATGCTAGCTAGTGTTTCTGAGACCCAGAAGAATTTTGGTGCCATTCCGCTGGATTTCAGCTGAGAACCAAACAAAACAAATAATAACAGGTTGATCTATTCAGCAAAATTGGTATCTTATCTTAGATAACAATGATAATCTTTATTATTGTCACAAGTAGGCTTACATTAACACTGCAATGAAGTTACTGTGACAATCCCCTAGTCACCACACACCAGTGCCTGTTTGGGTACACCGAGAGAGAATTCAGAATATCCAATTCACCAAACAGGCAAGTCCTTCGGGACTTGTGGGAGGAAGCCGGAGCACCCGGAGGAAACCCACGCAGACTTGGGGAGAACGAGCAGACTCCACACAGACAGTGTCCCAAGCAGGAATTGAACCCGGGACCCTGGAGCTGTGAAGCAACAGTGCTAACCACTGTGCTAACGCATATTAAACTGAAGCTTCTCTGCTTGTTAAGATTTGCGTGAAAAATCTCTAATATTATTTGTGGAATAGTAAGGAGTTCTCGTAAAACCTTGGCTGATATTTTTCCTTGAAACACATCATCAACATCAGATTTATTAACCAATTTGCAATTTGTGTGAACTTAGTGTGCATCAATTGACTGTCACAATAGTCTACATAACAACAGTGGTACAAAATACTTTGAGCCATCAATAGCATATAGTCAACTACTTCGTTCTTTGAGAAGGTGACCAAACAGGTGGATGAGGGTAAAGCAGTTGATGTGGTGTATATGGATTTCAGTAAAGCGTTTGATAAGGTTCTCCACGGTAGGCTACTGCAGAAAATACGGAGGCATGGGATTCAGGGTGATTTAGCAGTTTGGATCAGAAATTGGCTAGCTGGAAGAAGACAAAGGGTGGTGGTTGATGGGAAATGTTCAGACTGGAGTCCAGTTACTAGTGGTGTACCACAAGGATCTGTTTTGGGGTCACTGCTGTTTGTCATTTTTATAAATGACCTGGAGGAGGGCGTAGAAGGATGGGTGAGTAAATTTGCAGATGACACTAAAGTCGGTGGAGTTGTGGACAGTGCGGAAAGATGTTACAAGTTACAGAGGGACATAGATAAGCTGCAGCGCTGGGCTGAGAGGAGGCAAATGGAGTTTAATGCAGAAAAGTGTGAGGTGATTCATTTTGGCAGGAATAACAGGAAGACAGAGTACTGGGCTAATGATAAGATTCTTGGCAGTGTGGATGAGCAGAGAGATCTCGGTGTCCATGTACATAGATCCCTGAAAGTTGCCACCCAGGTTGAGAGGGTTGTTAAGAAGGCGTACGGTGTGTTAGCTTTTATTGGTAGAGGGATTGAATTTCGGAGCCATGAGGTCATGTTGCAGCTGTACAAAACTCTGGTGCGGCCGCATTTGGAGTATTGCGTGCAATTCTGGTCGCCGCATTATAGGAAGTATGTGGAAGCATTGGAAAGGGTGCAGAGGAGATTTATCAGAATGTTGCCTGGTATGGAGAGAAGATCTTATGAGGAAAGGCTGAGGGACTTGAGGCTGTTTTCGTTAGAGAGAAGAAGGTTAAGAGGTGACTTAATTGAGGCATGCAAGATGATCAGAGGTTTGGACAGGGTGGACAGTGAGAGCCTTTTTCCTCGGATGGTGATGTCTAGCGTGAGGGGACATAGCTTTAAATTGAGGGGAGATAGGTATAAGACAGATGTCAGAGGTAGGCTCTTTACTCAGAGAGTAGTAAGGGTGTGGAATGCCCTGCCTGCAACAGTAGTGGACTCGCCAACACTAAGGGCATTCAAATGGTCATTTGATAGACATATGGATGATAAGGGAATAGTGTAGATGGGCTTTAGAGTGGTTTCACAGGTCGGCGCAACATCGAGGGCCGAAGGGCCTGTACTACGCTGTAATGTTCTGTGTTCTATGTTCTACTAGATAACCGCAAGCTCTTTCTTACTTGGGTGGAATGTCCCAAGCTAGTAGAACATTGACTAGCACCAATTTCAGCAGTCAAATCACTATACATTATCATTTTCACCATAATCATACAAATTCAAAGCCAACTGAAACACCATTTTTTATTTTGTACAGATCTATTAAATACAAGGGGAATAATGATTCTCTAATCTTAAAATCTGTTTGATTATTTTTCCGACAGGTAACTCCACCAAGTTTCACTCGTGAACCTAATGGAGTAGGAAGATTCTACACATAAATACAGTCTTTACCACATGAATAATGTTGTCAGAGATCTACATGCAAGTTTCAAAGCATTTCTACTTGCAATACCAGATGTTTTGAGTGTGTACCGTGCGGAAGTGAATGTTTCCATCTTCATTGGTACCCCACCATAATTTTCTACAAACGTTGATCCTCACAGCCACGGCTGTCATCTGATGCGTGATCTTTTACAGTTGTTCTGTTGTTAAGTTAACAAGTATATCAATGAAAATAAGATTTTTAAGATCAGTGAAGGTTACAAATGATTATCCTGGTTTTGGATACTCTATAATCAATGCCATTTCTGAGCCAATATATGCTGTTAAGCACAACTCACTTGACGCTCCTGAATGTTCAAGATTCCAACTCCTGTATTTAGCTTCTGGGCTTTTTTTAAGGTTCTCTCTCGGCTCTGACACCTTAGGACCTCAAACCACTCACCCAACTCTATAAAGAGGCATCACACCCACTCCTTGAGTCAACTATTCTTTTTCTAGGAGTGCCCGTGGCAGTTACTATATGTAATCTCGTAACAAAATAAGAAAGGTGCATTTCAACAGCATTCATTACCTTGGGTCATCCCAAAATGTTTTGGAAGTGCAATCACTCACGTAATGTAGGAAATATAGCATAGTCCCTTCTTCCACCACCTTTCGCCCATGAAATATTCCACAGGATTGTCAGTAATAAATATTAAGGCCTTGAAATTCCTGGGCCATTGAGCTTGGATTTTGGATACACTGCTGTGGGATGAATGAAATTTTGAAATGCATGATCCTTCCCCTTTTCAGCAATTCAGAATTCCTGCACTTCTGAGCAGGTGCATAAAATAGATACAAATGAATGAGTATAGCATGATGGCTTAAGTAAAGAAGATAAACCATGTGGCGTATCTTCCTCATTTATACGCTCAATGACACTGGCACTGAGTATTGCTTGAGCTGTGGGTGTGGGAATTTAAAACCCAAACCTGGAGACTATGCAGTCAATTGCTTCCTGGAGTACTATGGACTGACTAACTTTAATTCATTCTTCTTGTACAAGATATCTTTTGTCACAAAAGGAAAGTACTGCTTACTTATGTAATGTTTATATTATAAACAAAAGTCTATTTGGTGTTTTTAATCATTTGTACAATGTAATTTTTATAGATCTAATATTTTTTCACTTTGGACTGACTTGTTAAGTTTTGGAGCTTGTTAATTTTTTTGTATTTTTCCCTGGTAATCTTATTGTGAAATTTCATTCAAAAATATATATTTATCAAATATTCTGAATTGAAATGTCAGTATTTTTTCAGTAGATGCTGCTTTACTTGTACTGTATTGCTTTAGCTAACAGGGCACTTGTAACATCACTGAAGTCAGGGCAGGCATACCCATTTTCATAATAGACCTCTTGACCAATGAACCCCAAGGTTCAGCATCTGTCTCCAGCTGAGCAGATCTTGAGGGTCCTGTGCCTGTCCCTGCCTCCAGTTCCCGCTCACCTGTGATGTATCAACCCAGCTATCTGCCTTGAGGGCCCCACTGCAGACTCTGGGCGTGAGCCATGTGATGATGCTTCCTCAGAGTATGTGGCTTCCTCAGAGTGTGTGACTTCCACTGAGGACTCACCCTCCTCCTGCATCATCCCCTATGTTGTGCTTGAAGGACTATGTGGGGGATGGAAGACATGAATTAGAACTGACAAGGGAAAGGGTTCAAAGTTAAAAATGACTCCAAATTACCATGAATCATTTGTATGCATTACAGTGTGATATCTAACTTGGTGACCAGAAATTTTGATGGCCCATCTCCAATGGCCACGGCATCTGACAGTCTGCTGATTTCTAGTGTGTGATCCTCCACTGTTGTCGGAGTGGTAATTACTGGAAGGTCATCCCTACTTCCCTATATCTCCTCAATGTTCTGGACCCTCCTTTAAGGACTGAAAGCAACAAGTTATGAATGAAAAATGGATTGTGATGAGGGGACAACATTTACGGAGGGTGACTGTGGGATGTATGTTCGGATGGCAATAAGATGAGGATGAGTTCAACTGTAGCTGTAAGGAGGTGCCTCAAGTTCCACTTGGGCAGCTTGGTAGCACAGTTGCTTCACAGCTAAGGGTCCCAGGTTCAATTTCCGGCTTGGGACAATGTCTGTGTGGAGTCTGCGTGTTCTCCCCGTGTCTGCGTGGGTTTCCTCCGGGTGCTCCGGTTTCCTCCCACAGTCCAAAGATGTGCAGATTAGGTGAATTGGCCATGATAAATTTCCCTTAGTGTCCAAAAAGGTTAGGTGGAGTTATTGGGTTGCGGGGATAGGGTGGAGGTATGGGCTTGGGTGCTCTTTCCAAGAGCCGGTGCAGACTCGATGGGCTGAATGGCCTCCTTCTGCACTGTAAATTCTATGATAAGGAGCGCTGTGCAAGAGAAGGCTAGTGAAGTCAATGAGGGGGTTGGCACTTGAATGTGACATGCCACTCACCTTTTCTGCTCTCACAGTTAATTAACTTTTGGCACTGTATCCATGAGTAAGGGTCTACACTCCTGCTCACTTCTCACCTATTCCTTTCACACTTGCTTCACTTCAGAGGCTAGCCTCTTACTCCCGACTGCTGGAAAAAATATCTCTCTTCAGCTGAGGTCTTTATGGTCCTGACAGTAAAACCTCGGACAGCCTTCTCACATGGAGACTCCATCACTGATGCTGCAGACCTGTGACACAACATCAATACACAGCCCAGAATCAGAACTTGGTTACTGATCCCACATTGGAAATCCCAGGCTTTGACCTGTGTACCGAATGGGTCAAGCTGAACATGTTTCACATTGGAGTCGGACCCTGCCGCAACAACCTCTTCTGTTGGGGACCTGTGTACAACTGTGGCGACGTGCAAACAATGGTGCATGTAATTGACAAGTGCCTCAACCTGTGCTTCAGAATCAGTTTCCCTGCCCTCCTATACCAGGCTGAGGAGGAGGCTGTCAACTGGCTGGCTGAAGAATTTCAAATTTGACATCTAGTTGTTCATTAGCAAACGATACTAGTATTATTGAAGTTTCTGTCTCTGACCTGACAGTTTAAGTAAGGATCCATTCTGTCCCCTGCCAGGGTTCCCTTAAATTCTGAGGCTTGAAGAGTCCCATGTGGGTCACGGTCATGCCCTCCTCTGATTAGAAAACCCAAAAGTGGGATGCTAATACCGTGGCTAATGGCAATGCCAATTCCAATAACATGCAGGCTCACGACCAGGAACCGGCTTCATCCACTGCAAGTGGGTTCATCAGTTAAAATTCTGCCTATTGTCTCAATTTCAAGCAAGGCCATCTCCGACCACTTTTGTATCCATCATCATTTATGTCCCCTTCCAACCCACCCACTTTCGTCTACATTGGTCCCTGAAAACAACTCTTTTCAGGTTACTCTTTATGTTGGGTCTGATGAAAATCAGATGACATTATATTTGAGAACTTGCAACATTTTGATTAAAGAATGGTCAATTTTAAAGTAAATGAACGTAATGCATCTGCGGCGTGGTGGCACAGTGGTAGCACTGTTGCCTCACAGCACCAGGGACCGGGTTTGATTTCGGCCTTGGGTGACTGTGTGGAGTTTGCACATTCTCCCTGTGTGTGCGTGGGTTTCCTCTGTGTGCTCTGATTTTCTTCCACAGTCCAAAGATGTGCAGGTTAGGTGGATTGGCCATGATTAATCCTTGGGATTACAGAGATAGGGCGGTGGAGTAGTGGGCCTTGGTAGATTGCTCTTTAGGAGGGTCGGTGTACACTCAATGGGCTGAATGGCCTTCTGCTGCACTGTGGGGATTCTCTGTTGAAACATGGATCAGTAAATGTATACACAATGAAGAGTTCCTGTGGGATTACATTACACTACTCCCTTACATTGAGACTGTCATGAATATTTGATCAGTGCCGACTTTAGTAGGAATGTTGATAGATTTATATATATTTATATAGATTCCCTCCACTTTCTGTTTTTAATGTAGATTTTCCAACATTTAAAAAATGTATTTTTATTCTCCTTTTTCACATTTTCATCAAATTTACACCCACCAACAAATAATCAACAATAACAAATACAATGGCAATCCCCTGGCCAAGAATCCCTTTATCCCACCCACTCCCAAAGAGCCCCCAACATTTTAAATACAGAACACGAAAAAAAACAGAACCAAGAATCCACCATCATCCCATACATGATCACCAATAACCTGTACATTCCAACCGCCCCCCCCCCCCCCATATTGTTCGATGTCATCCAATTCTTGAAAATGTATGATAAACAAAGCCCATGAATTGTAGAGCACTTCCATCCTTCCCCTCAACACAAACTTCACTTTCTCGAGCGTTAAAAACTCCAAAAGGTCCCCACCGCCACACCAGGGCACGGGGCGAAGAAGCTGACTTCCACCCCAACAGGACCCGCCTTCGGGCAATCAGCGAGGAGAAGGCTACGACATCTGCCTCCGCACCCGCCTTCAACCCCGGCCGTTCTGACACCCCGAATATGGCTTCTAGGGCACCTGGTCGGAGCCTCATGTGCACCACCTTCGAGATGACCCTGAAAACCTCCCTCCAATACCCCTCCAGCTTTGGACAGGACCAAAACATATGAGCATGGTTTGTGGGTCTCCACCACAGCATTCACAAACATCCTCTACCCCCCCTTAAAGAGTCGGCTCATCATCGTCCTCGCGAGGTGCTCTATACACCACCTTCAACTGTATCAGCCCCAACCCCACACACAAAGTTGAAGCATTCACCCTCCGGAGCACCTCACACCATAACCCCTCCTCCATACCCTCCCCCTACTGTTCCTCCCACTTCGCCTTAATCCCCTCCAACGATACCTTGTCCTCCCCCAAAATCACCGACACCACCCCCATCTCTATTTCCCCCTGTCGTCAGTACCTCTTCCAACAATGTGGGGGCCGGCACCACCGGAAAGCTCTGCACATTTTCCAACATTTGAAGCCGTAGGGGAAGATGTCATTAACTTTGTGCTTGGATTCTGAAATCAGGCATAGTTAGGCTTTTTTTTCTCAAGGAACAGCTGGTTGACCTCATGATCAAGATGTGCCATTTAAACCATCATTGGACCAGGCACACTGGCAAATTTATGGAAATTTTGAATAGGGTGTGAAACTAAAGGGATTCTGGCATGGCAAACTCCAATTTGTGAGTAAACTTACAATGCCCAATTTGTTTTAATTGGGTAAAAGGTTAAAGGATTAAAAGAGAGTATGCAAATTTCACAATGGACAGGGAATTATAGGCCACCAGTTCAAAGTTAACAAATTCTGCACGACAATAGGGGTGTCATTGCCCGGTCTCGTTACACTCTCGCTCAAGCAAAACGAGGCCGGAGAAGAGTGGGAGAGGCCAAAAATGAGAATTGCGCCAGGCGGCAAACAGTTTGCGATGCAACCGGTCCGCTCCCCCAGGGTGAAATCGGGATCTCACTGTAGGGTAGTGAGAAACCAATTATCACCACTTAAATCCCATTTCCATGCAATTAATGAGAGCCACCCCATATCCAACATCCTCTTGTCATTCATTGGCCCTCCCCAGCAAGTGCTCACTCCGGTGCCGATTAGTATTCCTTTTGAAAAAATTGAACCTGGCAGAAGAAAATGTGGGGAGCCAAGGACGTGAGTAGCTATCATTGCTCATATGCAAAGAGCCTGGGGGCACTGGGCTTGCTGCCCCAGTGTTCAGTGGGGGGTGGGGAACCCTCAGCTGGGAATGGGGGCACTCCGCAGGGATAGGCCGCCATAATGGGGGGAGGTGCTGGGGGTGCAACCGGGGGGGCAAGTGCTCACTGCATCACCACACCAACTCGTGGATTGTGTAAACCCATTCCGGGGGCAACCCTTGACCTTGCTCGTCTGCCCCAATGACCGCACATAACCCCGCCAACTGTCGAGGCCTCTGGCCATGCTATTGCTAGTAGGGATTTGATAATCATGGTTAACTGAGCACTTCACACAACCCAAGTAGATTTCCGTTGGTGGGCGGGCCATGTAGCATATGGGAGTCGTTGCCTAGCATCTCAATCAGACCATGATGCCTGGGCACTGTGCCTGAACACTGCGGGAGGCAACACCACACAAACAGTGGAGATCCGAATGCCCAGGGGATGGGACACAACTCCGGGGTGAGTGCCAGGGGGAAGGGACCATCACCCGATTCAGGTGAGGTGCGGGTGTCCAGGGTACATGGTCTGGGGTCCATTGAGGGGGCCCGCTGCGGCTGGGAGTGTGTGGGCAGGGTGTTTTGAGTGGGGGGAATCATGGGGGAATGGAAAATCCCAGTGGGAGCCACCCTGTTTGTCAGTCTAACACCCTCTCCCAATTCCTTACAGAAATGTAACGCTATGGCAGGGACATTGGACACAGAAGTTGCATTAGGGGTGCTGCTGCTTGGCTGGGGAGCCAGACCCCGGAGGCGGCGGCAGCAGAATCATCTGCAGATGTTCGTGGCGGTGGCCCATGTGTCGGACCCCGCCCCACACCCTGAGGACCCAGCCGCCCATCAGGCCAGGGAGGGACCTGGTGTCTAGGTGTCTCCCCAGGATAAGGTGGAGGCAGCCAGCTGCTTACCTCCTCCAGTGGCTTTCTGTTTACTTTACAGATGCAGTGCTGACTCCCAATGAATGTTGGAAGAATCCTCCAAAAGAATCAAAGTGAGCCTCTGATTCCTGTTCCCTTTATGATAAAAATGTTTTGAATTGAATTTCTGGATGATGGTGGGGGTCAATGAAGAGCATTTCACTGTAACTGCCCTCAGAGGTGAGGGTGGGGGTGGGGCCGGCGATGGCAACGCCTCCGTGATCCTCACGTGTGCTCACACCTCGTGAGAGCCCCAGGTCCACTTGCCAAAGGCGGGGCACGTGCTGCCAGGTACCTCGTCCCAAAGGCCCAGGTGAGAGCTGCCGCAGGAGGGGCAGGTACTCCACACCAGCCAGTGGAGTGCATTCAGCTCTGTGATCGCCAGAACCATCATGGGAAAGTTAGAAGTTTTTCTTCCCGCCGTCCTAGGAATTATTTTTGAGAAAATGCTTTTCTTTGCTGTTGGCCTCGATTTTGTGTTTTTGTTTTGTTTTGGAATGCTTATGCAACCATTCTTTAGAAATAGCCAATTTAATTTTGCATCTCCCCCCCCCCCCCCCGTTTACTTAACCAACGTAAAGTTTAACGATAGTTTAGGTGCACGTTGTGGTGCCTCCGCTAAGAAACAGCTCGATCGTCACAGCTTTGACCTCGGTAAATATGGAACGTATCATTAAAAATAAGCGACTATAATGCATTTTCACGCACTCGATTTAACTGCACTGTTGATTTGGAATCGCCCTGTATTTGTCCTGATTACCACGAGACACAACAACCCTGGAATCAAAACAAAAATCTTGGTAATCCTAAACCAGGGTTTTTAGCCAGCAACATTTACAATCTGGCACAGGTATGTGACTTGAGAGGAACTTCCAGATGACAATTCCTTGATTTTCCTGCTCATGGGCTTTGCAGTTCCTCTCTGGCATTCCGTTCTTGTATGCATGCCTGGATTAAAGCTGTAATGAAATTGAGAACTAAGTGTTTCTGGTGGAATGCATAGATTGTTGCCAAACAGGTTTTTGATCAGTGGATGCTGAATAATGATGTGAGATGCCGGCGTTGGACTGGGGTGAGCACAGTAAGAAGTCTTACAACACCAGGTTGAACCGGGACCTTGGATTTATGTCGCATTACATTCACCCCTCCCCCCCCCCCCCCCCCCCCCAAATCTGGTCTGGGTTTGCAAAATCCTACCAACTGGCCTGGGTCGACACCTCTTTAATCTGGGGTTACCCCTACCTCTGGATCTGTAAAGACTTCATTACCTGCAAATGCTTGCATTCAAAGCATTGTCGTGCATCTTTGACTTTGTCTGTGTATATGTTTCTGGGACATACCTCTTCATTCACCTGAGGAAGGAGCAGTGCTCCGAAAGCTAGTGATCTGAAACAAACGTGTTGGACTTTAACCTGGTGCTGTAAGACTTCTTACTGTGCTGAATAATGGCAATACTGATGAGGCCTCATGCCATGACTTTGTTGATGTGGGTGGAAGCTGATAAACATCTGACCCAATTCAATAATAACAGAGGGATTATTATAATCCACAGGCAACCTATCGGCATCAAACAAAGAAACGTAATCAGTAAGACATAGACATATAGACATAGAATTTACAGTGCAGAAGGAGGCCATTCGGCCCATCGAGTCTGCACCGGCTCTTCAAAAGAGCACCCTACCCAAGCCCACACTCCCACCCTATCCCCATAACCCCACCCAACACTAAGGGCAATTTTGGACACTAAGGGCAATTTCGCATGGCCAATCCACCTAACCTGCACATCTTTGGACTGTGGGAGGAAACCCACGCACACACGGGGAGAACGTGCAGACTCCACACAGACAGTGACCCAGCCGGGAATCGAACCTGGGACCCTGGAGCTGTGAAACAATTGTGCTAACCACTATGCTACCGCGTTGCCAGAATGTTGTTAGGAAACAGCCTTCACTGCATCGAGTGCACTCAACCATTTCTTAATATCAAATGGAGTGATCTGAGTTGATTGGACTTGGACAGATGCTGGGGTCTTGGCAGAAGGCTGAATTAGATTACCCACTTGACACTTCTGTCTCTGTTTTGAAATAGAAAAAAAAACCTTGCAATTTTAATTTGAACTGTTTGTTCTCACCTTGACTTTCTGACATGTTAATGGAATGAAGATAGTCGGATTTTGGAGTACGGCAATATCAGCTGTTGGCACAACTTGAAAGGTGTGGTTAAAGCGAGGATAAAAATGGCAGAGAAGTACCATGAGTTATCCAAAGCTCACCTTGCCTGTGACTACCTTCATGCAAACTCGTAAGTTGAACTGAATAACTTATATTCATTTAAATTTTTGACCGTGGGGAGGAAAAGCACTGATGCAATGATTTTTACATTTGCAGAACCACACATGAATTTCTCTTCGGAGCATTGGCAGAATTAGTGGATAATGCAAGGTATGGTAATCAATATCATTGCCAAGAGCCTCGACATATGAATACTCAAATATTTATGATCACTGGCAAGAGTCTAGACAGATGAATAATCAAATATTTATGCTTTAAGTTGTTAATGTCTAGCTGAAATGTTTTTTAACTGAAGGAAGCCATGGTTCTTTTTTGTCATCAAAAGATCAAAACTAGTTGAATAGTAAATAACATGAAATAAAAATGAAATGTTGGGAATACTCGAGCAAGTCTGGTGGCACATGTGGAGAGAGAATTTAGGTCTGTGCTCTTCCATCAGAAAAGGGAAATGAAGGAGAATGGGAGGATGAGACAAAGAGCAGTGAGGGTCTGTGATAGGACGGAGGGCAGTTAAGATTAAATTACACAAGTTTTCATGGTGCCAAATCAGTGAGTGATAATGAGGCCAGTAAAAATGCAAAAGATGTATCGCAAGGTACAAGTGACAAGATCCTGAATATCTGCTGGCTGAAAGCAATGAAAAGGAAATTCGAGAAACAAAAGAATTTTTTAAAAGGCCAGCAACAAAATAGGGAGAACAATATGTTATGATCTAAAATGTCAAGTCCTGAATGTTGTAAAGTGCCCAGTTGAAAGATGAGGTGCTGTTCCACGAGCTTGCTTTGGATCTGCATTGGAACACTACACTGGTGGGTATGAGAAGTCATGAAGATGGTTTGGAAGGTTGCATCGTCCAAATAGATGTGGCGTATTGGAGAAAATGGAGTCTTTGCTGGAAATAGGTCATTAGGAAATGTTGTCAAGTGTTAACATTATACTTAATCATAGAATTATCATAGAATTTACAGTGCAGAAGTGAACAAAGTTCACTTTTAGTGAACAAAGCTATGCCACAAGAGAAGGAGGTATCCCTGATGATAGTCGAATGCAAATATATCTCTTCCTTTCCGAAATAATAAATCTTTGGTTACTCAGAGGAGTTCATTACTATTGTCACACCAAAAACAAGGATTATAGGTCCTGAAATCCCATGGGATTCTGCTGGACTTCGGCCATAATGCAGGCAGGATACCAGTGACACATCCAGGAAAAAGATAGAGACTGGGCGTGCCAAGTCGGTCTGGGAATTTTCACAATGACATGTAAGGGGCTGAAATTACACTCGTTCATTGGGAAGAAAATGATTGATGAGCTGGGGATACTATGACTTGCTCTTGTAGCTCCGATGTATTAGAGATGGCGATGAGGAGAGATGGTGGGATAACTTTCTCCTCATTTCTTGGTTGTCCACACAAGATGTGTTTGGAGGGAGTGTTTGAATGTTGTGATTTTTAGTAATAAACATAAAGCAGGCTTTTGGGTAAATTTAAATCTGAAGAAAATATATTGTTTGGTCACACCACAGCCCAAAATGTGAACTCCCCTCCCCCCACCCCACCCTCCATACACATGCACAAGTAAAGTTTGATTCTGGGAACAGAGCATGCATTTAGATCAATGTTTTACAAACCTTTTTTCCCGGGACCCACTTTTGCCAATTGGCGGACCTTCGGGACGCACACTGGCCGACGTACGTGACCCATGTCATCCGACCATAGCGACCCAAGCCGGCCAATCTTCACGACACACCATTATTGTTTACCTTTGATGTGACAGGTGAGCCTGCTTGGTCCTCACAATCTCACTTGTTTCGTCATTCAATGTTACATTTATGCTAACAACTTCAGCTGATAATATAAGTTCCCGCTGCATTTTGTAAAAAATCAAGATGTTTGTCCTCGAACTCGTCATACTTAGCCTCTCTGCCTTTGAAGATTTGAGGGTTTAAACTTTCATTTGCCAGTACATCCCTGCATAATACGCACATGGGCTTTGCACCCTGATTTGCATTGGCACAATTATGTCAGACCTCAATCAATCATCCTTCTATTGCTTTGTTCCTGATTTCAGTTTCTTCTTAATTGTTTGTTCACCAGAGGCCCTGGAGCTCTGGATACAGCTCACGCCAGCACTGCTTTGTCCTGCGGTGGACTCTCCTGAGAAGCTCTCTCCAGCATATTCGTTGTGAGAACCTGGCCTGCTTGTGACTCTGGCCCTCTCATCGTTATTACAAAATAATTCATCTTCAGTTCTTCACACCGTCATGTTGCTTGCTTGCTGGCAGCTACAAAATGAAGGAATCTCTCCTCCATGATTTTGCGCCCAAAGCACTGACATACATGGTGCATGGCACCAGTGTACCTGCTGGGCGCGTGACCGTCACTTGGCTACTGCCTCTGGCGAAAAGACTCCATCGTTCATATTTAAAGGCCGGTCGCAATGGGCATTCTTTTTTTTATTTGAAACTTTATTTTGAATACCTGATTATTCCAAGTTTATGACTTTTTACTCCTGAAAATTGAAACTATTTCAGTTGAACATGAGCATTCTTTCATTTACATACAAACTTTGTTTGAAATGTAGTCCCATTTCTTTAGAAATGTAAACAGTACAAAAAAAAAGTACAATCTTGTTTTTTTAATTTTACAAACTATGACCTTAGCCGAGATGAAGTAACTTGTCAAACACATACAATGTCTCTATTTCTTATTGGTTCCACTGCACTGCACCATCCAAACATCCAAGTCATTTCCTTCTCCATTCACACCAAAAGCACTTACTTCCTGGATTCCAGAGAGTGGTGACATAAAGTGATGACATGTGTCAGCCGTATTGACTAGCCTTGTTTGATCAGTATTCCTCGCTGACAAGCCTGGCCTGGCTTCCTTCTCACCGTCCAGTATCTGCATCCACCCCAGTCACAGACTGCTGACCACTTCCTGACCAGTACGTCACGTCGTGGGGGTGCAAGCGGAGGTTCTGCCGAACTTTGAACAGCTTGACCACTGAGCCGCAGGTCGCATACTGTCGATCGGTGGCGGGGGGCGAGCCGAGCTGCACGGAGAGGACCAGCACCTGAGCTGAGCAACAAGCTGGGGCCACCGCTGTTAGCATCATGCACCCACATGGACGCCCATCCCCTGCACTTGCGCAGTGACCAGCACACAGCCCAGCCTTGCCCGTGCCACCCCCTCAAGTGCTACAACCAATTGAGGACTGCCCATGGCAGCATTCTTAAAAGCCAGGCGTGGCAATTGGGAACTTCTTCTCGCGATTGAAAACGCTGCAACCAATCGCTCTGTGACCTGCCCGACATTGGCCCTCGACCCACCCGCAGGTCGCGACCCTGAGTTTGAAAAACCCTGATGTAGATTATCAGCAGAAACGAGGGCAGCGAGGTGGCGTAGTGGGTTCGCCCTGCTGCCTCACGATGCCGAGGTCCCAGGTTCGATCCCGGCTCTGGGTCACTGGCTGTGTGGAGTTTGCACATTCTCCCTGTGTTTGTGTGGGTTTCGCCCCCACAACCTAAAGATGTGCAGGCTAGGTGGATTGGCCACACTAAATTGCCCCTTAATTGAAAAAAATGAATTGGGTACTCCAAATTTATTTAAAAAAAGAAATGGAAGAAACATATCACATGATTAACTTTAAAGATGCATGCATTGCAGGCCTGGATGGATTCCATTGTGATTCTTTTTGGATGAATGGAAGCCTCTGGGTTTCCAGACAAAGTCGTCGCCAAGGTACCTGCAAAGACAAATCTTTGCACGTGAAGACAGATTAGCCGCTCTCTCACTACCTGGGTTGGATTGGATTGGATTTGTTTATTGTCACGTGTACCGAGGTACAGTGAAAAGTATTTTTCTGCGAGCAGCTCAACAGATCATTAAGTAGATGAGAAGAAAAGGGAATAAAAGAAAATACATAATAGGGCAACACAACATATACAATGTAACTACATAAGCACTGGCATCGGATGAAGCATACAGGGTGTAGTGTTAATGAGGTCAGTCCATAAGAGGGTCATTTAGGAGTCTGGGGACAGTGGGGAAGAAGCTGTTTTTGAGTCTGTTCGTGCGTGTTCTCAGACTTCTGTATCTCCTGCCCGATGGAAGAAGTTGGAAGAGTGAGTAAGCTGGGTGGGAGGGATCTTTGATTATGCTGCCCGCTTTCCCCAGGCAGCGGGAGGTGTAGATGGAGTCAATGGATGGGAGGCAGGTTCGTGTGATGGACTGGGCGGTGTTCAAGACTCTCTGAAGTTTCTTGCGGTCCTGGGCGGAGCAGTTGCCATACCAGGCTGTGATGCAGCCTGATAGGATGCTTTCTATGGTGCATCTGTAAATGTTGGTAAGGGTCAATGTGGACATGCTGAATTTCCTTAGTTTCCTGAGGAAGTATAGGCGCTGTTGTGCTTTCTTGGTGGTAGCGTCGACGTGGGTGGACCAGGATTATGTTCTTGCTATTGGTTTCCAGACTGGCTTGTTTCTCACTGGTTCTTGGAGAAAAAGATTTGTTATCTGAAGTCAGGTTTTGGTCATGAGACGCACAAATAACTCACTGTAAAGTGGAAAAGGGTGGGTGATGCGAAACTGGTTTCTCTGCAAATCGCTGAGTATTGAGCTTGCTGAGACTAATCATTTTGAGTTCTGTTCATACTCAGACAATGGAGCAACCCAAAGATGTGCATGGTAGGTAGATTGGCCATGCTAACTTGCCCTTGCTCGGCGACCGGAGAACACTGCCCCAGGTCAATGAACTTCTCCATTGTCTGAGCCTCGCCCGTGGTGTTCTTGCGGCGGGCAGGGCAGAAGAATCCAGTCCTTAGAATTTATTTTAGCATTGGGAGCTAAACTCAAGAGATCGGGCCGCCATTTTGAAAGGGTGCTCCAATCGCTAAGAACATAGAACATTACAGCGCAGTACAGGCCCTTCGGCCCTCGATGTTGCGCCGACCTGTGAAACCACTCTAAAGCCCATCTACACTATTCCCTTATCGTCCATATGTCTATCCAATGACCATTTGAATGCCCTTAGTGTTGGCGAGTCCACTACAGTTGCAGGCAGGGCATTCCACGCCCTTACTACTCTCTGAGTAAAGAACCTACATTTGACATCTGTCCTATATCTATTTCCCCTCAATTTAAAGCTATGTCCGTTGTGCTAGACATCACCATCCGAGGAAAAAGGCACTCACTGTCCACCCTATCTAATCCTCTGATCATCTTGCATGCCTCAATTAAGTCACCTCTTAACCTTCTCTCTAACGAAAACAGCCTCAAGTCCATCAGCCTTTCCTCATAAGATCTTCCCTCCATACCAGGCAACATTCTGGTAAATCTCCTCTGCACCCTTTCCAATGCTTCCACATACTTCCTATAATGCGGCGACCAGAATTGCACGCAATACTCCAAATGCGGCCGCACCAGAGTTTTGTACAGCTGCAACATGACCTCATGGCTCAAATTCAATCCCTCTACCAATAAAAGCTAACACACCGTACGCCTTCTTAACAACCCTCTCAACCTGGGTGGCAACTTTCAGGGATCTATGTACATGGACACCGAGATCTCTCTGCTCATCCACACTGCCAAGAATCTTATCATTAGCCCAGTAAGTACTCTGTCTTCCTGTTATTCCTGCCAAAATGAATCACCTCACACTTTTCTGCATTAAACTCCATTTGCCTCCTCTCAGCCCAGCGCTGCAGCTTATCTATATCCCTCTGTAACTTGTAACATCCTTCCGCACTGTCCACAACTCCACCGACTTTAGTGTCATCTGCAAATTACCATCCTTCTACGCCCTCCTCCAGGTCATTTATAAAAATGACAAATAGCAGTGGCCCCAAAACAGATCCCTGTGGTACACCACTAGTAACTGGACTCCAGGCTGAACATTTCCGATCAACCACCACCTTTTGTCTTCTTCCAGCTAGCCAATTTTTGATCCAAACTGCTAAATCACCCTGAATCCCATGCCTCCGTATTTTCTGCAATAGCCTACCGTGGGGAACCTTATCAAACACTTTACTGAAATCCATATACACCACATCAACTGCTTTACCCGCATCCACCTGCTTCGTCACCTTCTCAACAAACTCAATAAGGTTTGTGAGGCACGACCTACCCTTCACAAAACCGTGTTGACTATCTCTAATCAAATTATTCCTTTCCAGATGATTATACATCCTATCTCTTATAAACCTTTCCAAGACTTTGCCCACAACAGACGTAAGGCTCACTGGTCTATAGTTACCTGGGTTGTCTCTACTCCCCTTCTTGAACAAGGGGACAACATTTGCTATCCTCCAGTCTTCTGGCACTATTCCTGTAGACAAAGATGACTTAAAGATCAAAGCCAAAGACTCAGCAATCTCCTGCCTAGTTTCCCAGAGAATCCTAGGATAAATCCCATCCGGCCCAGGGATCTTATCTATTTTCACACTCTCCAGAATTGCTAACACCTCCTCCTTATGAACCTCAAGCCCTTCTAGTCCAGTAGCCTGTTTCTCGGTATTCTCCTCGACAACATTGTCTTTTTCCTGTGTGAATACTGACGAAAAATATTCATTTAGCACCTCTCCTATCTCCTCGGACTCCACACACAACTTCCCACTACTGTCCTTGACTGGTCCTACTCTTACCCTTGTCATTCTTTTATTCCTGACATATCTATAGAAAGCTTTAGGGTTATCCTTGATCCTACCTACCAAAGACTTCTCATGTCCCCTCCTGGCTCTTCTTAGCTCTCTCTTTAGGTCCTTCCTAGCTAACTTGTAACTCTCGAGCGCCCTAACTGAACCTTCACGTCTCAACTTTACATAAGCCTCCTTCTTCCTCTTGACAAGTGTTTCAACTGCTTTAGTAAACCACGGTTCCCTCGCTCGACCACTTCCACCCTGCCTGACAGGTACATACTTATCAAGGACACGCAGTAGCTGTTCCTTGAACAAGCTCCACATTCCCATTGTGCCCATCCCCTGCAGTTTTCCTCTCCATCCGATGCATCCTAAGTCTTGCCTCGTCGCATCATAATTGCCTTTCCCCCAGATATAACTCTTGCCCTGTGGTATATACCTATCCCTTTCCACCACTAAAGTAAACGTAATCGAATTGTGGTCACTACCTCCAAATCTAACACCTGTCCTGGTTCATTACGCAGTACCAAATCCAATATGGCTTTGCCTCTCGTTGGCCTATCTACATACTGTGTCAGGAAACCCTCCTTCACACATTGGACAAAAACGGACCCATCTAAAGTACTCGAACTATAGCGTTTCCAGTCAATATTTGGAAAGTTAAAGTCCGCCAAAGCAACTACCCTGTTACTTTCGCTCCCATCCAGAATCATCTTTGCGATCCTTTCCTCTACATCTCTGGAACTTTTCGGAGGCCTATAGAAAACCCCAAACAGGGTGACCTCTCCTTTCTTGTTTCTAACCTCAGCCCATACTACCTCAGTAGACGAGCCCTCATCAAACGTCCTTTCTGCCGCCGTAATACTGTCCTTGACTAACAATGCCACCCCTCCCCCGCTTTTACCACCTTCCCTGAGCTTACTGAAATATCTAAACCCCGGCACCTGCAACAACCATTCCTTTCCCTGCTCTATCCATGTCTCCGAAATGGCCACAACATCGAAGTCCCAGGTACCATCCCATGCCGCAAGTTCACCCACCTTATTCCGGATGCTCATGGCATTGAAATAGACACACTTTAAACCACCTTCCTGCCTGCGGTACACTCCTGCAACTTTGAAACCTTACTGATGACCTCCCTACTCTCAACCGCCTGTATATTGGAGCTACAATTCAGGTTCCCAATCCCCTTCTGAACTAGTTTAAACCCTCCCGAAGAGCATTAGCAAATTTCCCCCCCAGGATATTGGTACGCCTCTGGTCCAGGTGTAGACTATCCCGTTTGTAGAGGTCCCACCAACCCCAGAATGAGCCCCAATTATCAAGGAATCTAAAACCCTCCTGCACATCCCTGTAGCCACGTGTTCAACTGCTCTCTCCCTATTCCTCCTCTCGCTAGCATGTGGCACGGGTAACAACCTAGAGATAATAACTCTGTTTGTCCTAGATCTAAGTTTCCACCCTAGCTCCCTGAATTCCTGCCTTACATCCCTATCCCCTTTCCTACCTATGTCATTGGTGCCTATGTGGACCATGATTTGGGGATGCTCCCCCTCCCCCTTAAGGATCCCGAAAACATGATCCAAGACATCGCGGACCCTGGCACCTGGAAGGCAACACACCAACTGCGAGTCTCTCTTGTTCCCACAGAATCTCCTATCTATCCCCCTAGCTATGGAGTCTCCAATGACTAATGCTCTACTCCTCTCCCCCTTCCCTTCTGAGCAACAGGGACATACTCTGTGCCAGAGACCTGTACCCTATGGCTTACCCCTGGTAAGTCCCCCCCCCCCCAACAGTATCCAAAGCGGAATACTTGTTACTAAGGGGAATGACCACAGCGGATCCCTGTACTGACTGCTTCCTCCCAGCCCCTCTCACCATCACCCATCTATCTTTATTCTTCGGAGTTACTACATCCCTGAAGCTTCTATCTATGACCACCTCTGCCTCCCGAATGATCCGAAGTTCATCCAGCTCCAGTTCCCTAACACGGTTTCTGAGCAGCTGGAGATGGGTGCACTTCCCACAGATGAAATCAGCAGGGACACAGGCGGCATCCCTCACCTCAAACATTCTGCAGAGGAACATTGCACTGCCTTCCCTGCCACCCACTCTAGATAATACAAGAAAAAGAAAGGAAGAGCTTACCTGATATTCACTCAACCCCTTAGGTTAGAGGAGGTGAAAGGGTGGGTGTCACTACAAGTGTAGTGTCTCGGGTTTAGCAACCGCCCATCTTATATACAGGTACTAACAAATCTTCCCAGAAATCCCCACGGCCGACTTCCTGCAGCTGTAAAGATTAGTTTTTAAAGTTACACTTACCTTCCCGACAGGCCCCTGGACACTGCTCCCCCCGAAAATCTGAAGTGAGCTTGTGGCTCTCCACACCCACCACCCATGGGCAATGTCACCCCCACACACATGGACACTACCCCAGACCCCCCCAAATGTGGACAACCTACTATGGGATCCCTGGAGGTCCCCCCTCTTCAGGTCCCCCCAAGCCCTCTTACAGCAGTCCCTCCCTTCTAGGACCCCAACCTCCCGGAGGCACCTACTTACCTGCCCTGCACTCCCCCACCCTTCAAACCCCCCTCCCCCAACACTCATTTCATGGGCATGGCCCCCCTCACCCCTGACCCTTGGCAGTGCCACCCAACACTTGGGCACCCTTGCACTGCCAATTGGCATCCAAGCAGTGCTTTTGCTTTTGCCATCGAGGCACCTTGCGAGTGCCAGTGTGGCAGTGCCAAAGTGCCAGCTGGGCAGTTCCATGATGCCCGCATTCCAGGGGGAAGGCCTGGAGGCCACCCTGCACTTACCCTGACCACCCAGGGGTCCAATGGCCCAGGAGACCCCCCCCGGGTGCCGTTCCGCCTGGTCCATGTTTGAATGGACCAGCACTGATCAGCGTCCGGCTGCAGCCTCCCTGGGGAGGCCGGAGAATCGAGGGAGGCTGGTGGATCCCTTGCAGGTAGCTTAGAACCTACTTCTGCGAGTCATTCGGTCCCACCGATTTGGGGCGGGGTTCCGACGTCTCACAGGACTCCAGAGATTCCCGTGAGGCGCAGAGACTGTTGGGAGACTTGCTGCAAGTCTCTCCCGGCATTCAGTGGCCGCGTTGTGCTCTTGTTTGAGAGCAATGCGGCAGGACAATCGCGCCCATTGTCTTGATCTTCTGCAGTCTGGTGTAGGTTGACCAGAGTTTTTTAAACTTTCTTGCCCGGGATCCATTTTTACCAATCAGCCATCCTTCGAGATCCACACTGGCCGACCTTCACGACCCGATGTACAGGGGTATTGTACAGGTGACTTGCTCTCTGCCGCCGCTCCAGGCAAGAAGACTCCAGCGATTTATAAAATAAATAAAAACTTGCTCCTGGATCAGTGCACTGATGTCAGGAGGAGGTATTCTGCTCTTCTGGGCTGTGGACCTGCGCATTGCTGAGGGGGGCACACATGAGCCGAATGGCCAGCATTTTAAAAGCCGGTCACAGCCGGCATTTTTAAAAGCCATTGGACAATATTTCCCACAATCGGGAAAACATGGCCCCACAACCCTCTGACACCTGCCTGCGACCCACCCGCGTGTCACGACCCTGGGTTTGAAAATGACTGAGGTAGACCTACAGTGCTGTTCATAGAATGCATAGAATCACTACAGCGCAGTAAGAGGCTATTCGGTCCATTGAGTCCGTCCAACCCTCTAAAATCGTATCCTACCTAGAATCAGACCCCCACCCTATCCCTTAACACAGTGACCCAACCTAACCTAACCTCTAACCGTTTGGACACTAAGGGGCAATTGATCATGACCAATCCACCTAACGTACACATCTTTTGACTGTGGAATGAACCCGGAGCACCCAGAGGAAACCCACACAGACAGTGGGAGAAAGACAAACTCCACACAGTCACCTGAGGCCAGAATTGAACCTGGGTCCCTGGAGCTGTGAGACAGCAGTGCTAACCATTGTGCCACCATGCTGCTTATGCCATTATGAAGTGTGTTTCGTGATTTTGCCCTCGCAACAATGAAAGGTGATATACTTCCAAGATTGTGTGTGATTTGGATGGGAACGTGCAGGTGACGATTTGGTTTTGTAGGTGGTAGAGTTCAGTGTTGGAAGGTGGTCAGAGTTCACGGTGTTGGAAAGTGTGAAGGAATCTTAGCTTGTTGAAGTGCATCTTGTACATAGTACACATTGCTGGTGGTGGAGAGTAGTATAGTTTAAGATGCTGGATAGGGTGCCAATCAAATGGGTTGCTTTGTCCTGGATTGTCTAGCCTTGAGTGTTGTTGGAGCAGGACACATCCAACCAAGTGGAGAGTATTCCATTGGGATACTGACTTGTGCCTTGTAGATGGTGAACAGGCTTTGAGAGCGATGATACTGAGTTCTTTCTGCCCTCAGTCCTGTCCCAGTCAAACCCTGAGTCGGATTGTAGGTATTGATTTATTTTATTTCAAATAGCTTGCAAGCTCCACTCACTCTGATAAAAAGGCAGGAGACAACATGTCTCTTGAAACTTCCAGAGTGAGTGAGACAAAGGAAGCACAGCATCTGGTTTCACACACATGGATTCAGCATCAAGTTTCACATACCCACGACCAAATAAGGTAATGGTAACCAATGCAAAATTCTCATAGGTCTTTCTCACACATTCCTTGACCTGGCCATATAAGCTGACCCTGGGGCCCCTTTCACCCAGCATTCTCTGCAGCATCCTCTGCACAAAGAACCGGTCCTAATGGCTGCCCATCCCCCTTCTTCCTCTCTTGAATCCCACTTGCAGGCTGCGCATTAAGATTTTACTCCTAACTTGGCCTAACTACCCATCATGCCTTTCTGTTCATTGCCTCATTCCCTCCTTTTAGCATTCTATGATAACTACTATTCCATCTCCTAACCAACATTCCCTTTCGCTACCCGCCGACAACGGGACACCGGCGGCGTTATGGCAGATGCATTGGTCTGACGTCTGGGTTACGCTACACCTCCGTTCAGTGCAGGTGGAGAACAGACATGTTATATTTTCTTTTTTATAAAAAAATATATTTATTAAAGTTTTTTAACAACACAATTTTTCCCCTTACAAACAATAACAGCCCCCCCCCCCCCACCGCTGTAACAAAATAACACAAAATCGCACTGAGCAAGATATATACATGGCAAAATGGTATATTTACATAGCTTTATACACTGGCTCTCGCTGGCACGTGCCAGTTTCCCCCACCCTCCATGTTATCTCCTGCTCATCCATCCCCTCAAACAATCTCTCGTACGTCAGGACTCCCTGAACACCTTCCACATCTGTCCTCTACCCCAAAGAACCTACTCAACCTCGCCCCCGTCAAGTGCGCTCTATGAACCACCTTAAATTGGATCAGGCTGAGCCTGGCATATGAGGAGGACGAATTAACCCTACCCAGGGCATCAGCCCACAAACCTTCCTCAATCTCCTCCCCCAACTCCTCCTCCTATTTACCCTTCAACTCTTCTGCTAGGGCTTCCCCCTCTTTCATCTCTTGGTGTATTGCCGAAACCTTGCCCTCCCCGACCCATACACCCGAGATCACCCTGTCTTGAATTTCTTGTGCCGGGAGCAACGGGAATTCCCTGACCTGTCGCCTCACAAAAGCCCTCACCTGCATATATCTAAATGCATTTCCCGGGGGTAACTCAAACTTCTCCTCCAGTGCCCCTAGGCTCGCAAATGTCCCGTCAATGACCAGGTCCCCCATTCTTCTAATCCCCGCCCGATGCCAGCCCTGGAACCCCCCGTCCATCTTCCCCGGGACAAACCGATGGTTACCCCTGATCGGGGACCACACCGAGGCTCCCACTGCACTCCTGTGCCGTCTCCACTGGCCCCAGATCCTTAACGTTGCCGCCACCACCGGGCTCGTGGTATACTTTGATGGTGAGAGCAGCAGCGGTGCCGTCACCAACGCCCCCAAGCTCGTTCCTTTACAGGTCGCCGTCTCCATCCTCTTCCATGCCTCCCCCTCTCCCCCCATAACCCACTTGCGGATCATCGCCACATTTGCTGCCCAGTAGTAGCTCCCTAGGTTTGGCAGCGCCAGCCCTCCTCGGTCCCTACTGGATTCCAGGAACCCTCTCCTTACCCTCGGGGTCTTATTCGCCCACACAATCCCCATAATACTCCTACCTATTCTCTTGAAAAAGCCCTTGGTGATCACGATGGGAAGGCACTGAAACACAAACAAAAACCTCGGAAGGACCACCATTTTGACCGACTGCACTCTACCCGCCAACGAGAGCGGCAACATGTCACATCTTTTGAAGTCCACCTCCATTTGGTCCACCAAACTCGTCAGATTCAATTTTTGTAGGGCCCCCCAACTCCTGGCTATCTGGATCCCCAGATACCGAAAACTCCCCACCGTCCTTCTCAGCGGTAGGTCCCCCATCCCTCTTTCTTGGTCCCCTGCCTGTAGTACAAAAAGCTCACTCTTCGCTACATTGAGCTTATAGCCCGAGAACTCCCCAAACTCCCTCAGAGTCTGCATGACCTCCACCATCCCCTCCATTGGGTCCGCCACGTACAGCAGCAGGTCATCCGAGTCTCGCGACACCAGATGCTCTTCTCCCCCGCGGACCACCCCCCTCCATTTATTAGACTCCCTCAGTGATATGGCCAAGGGTTCGATCTATGGCCAAGAGTCGCCCTTGGCGGCTCGTTTGCCTTGGGCTTCCTCGCCAGCACCCGGTGCGCCCCTTCCAGCTCCCGGGGGGGCGTCCGCGTCCATCAGCGCCCTGATCATTGTGCCCGCATATGCCGCGGCGTCGGCCCCCTCCACTCCTGGGAGACCCAGGATCCTCAGATTATTTCTCCTCGACCTGTTCTCCAGGTCTTCGAGTCTTCCCGCCCATGTCTTGTGTAGCACCTCGTGCCGCTCCACTTTCACCGCCAGGCCCAAGAGCTCGTTCTCATTCTCACTCACATTTTCCTGGATCTCCTGGATCTTCACCTCATGGGCTTGCCCCAAGTCCTTCAATTATTGCCAACATAGGCGCCACCATCTCCTTACGCAGCTCCTCGAAGCAGCGCTTGATGAATTCCTGCATCTCCTCTTTGTCCCCGGCCGCCACCATTTTGCTTGTTTCCCCTCTCTTCTCCCGCTGCTCCAATGCCACTTTTTTGGCCGTTTTGCTGCGGGTCCGGTCCATACAAGTTAGTAGGGGATCTCTCTCCTCTCTTCCCCACGGGTTGGCTGTAAAAAAAAAAAAAAAAAAATTCCGTCGAGGCTCTTCTATCGAGCCCGAAAGTCCGTGTTCGCGGGAGCTGCCGAATCGTGCGGCTTAGCCCCGCATAGCCGCAACCGGAAGTGACATGTTATATTTTCTTTCACCTCTGCCACGAGGGTCTCTATTGGTAGAGAAATGTTTGGGTAGGTATTCCCCCTGATGGTCAAAAAGTGTGCTAACAAATCGCCAGACCAACAATAGTCCTGTTGCTGTCTCGGTCCAAATTTGGAGTTTGGTTCGGCATACAACTGGGAGACCCAGGATCCATTATAAGCATCCCTGGGTTAATAACCTGTATCAATGTCTAGTCTGGAAGACCGTCCCGCAATTCATTACATTCCGTACATAAACACCTCATCACGTTTTTACAGCCACTGGCTCTCCGTCCGGGTTCCTTCTGGTTTGATGGTCGCCAGTAACGGGATGTCATCTTGGTGAGTGGTGATGCCGAGTCTATCGGCATCAGCCGAGCCATAGCCACCTTACAACACATATTAAGGCATCCAATGATTATACAATATACAATTATAATAACAAGTATTATCAATCCATGCATCAGGTAAAACCCCATGACCGAGCTATGAGAGCTGACTCTGAGCTGAATCCTGCTTTAAGGTTTATATCCCCCTTCTAGTTGTACTGACCAGCAGATATCCCTGATCCTTGTCATTTGTGTGTACATGTCGTGATTTGTAAACTGTGCGCGGAAATCAACTATAAATTCATCCATCTCGCAGACCAGTGTCGATAGACTCTTTGTATTGTTCTTTCATCAAGTCCAATCACTGTGAACCATAGCTGTCGCTACTCAGGAAGGTAACACAATAACTATATCCGTGTGTTCCACTACCCCCGAGGCATCTGACTACTTTGGGGTAGCAGCACCGTAGAAGCTTCCTCATGTCCTTTAGAAACAGCACACAACTCAGTCCATCAGCAACCAAAAAGGTCTTTTGTCCCTCACTGTTTTTTTTTAAGGAAGTGCTTTCCGTTTCTCATTGGAATGGTACATTATAATATCATGTACTATCCACTGATTATCTTGCTTTATGAATTGCAGAAGCTTCAATCGATCTTATTTCTATTCCTGACTTCCTCACACTAATGTCGAACATTGTACTGAACCATGTAGTCTGCCAGCCCTGGCTTACATGAGACAATACCTCAGTTTTCTTCAAATCCCTCTTGTCCGTTATCATTTTCCTTACAGCATGGAGTGTATACTTGCCATTATTTGTTTGTTTGTTTTTTACTTTGCAATAACACCACTTGCACATTTAATAGTCAACTTTTGGGGTTACAACCCAATTGAATCCATCCATAACAGTCCCTAACAACTTACAGGACATTTCGTCCGTAATAACTATTACACTCTCCAATGCAATATTGTTTGCTGCATTGGTTACAAATTTCCCGCCGTGGCATCAAGCTGCTAAAATTCCTAAGCTATTGTCATTTAAAATTCGGGAGTTCCTCGTCAGACGCTGCCGTCTGCCGAGACCCTGAATAACTCCACCGCGTAGTACATACCCCGTGGAGACCACAGATCATCCATCAGCTAATGTCCAGTTAGAGATGTCTGACCGGAGGTTTCACTATTCAGTAATAATTTGATATTTTGATTTGTTTCTAACCTGTAAGGTTTTTCCTCCGGGCTCTGTCATTTAATTCCCTCAAATATGTAGCCAATTGTATCATTAGTTCCCCCCCCCCCCTCCATACTGTCTAAAACATTCTTCTCTGGAGTGTAGTTCTCGTTCTTCATCTGTTTTTTTTTGCTTCATCTGAAACCCAAATGAACAGGTCAAAGGCGGAGAGGGCCCTATTTCTTAATTTGTATCTTCCTATTCTTGTTTGGATGTTCCAGAAATGCCATCTCCAGGACTTCCGGATTTCCATTGCCACTATTCCTTTTTTTTTCTTTAACTGATTTGTTTTCCTGATCATTTACGTACATCATACGATTAAGGCCTGTTAGGCCTCCTCCTCCCATCATTGCACCCCTGAGTGAGACTCGAAGAATCTCAAACTCTCCTCTTTTGCTAACTCAGTGGTCCAAGCGGGTCAAAACTTTCCGATACATTTCGGATATTGCTACTGTATTTACTTTAATTTCTTTAATTTTGATTACGACTGGGTTTTTAATGAAAGTAATTTCCAACCATGACATTTTCACTTTATCATCTGTCCTATCTATGCTGCTAACAGGTTTCAATTCCCTGGCATCCTGCTCCACTGATTCCATTATAGTAGTAAGTGCAGTTATCCCCTGCCACTCACAACCAAACATTCCTTTTCCCTTGTCCGAGCGGTTTGGGGATATGATCTATCCTGTGACACGGCATCATTGCAGTGATACAGTCTCTAAACACTGTTAGGCTAATTTTACGTCCCCGCGTCATCCCAACATCTCTTAAACTTACCACAAGTTTGTCACTTCTCCACAATCCTTTCACAATCATTTTGTCGTCAGCTTGGTTTTCTCTGCAGTAATTACAATTTATCATCACACCATCCCATGGTCAAAATCTATCATGTGGTCACAAACTTCAATCATCAATGTTGCCTGAAGTTTCACAAAACAATCATGACAAACTGAATTCCCCAAATTTCCCTGGGAGCCGAAGCATTTCCCCATTTTTGTTGTTCTAAATGCAATATCAACTCACCTGAATGCTCTATATCTGCCATTCTCCTAGGTTTCATATGATTACTCCCTATCCAAACTACTGGGCTACACAATGTGCCACATCCTTGACACGATGTTTCATTATGTTCACAATGAATCACTTTAAACTGGGGTCCATTAATAACAGCCCGTGACCTATTATCCCATATTCTCAACTCCTTACTGATTACGTTTCTTTGTTTGATGCCGATAGGTTGCCTGTGGATTATAATAATCCCTCTGTTATTATTGAATTGGGTCGGATGTTTTAGTTCTGATACAATTTCCTTTGCTCCAGATGCTATTGATTCTCTAATTCAACGACCCCCATGCTGCTATCAGCTTTGATTAAAAAGTACAGATTACTTTTGCTGCTCCTAGGAAAAAGAGGGCCTGCATACTCTTAATGATCATTCATCCATCGGTGTCTCAGTGTTGTATGTTTTTTTATGCTACTCCCTGTTTCTCCACCATTTTCTTTCCTGAATTTAAAAAAAAAAATGTATGCCCATCTGGTTTGTTCTTTGTCCACCTTAACTTTACTACCATCCGTATATACCACCCAAGCATTTACCAACTCTGTTCTGCTAACTAATTTATCAAGTTTCTGTCCCTTTTTAATGTTATGAATAAACATTAAGGAAGGGTTTAAAAGAAGGGTTTCCCATCTTTCCCATCGAGCTGTATTCGCTGGCAACCCTGTCTCTTGGTCAACTCTGTCAATTCTAAAATTCAGTTGTGACATAAATTTTCTTCCCGGCTGATGAATTTTCAAGCTCTGCTATCCTTTTTGTTATGGCTGCCAGACATTTTGCAATGTCTGAAAACCTTTGTTCAGCCCTTGCCCAATTTCCTGTCAATGTTTGATAGGTGTCTGAGTACTATGATTAGCAAGCACCATACCATATCCATTTGCGTACAGATCAAATTTAATGGTCAAATTGTCCTCTTCATGTCTCCCCTCTAATGGCCCGGATGTTGCTACAGCTGTTTTTAACTGGTCCAAACTCCTCTGTGCTTCACTGGTCCACCTAAAATCCCCTTTCAAAGTTTCATAAATGGGTCTAGCATAAAGACTAAAGTCTTCCACTACTGGTCTCAAATACCCCAAAATTCCCATGATTTGCTGAACCCCGTTTCGTGAAACGGGCGCTGCAATTCTAGCAACTTTCTCTCTCATCCCAACACTGGCTTCCCTACCTACCCTTGACACTGAATACCCTAGATAGTCGACTTCGCTCCTGCCAATCTGGCATTTCTTTAACCCTATCTTAAATCTTGCTTCATTAAGTGTTTTAATAATTTTGGTCACTCTTTCAACATGTGTTCCCCTGATCATCATCTCCAATTAACACATCCTCAATATATACTAAAGCCAAATCATCTTTAATCATCAAAAAGCGCGGGAGCTGCGAGTCAGAGCGGAGATTTTAAAAGATCGCGGCCTCGTTTCGGGAGCCGTTCAGAGGAGGAGGAGCAGTCTCTGTCAGGGAGAGAACCTGAGAACATCTAAGACACTCAGAGGGTAAGAAGGTAAGTAAGTGATTTTTACTCATTTTTACTTTTATACCTTTTTCAAATTGTGTGTGTCGGGGGGGAAACTGAAGTGACATCACAGAAGCTGTGACCTGAGTGTCTGGTTGGGAATCTACACTAAATTAAAAAAATTAAGCATTGGTAATTAATTAAACATAATTACTTAATTATAATTTAGAGGGGTATCTAAGCCAGAGATCGGAGAGTACTATATTTAGCTTTTGCATTTATATTAGAAATCTAGTGCTAGGAAACAGATAGTTAACAGTAACTTTGAAAAAATTAAAGAATATATTTTAAAAAAATGTTTTAAACTTTTAATTTTAATTAATTGACGCAATGTCAGTTAGAGGGGTGCAGTGCTCTGACTGTGAGATGTGGCAGGTCCGGGAGGCTTCCAGCGTCCCGGATGGCTTCATCTGCAGAAAGTGCACCCAGCTGGAGCTCCTCACAGACCGCATGGTTCGGTTGGAGCAGCAATTGGATGCACTTAGGAGCATGCAGGTGGCAGAAATCATCATAGATCGCAGTTATATAAATGTGGTCACACCCAAGGTGCAGGCAGAGAAATGGGTGACCACTAGAAAGGGCAGGCAGTCAGTGCAGGAATCCCCTGTGGTTGTCCCCCTCACGAACAGGTATACCCCTTTGGATACTGTCGGGGGGATAGCCTATCAGGGGAAAACAGCAGCAGCCAGAGCAGTGGCACCACGGCTGGCTCTGATGTTCAGAAGGGAGGGTCAAAGCGCAGAAGAGCAATAGTGCAATAGTAATAGGGGACTCTATAGTCAGGGGCACAGATAGGTGCTTCTGTGGACGTGAAAGAGACTCCAGGATGGTATGTTGCCTCCCGGGTGCCAGGGTCCAGGATGTCTCCGAACGGGTAGAGGGCATCCTGAAGGGGGAGGGCAAACAGGCAGAGGTCGTTGTACATATTGGTACTAACGACATAGGCAGGAAGGGGCATGAGGTCCTGCAGCAGGAGTTCAGGGAGCTAGGCAGAAAGTTAAGTGACAGGACCTCTAGGGTTGTAATCTCGGGATTACTCCCTGTGCCACGTGCCAGTGAGGCTAGAAATAGGAAGATAGAGCAGCTAAACACGTGGCTAAACAGCTGGTGTAGGAGGGAGGGTTTCCGTTATCTGGACCACTGGGAGCTCTTCCGGGGCAGGTGTGACCTGTATAAGAAGGACGGGTTGCATCTAAACCGGAGAGGCATAAATATCCTGGCCGCGAGGTTTGCTAGTGTCACACGGGAGGGTTTAAACTAGTATGGCAGGGGGGTGGGCACGGGAGCAATAGGTCAGAAGGTGAGAGCATTGAGGGAGAACTAGGGAATAGGGATAGTGGGGCTCTGAGACAGAGCAGACAGGGAGAAGTTGCTGCACACAGCGGGTCTGGTGGCCTGAAGTGCATATGTTTTAATGCAAGAAGTATTACGGGTAAGGCAGATGAACTTAGAGCTTGGATTAGTACTTGGAACAATGATGTTGTTGCCATTACAGAGACCTGGTTGAGGGAAGGGCAGGATTGGCAGCTAAACGTTCCAGGATTTAGATGTTTCAGGCGGGATAGAGGGGGATATAAAAAGGGAGGCGGAGTTGCATTACTGATTAGGGAGAATATCACAGCTGTACTGCGAGAGGACACCTCAGAGGGCAGTGAGGCTATATGGGTAGAGATCAGGAATAAGAAGGGTGCAGTCACAATGTTGGGGATTTACTACAGGCCTCCCAACAGCCAGCGGGAGATAGAGGAGCAGATAGGTAGACAGATTTTGGAAAAGAGTAAAAACAACACGGTTGTGGTGATGGGCGACTTCAACTTCCCCAATATTGACTGGGACTCACTTAGTGCCAGGGGCTTAGATGGGGCGGAGTTTGTAAGGAGCATCCAGGAGGGCTTCTTAAAACAATATGTAGACAGTCCAACTAGGGAAGGGGCGGTACTGGACCTGGTATTGGGGAATGAGCCCGGCCAGGTGGTAGATGTTTCAGTAGGGGAGCATTTCGGTAACAGTGACCACAATTCAGTAAGTTTTAAAGTACTGGTGGACAAGGATAATAGGGTCCTAGGATGAATGTGCTAAATTGGGGGAAGGCTAATTATAACAATATTAGGCGGGAACTGAAGAACATAGATTGGGGGCGGATGTTTGAGGGCAAATCAACATCTGACATGTGGGAGGCTTTCAAGTGTCAGTTGAAAGGAATTCAGGACCGGCATGTTCCTGTGAGGAAGAAGGATAAATACGGCAATTTTCGGGAACCTTGAATAACGAGAGATATTGTAGGCCACGTCAAAATGAAAAAGGAGGCATTTGTCAGGGCTAAAAGGCTGGGAACAGACGAAGCCTGCGTGGAATATAAGGAAAGTAGGAAGGAACTTAAGCAAGGAGTCAGGAGGGCTAGAAGGGGTCACGAAAAGTCATTGGCAAATAGGGTTCAGGAAAATCCCAAGGCTTTTTACACGTACGTAAAAAGCAAGAGGGTAGCCAGGGAAAGGGTTGGCCCACTGAAGGATAGGCAAGGGAATCTATGTGTGGAGCCAGAGGAAATGGGCGAGGTACTGAATGAATACTTTGCATCAGTATTCACCAAAGAGAAGAAATTGGTAGATGTTGAGTCTGGAGAAGGGTGTGTAGATAGCCTGGGCCACATTGAGATCCAAAAAGACGAGGTGTTGGGTGTCTTAAAAAATATTAAGGTAGATAAGTCCCCAGGGCCTGATGGGATCTACCCCAAAATACTGAAGGAGGCTGGAGAGGAAATTGCTGAGGCCTTGACAGAAATCTTTGGATCCTCACTGTCTTCAGGGGATGTCCCGGAGGACTGGAGAATAGCCAATGTTGTTCCTCTGTTTAAGAAGGGTAGCAAGGATAATCCAGGGAACTACAGGCCGGTGAGCCTTAATTCAGTGGTAGGGAAATTACTGGAGAGAATTCTTCGAGACAGGATCTACTCCCATTTGGAAGCAAATGGACGTATTACATAGAACATAGAACGATACAGCACAGTACAGGCCCTTCGGCCCACGATGTTGCACCGAAACAAAAGCCATCTAACCTACACTATGCCATTATCATCCATATGCTTATCCAATAAACTTTTAAATGCCCTCAATGTTGGCGAGTTCACTACTGTTGCAGGTAGGGCATTCCACGGCCTCACCACTCTTTGCGTAAAGAACCTACCTCTGACCTCTGTCCTATATCTATTACCTCTCAGTTTAAAGCTATGTCCCCTCGTGCTAGCCATTTCCATCCGCGGGAGAAGGTTCTCACTGTCCACCCTATCCAACCCCCTGATCATTTTGTATGCCTCTATTAAGTCTCCTCTTAACCTTCTCTCTAACGAAAACAACCTCAAGTCCATCAGCCTTTCCTCATAAGATTTTCCCTCCATACCCGGCAACATCCTGGTAAATCTCCTCTGCACCCGCTCCAAAGCTTCCACGTCCTTCCTATAATGCGGTGACCAGAACTGTACGCAATACTCCAAATGCGGCCATACCAGAGTTTTGTACAGCTGCAACATGACCTCATGACTCCGGAACTCAATCCCTCTACCAATAAAGGCCAACACTCCATCGGCCTTCTTCACAACCCTATCAACCTGGGTAGCAACTTTCAGGGATCTATGTACATGGACACCTCTGCTCATCCACACTTCCAAGAACTTTACCATTAGCCAAATATTCTGCATTCCTGTTATTCCTTCCAAAGTGAATCACCTCACACTTCTCTACATAAAACTCCATTTGCCACCTCTCAGCCCAGCTCTGCAGCTTATCTATGTCCCTCTGTAACCTGCTACATCCTTCCGCACTGTCGACAACACCACCGACTTTAGTGTCGTCTGCAAATTTACTCACCCACCCTTCTGCGCCCTCCTCTAGGTCATTGATAAATATGACAAACAGCAACGGCCCCAGAACAGATCCTTGTGGTACGCCACTTGTAACTGAACTCCATTCTGAACATTTCCCATCAAACACCACCCTCTGTCTTTCAGCTAGCCAATTTCTGATCCATATCTCTAAATCACCCTCAATTCCCAGCCTCCGTATTTTCTGCAATAGCCTACCGTGGGGAACCTTATCAAACGCTTTACTGAAATCCATATACACCACATCAACTGCTCTACCCTCGTCTACCTGTTCAATCCCCTTCTCAAAGAACTCGATAAGGTTTGTGAGGCATGACCTACCCTTCACAAAGCCATGCTGACTATCCCTGATCATATTATTCCTATATAAATCTTGTCTCTTATAATCCCCTCCAAGACTTTACCCACAACAGACGTGAGGCTCACTGGTCTATAGTTGCCGGGGTTGTCTCTACTCCCCTTCTTGAACAAAGGGACCACATTTGCTATCCTCCAGTCCTCTGGCACTATTCCTGTAGCCAATGATGACATAAAAATCAAAGCCAAAGGCCCAGCAATCTCTTCCCTGGCTTCCCAGAGAATCCTAGGATAAATCCCATCAGGCCCCGGGGACTTATCTATTTTCAGCCTGTCCAGAATTGCCAACACCTCTTCCCTACGTACCTCAATGCCATCTATTCTAATAGCCTGGGTCTCAGCATTCTCCTCCACAAAATTATCTTTTTCCTGAGTGAATACTGATGAAAAATATTCATTTAGTATCTCGCCTATCTCTTCAGACTCCACACACAACTTCTCATCCCTGTCCTTGACTGGCCCTTCTCTTACCCTAGTCATTCTTTTATTCCTGACATACCTATAGAAAGCTTTTGGGTTTTCCTTGATCCTACCTTCCAAATACTTCTCATGTCCCCTCCTTGCTCGTCTTAGCTCTTTCTCTTTAGATCCTTCCTCGCTACCTTGTAACTATCAATCGCCCCAACTGAAACTTCACACCTCATCTTCACATAGGCCTCCTTCTTCCTCTTAACAAGAGATTCCACTTCTTTGGTAAACCACGGTTCCCTCGCTCGACGCCTTCCACCCTGCCTGACCGGTACGTACTTATCAAGAACACGCAGTAGCTGTTCCTTGAACAAGCTCCACTTATCCAGTGTGCCCAACACTTGCAGCCTACCTCTCCAACCTATCCCCCCAAGTCATGTCTAATGGCATCATAATTGCCCTTCCCCCAGCGATAACTCTTGCCCTGCGGTGTATACTTATCCCTTTCCATCACTAACGTAAACGTCACCGAATTGTGGTCACTGTCCCCAAAGTGCTCTCCTACCTCCAAATCTAACACCTGGCCTGGTTCATTACCCAAAACCAAATCCAAAGTGGCCTCGCCTCTTGTTGGCCTGTCAACAAATTGTGTCAGGAAACCCTCCTGCACACACTGCACAAAAAAACGACCCATCTAATGTACCCAAACTATATCTTTTCCAGTCAATATTTGGAAGTTAAAGTCTCCCATAATAACTACCCTGTTACTTTCGCTCTTATCCAGAATCATCTTCGCCATCCTTTCCTCTACATCCCTAGAACAATTTGGAGGCCTATAGAAAACTCCCAACAGGGTGATCTCTCCTTTCCTGTTTCTAACCTCAGCCCATACTACCTTGGAAGAAGAGTCCCCATCTAGCATCCTCTCCGCCACCGTAATACTGTCCTTGACTAGCAGCGCCACACCTCCCCCTTTTTTGCCTCCTTCTCTGAGCTTACTAAAACACCTAAACCCCGGAACCTGCAACATCCATTCCTGTCCCTGCTCTATCCATGTCTCCGAAATGGCCACAACATCGAAGTCCCAGGTACCAACCCATGCTGCCAGTTCCCCTACCTTATTTCGTATACTCCTGGCATTGAAGTAGACATACTTCAAACCACCTACCTGAACACTGGCCCCCTCCTGCGAAGTCAAATCTGTGCTCCTGACCTCTATACTCTCATTCTCCCGTACCCTAAAACTACAATCCAGGTTCCCATGCCCCTGCTGCGTTAGTTTAAACCCCCCCAAAGAGCACTAACAAATCTCCCCCCCCCCAGGATATTTGTGCCCCTCAGGTTCAGATGTAGACCATCCTGTCTGTAGAGGTCCCACCTTCCCCAGAAAGAGCCCCAGTTATCCAGAAATCTGAATCCCTCCCGCCTGCATCATCCCTGTAGCCACGTGTTTAATTGCTCTCTCTCCCTATTCCTCATCTCATTATCACGTGGCACGGGCAACAACCCAGAGATAACAACTCTGTTCTCGTTCTGAGCTTCCATCCTAGCTCCCTGAAAGCCTGCCTGACATCCTCGTCCCCTTTCCTACCTATGTCGTTAGTGCCAATGTGGACCACGACTTGGTGCTGCTCCCCCTCCCCCTTAAGGACCCGGAAAACACGATCCGAGACTTCGCGTACCCTTGCACCTAGGAGGCAACATACCAAACGTGAGTCTCTCTCGCTCCCACAAAATCTCCTATCTGTGCCCCTGACTATCGAGTCCCCAATTACTAATGCTCTGCTCCTCTCCCCCCTTCCCTTCTGAGCAACAGGGACAGACTCTGTGCCAGAGGCCCGTACCCCATGGCTTACCCATGGTAAGTCCCCCCCCCCCCCACAAGTATCCAAAACGGTATACTTGTTACTCAGGGGAACGACCGCAGGGGATCCCTGCACTGACTGCTTCTTACCAGTCCCTCTTACAGTTACCCATCTATCTCCAATCTTTGGTGTAACTAAAGATTAGTGAGAGGCAGCATGGTTTTGTGAAGGGGAGGTCGTGTCTCACTAACTTGATAGAGTTTTTCGAGGAGGTCACTAAGATGACTGATGCAGGTAGGGCAGTGGATGTTGTCTATATGGACTTCAGTAAGGCCTTTGGCAAGGTCCCTCATGGTAGACTGGTACAATAGGTGAAGTCACACGGGATCATGGGTGAGCTGGCAAGGTGGATACAGAACTGGCTAGGTCATAGAAGGCAGAGAGTAGCAATGGAAGGATGCTTTTCTAATTGGAGGGCTGTGACCAGTGGTGTTCCACAGGGATCAGTGCTGGGACCTTTGCTGTTTGTAGTATATATAAATGATTTGGAGGAAGATGTAACTGGTCTGATTAGTAAGTTTGCAGACGACACAAAGGTTGGTGGAATTGCGGATAGCGATGAGGACTGTCAGAGGATACAGCAGGATTTAGATTGTTTGGAGACTTGGGCGGAGAGATGGCAGATGGAGTTTAATCCGGACAAATGTGAGGTAATGCATTTTGGAAGGTCTAATGCAGGTAGGGAATATACAGTGAATGGTAGAACCCTCAAGAGTATTGAAAGTCAAAGAGATCTAGGAGTACATGTCCACAGGTCACTGAAGGGGCAACACAGGTGGAGAAGGTAGTCAAGAAGGCATACGACATGCTTGCCTTCATTGGCCGGGGCATTGAGTATAAGAATTGGCAAGTCATGTTGCAGCTGTATAGAACCTTAGTTATGCCACACTTGGAGTATAGTGTTCAATTCTGGTCGCCACACTACCAGAAGGATGTGGAGGCTTTAGAGAGTGCAGAAGAGATTTACCAGAATGTTGCCTGGTATGGAGGGCATTAGCTATGAGGAGCGGTTGAATAAACTTGGTTTGTTCTCACTGGAACAAAGGAGGTTGAGGGGCGACCTGATAGAGGTCTGCAAAATTATGAGGGGCATAGACAGAGTGGATAGTCAGAGGCTTTTCCCCGGGGTAGAGGGGTCAATTACTAGGGGGCATAGGTTTAAGGTGAGAAGGGCAAGGTTTAGAGTAGATGTACGAGGCAAGTTTTTTCCGCAGAGGGTAGTGGGTGCCTGGAACTCGCTACCGGAGGAGGTGGTGGAAGCAGGGACGATAGTGACATTTAAGGGGCATCTTGACAAATACATGAATAGGATGGGAATAGAGGGATACGGACCCAGGAAGTGTAGACGATTGTAGTTTAGTCGGGCAGCATGGTCGGCACGGGCTTGGAGGGCCGAAGGGCCTGTTCCTGTGCTGTACATTTCTTTGTTCTTTGTTCTTTGTTGTAATCAGTTCCCTGACTAGTGCCTGAAAGTGGTTTGGGGAATTGACATATCCTTGTGGCAATTTGCAGTATACGTAATGTTTAGTGCCAAAGGTAAATGCTGTCTTTTCCCTGCTGTCTGGGTCTAACGGAACACTCCAGAATCCGTTGGCTAAATCTATACTAGTTAAATAAGTTTTGCCTGCTACCTTCTCCAGTGTAGTTTGTGGATTTATTAAATACTGTTTATCCTTCCCTTTTTCTTTTGACCTTGTTTAATGCTTTATAATTCGTTACCATTCTAAATGTACCATCAGGGTTGCTAACTGCCTGAAGTGGGCTATTCGTCGATGCATATGTGACTTCTTGAATGATTCCCTGCTATTCTAACTCTTTGATCATTATCTCCAGCTCGCATTTGGCAGCTCAGGTCAAGGGATATTACTTTTACGGCCTGTGTCGGTCTCCCTGGATTGCGTGCTGGAATTATGTGCTGATTAACCCTGTGTCATTCTTTCTATTGCTAGGTTTGCTTTCCCTTTTCCCTCTCCGTTATCAATTGGTTTTAATATCTTAATTTTTTTATTTCTGCATCTATTTTTATTAATCTTTCCCTGCCATCAGATTCTCATTTGCTGATACTGCAAGTAATATTCCTAATCTAAGCTCCGGTCACATATCTTTATTCCCTAAAGCTCCGTCTGCAATGTAGTTAACATTCTAATCTTCATTTCTTCTGCTAGTGACTTTCTTGCAAGTCAGCGGGCACTAGGACCCAGTGGAGCTGTGCCGTATCACTTCCACCGACTACCTCCTAATACCCGTGTATCTAGCCCCTTACTGCCACAATGCCCCTCTCCACTATCCCAATAAAACGCGAGGGCATGTTTTAATTAATTTTTTCTGGAAAGCAGTATCCTGCTACAGTCCCCATTCTACCTGCTCTCCGGACTACCTACCCCCCTGGGGTCAGTGCTTGCAGCGTCCCCTCATGTTCTGAGTGCTTATACACCAAGGCCCTACAGTAGTCGAGTAGTTCCCAGTACTTGCCTAACCCCTCTTACAGTCTAGGGTTTGGGCATCTCTAAAATGGCCTTCTTCCTTTCTACTGGGATCTTCCTTTCCCCCTGTGTAATCTTAAAATAAAGTTTAAAAATCCATAGTCTTTGTTATATGAAAATCCTCAAATCTTAAATTTGATGTGTAGTGAGTTTACAGAGAAAATACTGAAATCTCTACAAATTTGGAACACACAACAAAATTTTTAAATGTAGGTACATCATGGCTGCCCCTAACAAAGGAGCACATGGACCCAGCCCACATTGAATGCCTCGTCTTTGCATTTCAATTTTAGATTCCTTTGTTCTCTCCCCTTTTGTTTTAAGCAGCCAAGACTATGCCGAGTTCAACTAATCATTTACAAATCCCAATTTATACATTTTGATTTTGCTTTTTGTTTACTTCCTGAGAATTGTGTTCTAAATAACTTCCACAATGTTAATCATTGTTACTGATTTTCGAAAGAACTTTCAAATACTTGTCCCATTTTAAATCTCCCTTTTCCTGCCGTGTATACCTCCTAATTGATGTGCAACTTCGTTTTGCAAAACACAACATTTTAAAAACTAGGAATACCAGAGGAAGTTCACACATTCTTATTAAACACACAAACTCATTCATCCACCGAGATCTCCACTCAAACAAAAGGAATTCAAAGCATTATACTTTCATTCATCTCAACCAACTGGACAATAAAAGTTCAAATTTGCACAGAAACACAATGTGTTTTTTCCCTTTTCCCTTCTTCAAAACTGCAAAGTAAATTTAAACAATCCTGAAGCTTCCTCTGTTCCGATACGGTTCTGAATTTTCCAAGTCTTTGGTTCCCCCTGGTGGCCATTCATTTCCCAACTTTTTATTTCACTCCTAAGACATATCACCCAAGAACAAAATCCAACTTAGCCAATTCTAATTGTACAGAATTGAATTGAAATCCAGAACATTCCATCAGTGGTCTTAACTGAATTGTCTCTGTGACATTCCCTCAACCCGTTAAAGACCTTAACCGAATTAAAGTGTAATTCAATACAACCAATTTTAATTTTCAACCCACATGCACGGAACTGAACTTTCATTGCGATATTCCCTCAATTGCTAACTTAATTATCACCCGATATTCCCTCAATTTTCGTTTAACCCTGAGCCGTACCTACATCGACTGAAATTAAGTTTCTAATCCGTCAGACTGACCTTTGATTTCATCGAACGATCTTACCCGACCATAGGCGAGTGACCAAACCCGCTTTGGACTACCAGGCAGGGGAAAACCGACGTGGTCCTTTATAATCTACTCACACGTGGGCCCATTTCCCCTCTCTCCATCCAAGGCTGGTTCAATTCTGATTTCGCGAATAGTCGGGAATTCGCTCTTGAAATCCCACTCCTGACACCAAATGACGATATTGAGTTCTTTCTGCCCTCAGTCTGGTCTCAGTCAAATCCTGAGTCGGATTGTAGGTATTGATTTATTTTATTTCAAATAGCTTGCAAGCTCCACTCACTCTGATAAAATGGCAGGAGACAACATGTCTCTTGAAACCTCCAGAGCGAGTGAGACAAAGGAAGCACAGCATCTGGTTTCACACACATGGATTCAGCATCAAGTTTCACATACCCACGACCAAATAAGGTAACGGTAACCAATGCAAGATTCTCATAGGTCTTTCTCAAACATTCCTTGATCTGGCCATATAAGCTGACCCTGGGGAACCTTTCACCCAGCATCCTCTGCAGCATCCTCTGCACAAAGAACCGGTCCTAATGGCTGCCCATCCCCCTTCTTCCTCTCTTGAATCACACTTGCCGGCTGCACATTAAGATTTCCTAACTTGGCCTAACTACCAACATGCCTTTCTGTTCATTTCCTCAAGAGTTGCTCACCACTGAATTTGCAGGCTCTGTACTGCTCTTTTAGTGATAGGATTTATATGCTTGGTCCAGTTCATTTTTGGGGTTTATTGGTAACCCCCAGGCTGTTGATGGTAGCAGGTTCAGCAAAGGCAACACCATTTGAATGTCATAGGGATGGTTGGGTTCCCAGTCATTACTCTGCAGCTGCATTGCATGGATGTTACCTGCCGCTTATCAGCCCAATCCTGAATATTGTCCAGACCTTGCTTCATTCAGGCACGGATCTCTTAACTATCTCAGGAGTTGCAAATGGAACTGGATGTTGTGTAATCATCAACAAACTCCTCTGGCTTTATGATGCAGAGAAAGTCATTGAAGCAGATGAAAATGGTTGGACCAAGACTCGTATAAAGACCCAGAGACTGAGATGTTTAAGCAAGTTTACTAAATTGGAGAGGTTTGCATGATCACTTGAAAAGTAGAACAAGCTGCAGTGGCCCTATTATCCACTGAAAGACAAAGTCATACAGATAGAGGAACCTCTACCAAGCACAAGCCTCTTTTTGCCCTTTCGTCAAACATGGTGGTACAACATTAGCAATATGTTGCTGCTTTTTTTACAGACAGAAAATGGAAGTGGTGGTTATCTGATCCAATGAAATGTGTATTAAGACCAGACGGTTTGCAAAGTTAGAGAAAGATGAGGTGGATGATCTAGTGATTTTACTGAGAATGGTTACTTCTACAAACTTGTTGGTATCTCTACATGGAATTTGATGGAAATGCAGCAGGAATAAACTGGAAATATAGCAATGTGCACATTTTAAAATTTAGTGGCGTGCAGTAAAGATTTAATTGATAGGCATGTAAAGCAATCTTAAATCTTGCTTAGCACAATTATTCAATTATCTTGAACATTAGAAGCACTGTTTCATATTGGAGGCTGGAAGAGAAGTTTTTAAAATGTTTATAGGTATGTTACACAACAGGTAACTGCTTCCCTACAGCATTATGGGTGTACCTATACCCATGTTGACTGCAGGGGTTCAAGAAGGGAGCTTACCACCATCTTAAGGGCAATTAGGGATGGGCAATAAATGCTGGCCTAGGTAGCAATGCCCATATTCCATTCATGACTTTTTTTCAAAAAGGTTACTGGTTTTCCCCCAGTAGTACAGAATGGGCTCATAGCAAATCAGCATCCCATACAATGGAAAAGAAAATTGACTGTGGTGCATAATGTAAGTTTAAGATTGAGTTTGGGAGTCACAGATTACTCAAAATAGGTGATCTAGAACAAAAGTGATTTTGAAGTGAGAGACAGAGGGAGAGTAGATATGATGCATAAGATAAATAGATAGGAAGAGCATACGACTTATGGCAGATAAGAACCATTTACTGATCCAGAAGAACAAATGAATGGATGGCGCAGGGTGTGATCACAGTGTAGTTTGTGGTGGCAGCATTCTGATAAGTAGGCAAACTTTTAAGAAGCTCTTCCCCTTATCGCCTTCATCTGAAGAAGGCTGCTACCTCTGAGCACCCATCAACACACATTTTTTTCTTGGGATTGGTTATTTACCCTGTGCCAATTACTTGTTTGAATAGCTCTGGTCAATGACCATGGGACAAGCACCCAAGGAATTACCACCTCCTTGCCCACCACTTCAGCTTGGTCATTTTTAGTTTGCCTCCTAATGAGAGCCATTTGTTAGCCTTTACTAGACTGTCGCTTGCATTGATGCCATTCTGTCAACTTGAAATGTCATTATGGAAACTTGAACCAAGAGACCTTGGTGTTCCTAGGGGCTGTGTCTTTCTAGAGAGAGAAGCAAAACAAATTTTCTACGCTGTGACCTCATGCTATGCCTGCTAACCTTTCCATAACATTCTGAAAAGTACCAATTCTTACAATAATGAGCCGCTATTCTTGTCTGACTGGCTGCATGATTTTATGTTCTGATCTATTTCTGTTATATGCTTTATGAGTGGAAACAATCATTAGTTTGATTAATAGCAGACTACCTTTTAAAGAAAATTTGAAAAGTATAATAAAATGTCTTTTGTGTGCTTGCAGAGATGCTGAAGCAAGGCTATTGAATATTTATACAGGTGAGTCCTTGTTTCAAAATTGAGGTAGCAGTGAAAATTGTCCTAATAATTCATTGACAAAATCAAAATATGTCCCTCGATTTAGTATTTCGATATTTTCAGTTATAATTAATCGATTCAATTAAAAAAATTGTATTTTACTCCAAACATGTTCAAAAATACAACAACACAAATCAATAGCATTTTCAGCACCCCCACAATTCACATTTTGTACAATGTTTCGCTTTTTCACCCCTCTCTCAAGATGAATAATTCCTCAAACGTTGTCATGAATAGTCCCCAGCGTGCCTCAAAGCCCTCCGCTGATCCCCTCAACTTGAACTTGATGTTTTCCAGCTGAAGGAAGTCATACAGCCAGACCGCCACCCCCGGTGGTGTTGCCGATCGCCAATCCAGCAATACTCTTCGCCGGTCAACTAGAGAGGCGAAGGCCATGACATTGACCCCCCTCCCCTCCAGCAACTCCGGCATTTCTAACACCCCATTAGGTCCGGCACCCCCACAATCTTCGATATCGTCCCGAACACCGCTTCCCAGCATCTCTCCAACTTCCCACAGCCCCAGAGCATGTGAGCATGATTTGCTGGCTCTCACTCACATTCCTCATGCTCGTCTGCCACCCCCTGGAAGAACCCACCCATCCTCACCCGGGTCATAATGACCCTGTGCACCACCTTGAATTTAATCAAGCTCATCCTCTCATACGAGGATGTTGAATTTACCCGACGCATCTCTCCACTCCACACTCCCCATCCTCTCTCTCCCCTGCCAACTCCTCCACCCATTTATTCTTGATCTTCACCACCTGCGATCCCACTTGCTCACCCAGCCATCAATATATATCGCCAATCCGATCCTCCCTCTCCACATCCGAGAGCAGCAGCAACAGGATAGACTCCGGCAGCTTGGGAAACCCTCTCCATTCTTCGCGGGGGAAATCCTCACTTGCATAATACTGAATTCACTTCCCTTTGGCAACTCAAAGTTCTCCCGCAGCTCTTTTGGACCTGGAAACTACTCTTCCAGGTACCACTGGGCTCACTGGCTCTCAAATATTATCTGTTCAACTCGACTATCTTCTCTTACGACCGTCCATTGCTATGGGCCAGGGTTGAGAGAACCCCAAAGTGTATCATGGAGCTCACCTCACCCACAACTTTTAATAGATTGTGGTATGGGTAGCACACGGCCCACTCTACAGGTGTGGTACAGCAGAAATGGAAAAGTAATTTTTAAAGCAAAACAATGTTTATTCTATGAACTCAAGTTAAACTTTTCAAAACATACAGTGAACATCTTAGTAACCATCAATTCAAATACAACCCCCAGAGAATACAACACTAAGTAATCCTTCATAACTTCCCAAACAACATCCAGAAGACAGAAGAAACACCTTTTAACTGAAGCACATTAGGTTTACATTCACTACTGAGAACATCTATAATTCTGAATTCACAAATAATCAAGAGATAGTCTTTTCATGGCAGAGAGATCAACAGTACACCTGCTCTGTCTGGCTTCAGCTTCAACACTGAAAACAAAACTAAAACACACCCTGCAGCAAACAGCCTAAAATGAAAGTAAAAAGCTGACAGACAGCCCAACTCCACCCACTTTCTGACATCACTGCAGTGGTAAACACCCATTTCGTAAAGGCACTCTCACTACAGATATTTATATACACACCCATTTATAAACACCCATTTCTTAAAGGTACTCTCACATGACACCTCCCCGCGAGAAACAAAACCCCATCAACTTCAAGGTGGTTTCATTTTTCACCTTTTCACTATCCTTTAAGAAATATACATTTTTGTTTCAAAAAAAAAACAACACGCGCAAACAGGTACAATAATATAGTCCATTTTTGTTCTTCTTCCAACTGAAATCCTTCCTGATTGACAGTCTCTTTGAACGAAGAAGGTCTCTGCACGATCCATCCATTTCTCTATGCCTTGGCATTTCTCTTTAAAGTCAGATACTATAGTTCAATCTGATCGCAGAATCCTTGTAATTCTCCAATACATGTGCATTGGTTATCACAGCTTTCAGGCCGTGAAATGCCTGTTGAAAGTCCGCTGTCCACTGAAATTTTCGACGTTTCTTCAGCAAGTCAATCAGTGGAGCAATCACGCTCCAAAACGTTTGCACAAATGTTCGATCAAATCCACTCATGCCAAGAAATCACATTATTTCCCTTAGTCTTGAGGGTATCGGAAACTCCTCAACAACTGTTGGTTTCACATTCCGTGTGACCATTCGACCCTGTCCAGTTGTATGGCCAAGGAAAGTGACTTGGGCTTTTCCAAATTCACTTTTGGCTATGTTTATCACCAAACCCGCCTCCTGAAGTCGATCGAATAACTCCATCAGATGTTTCAAATGTTCTGTCCATGTCTGGCTGAAAATCACCAGATCGTCGATGTATACCGCACAATTGGGTAATCCTGAAACAACTTTGTTAGATAACCGTCAAAATGTGGCTGGTGCGTTTCTCATGCCAAATGGCATAACTTTAAATTAGTATATACCATCTGGAGTCACAAAAGCTGAAATCTCCTTCGCCCTTTCGGATAAAGGTACCTGCCAGTAACCTTTTAAGTAACTCCAGTTTGGTATAAAAGCTGATTGTCCCACTTTCTCCATGCAATCCTTCAACGGTGGGACAGGATAAGAGTCCGTTCTTGTAACTGCATTCACCTTTCTATAGTCCACACACAACCGTTGGGTACCGTCTGGTTTAGCTACCATCACTATGGGTGAGCTCCATTGGCTGCAGCCCACTTCAATTATGCCATTCTTCAGCATACTCTCAATCTCTCTGTTAACCTGTGCCAATTTTAAAGGATTAAGTCTATATGGATGTTGTTTGATAGGAATAGCATTTCCCACATCTACATCATGTATAGCCATTTTAGCACTTCCCAATTTATCTCTACAAACTTGCCCATGTGGTATGAATAACTCTTTCAGGTCGGTTTGTTTTTCCTCTGGAAGGTAACTTAACAATTCATCCCAATTTTTAAGAACATCCTCATTTTCCAATTTAATTTGAGGTATGTCAAATTCACAGTCATCTGGATTCGGTTCGTCACTTTGAGTTAGAATCATTAAAACCTCCTTTTTCTCTCCTTCCCTTTCAAAGTACCTTTTAAGCATATTCACATGACACACACTCGGTGAGTTTTCCTTCTATTTGGTGTTTTTAACACATAATTCACCTCACTTAATTTCCTTTCAACCTGATCAGGTCCATAAAACCTAGCTTTTAAAGGTTCACCTACCACTGGTAACAACACTAAAACTTTATCTCCACAGGCAAAACTACGAACTTTGGATTTCTTGTCTGCTGCCCGTTTAGCTGGCTTTGAAAGCAAACCAAGGCAGGCCAGCAGCACGGTTCAATTCCCGTAACAGCCTCCCCAAACAGGCGCTGGAATGTGGTGACTACGGGCTTTTCACAGTAACTTCATTGAAGCCTACTTGTGACAATAAGCGATTTTCATTTCATTTCATTTCATCACATTCTGTGCAACTTTTAAGTTGTCTCGCCAATTCATCTGCTCTATTTGTTCTATGTTCTATTTAATCGTTCCTGAAAATTTGACACGTAATCCAATAATGTAATTTCCGATTTCTCACCCAACAATTTTTCCTTAACCAATTTAAGAGGTCCTCTTACCTCATGACCAAAAATTAGTTCAAAAGGACTAAATTTGGTTGATTCTTTAGGTGCATCCCTAATTACAAACCGTACGAATGGAATTCCTTTATCCCAATCCTCTGGATAATCTTGAGAATAAGCCCTCAACATTGTCTTTAATGTCTGATGCCACCTTTCTAACGCTCCCTGTGATTCTGGATGGTACGCAGTTGATTTAAATTGTTTTATTCCTAAGCTATCCATAACTTCTTTGAATAACCTTGAGGTAAAATTTGTGCCTTGATCCGATTGTATTTCTGTGGGTAGGCCATATCTCGTAAAGAATTTAAGTAACTCCTCCACAATCTTTTTAGCTGTAATATTACGTACTGGAATGGCCTCTGGAAACCTAGTAGACACATCCATTATAGTCAAAAGATATTGTTTCCCACTTTTTGTTTAGGAAGCGGTCCTACGCAATCAGTTAAGACCCTTGTAAAAGGTTCCTCAAATGCTGGAATGGGGATTAAGGGCGCTGGTTTTATCACTGCTTGAGGTTTCCCTGTCACTTGACATGTGTGACATGATTGACAAAATGTAACTATATCTTTATGTAGTCCAGGCCAATAGAAATGTTTTTGTATTTTAGCTTGAGTTTTCTTTATTCCCAAATGACCTCCCACTGGTACCTCATGTGCAAGTCGCAACACCTCCTATCTATACCCTACCGGCAATATTACTTGATGAACTTCTGCCCACTTTTCATCCGCCTGCATATGTACATGTCTCCATTTTCTCATCAAGACATCACTTTTACAAGAGCACTCTGGTATCCACTCAGATTCCTCTTCCGTGTATGCTTTCTGATACATCTGTTTTATTTCTACATCTTTCTGTTGTAACTCTGCCAATTTTCCTGAACTAAAAATATCCACCTCATCCTCCACCTGTTCTTGTTCTTTTTCCACCATCTGATCAAAAATCGTTTCTGATAATTGCATTTCAACTTCATCTTCACTCTTTGATTTCTCCCCTTGTCTTAACCTGTGACTTTGCGACCTTGTTACTACACAATCCGGAAAAATCCCAGGATATTCGTCCTTCAACACTTCAGTTGTCTGATTTGCCACTGGCTTATCAACCACAGTAGGCATCACTCCCACCTGAGATCCAGCTATATCATTACCCAAGATAAACTGTATTCCTGGACAAGATAGTTTCTCCATTACTCCTACTACCACTTCACCACTCTTCACTGGACCTTTCAACCTTACCTTATATAATGGAACACTACTCCTCTCACCCTGAATTCCACATATTACCATCTTTTCTGGCAATATTCTTCCCAAACTACAGAACTCCGAGAAATCCCTGGCCCTGGCACCCGGGAGGCAACATACCTTCCGGGAGTGTCGCTCGCAACCACAGACTCTCCTATCTATTCCCCTAACCATTGAGTCTCCTATCACTATTGCTTTTCTATTCTCCCCCCTTCCCTTCTGAGCCACAGAGCCAGACTCTGCCAGAGACCTGGCCACTAGGGCCTTCCCCCGGTAGGTCATCCCCCCCCCCAACAGCATCCAAAATGGTATACTTGTTTTGAAGGGGAACGGCCACGAGGGATCCCCTGCACTGTCTGCCCGTTCGTTTTCCTTCCCCTGACTATAACCCAGCTACTCTTGTCCTGTACCTTGGGCGTGGTTACCTCCCTGTAACTCTTCTCTATTACCCCCTCTGCCTCCCGAATGATCCAAAGTTCATCCAGCTCCAGTTCCCTAACACGGTCTCTGAGGAACTGGAGTTGGATGCACTTCCCGCAGGTATAGTCAGCGGGGACACCGGTGGTATCTCTCGCCATCCACATCCTACAGGAGGAGCATGCAACTGTCCCAGCCTCCATCCCCTCTTAGCTTTATAGAATATAGCTGCCCTGTGGACCAACTGGAATGTATGTTTGGTCAATTTTCAAAGCCCTTATCCACCTATCAAAATTACTCTGTTTGATCCTTTCAAATTCCATGTATGTTTGACCAAATTCTTTGCTTAAATTTCTAAACCTTTGTCTGTAGGCTTCTGGCACTAGTTCATATGCACCTAAGATGGATTTTTTCACCTCCTCATATGTCCCAGATACCTCCTCCGGTAGTGATGCAAAGACTTCACTAGCCCTATCTACCAGCTTTGTTTGAATCAGTAATACCCACATGTCCTGTGGCTATTTCATTTGTTTAGCTACTTTCTCAAATGGAATGAAAAAGGCTTCTACCTCCTTCTCATCAAACCTTGGCAATGCTTGGACATATTTAAATAGATCCCTACCAAGCCTTCGACTATTACGCTCTTTCTCACTATCCTCATCACTATCCTCCAACTGTACGTTTCGCTTTACGTCTGCCAATTTTAACTGACTGTTATGTTTCATAGCCATTTTCTGAAGTTCAAACTCTCTCTTTTTCCCTTTCCCCTCTAACTCTTTTTGTTCTGCTAGGGCTATTCTTTGCTTGTTTCTTTCTTCTCCTTTTCGTTTTCCCCGATCTGTATCTCCCTTTTTCTTTTTCTCTCATTGCATATTCAAGCTGCTTTAATTCTTTTTCACGTTCAAGTTGCTTAATCTGCAACTGGATCGTTGCCATTTCTAATGAGTCAGACTGTATCTCAGGCAACTTTAAATGCTTAGCCACCGCCATAATTACCTCATCTTTTTGCATTTTGTCACGTAATGTTAACTGCAATGTTCTTGCCAGGTACTGCGTGTGACCGTCTCCATCCCCCAAAACATTGTCCACAACACACTCCCCACTTAAACTAGAATACCACACCTGAAAAGCAACCACAATATTCTCACCCCTCCCTGTCTTTAAGTTCACTAAGCCAATCCAATAGATAGACTTTTTTCCCGGATGAGCCCCCAATTTGTTATGGGCCATGGTTTAGAGAACCCCAAAGTGTATCATGGAGTTCACCTGACCCACATCCTTTAATCGATTGTGGTATGGGAGCACACGGCCCACTCTACAGGTGTGATACAGCAGAAGTGGAAAAGTAATTTTTAAAGCAAAACAATGTTTACTCTATGAACTCAAGTTAACCTTTTTTAAAACATACAGTGAACATCTTAGCAACCATCAATTCAAATACAACCCCCAGAGAATACAACACTAGGTAATCCTTAATAACTTCCCAAACAACATCCAGAAGACAGAAGAAACACCTTTTAACAGAAGCACGTTAGGTTTACATTCACTACTGAGAACATTTATAATTCTGAATTCGCCAAATGATCAGGAGATAGTCTCTTCATGGCAGAGAGATCAACAGTAAGACAGGAGGAGGAGGGAGGAGTATGGTGTCATATGAGAGTACCTTTAAGAAATGGGTGTTTATAAATAGGTGTGCATATAAATATCTGTAGTGAGAGTACCTTTAAGAAATGGGTGTTTACTACTGCAGTGATGTCAGAGAGTGGGTGGAGCTGGGCTGCCTGTCAGCTATTTACTTTCGTTTTAGGCTGTTTGCTGCAGGGTGTGTTTTAGTTTCGTTTTCAGTGTTGGAGCTGAAGCCAGAAAAAGCAGGTGTACTGTTGATCTCTCTGCCATGAGGAGACTATCTCTTGATCATTTGGCGAATTCAGAATTATAAATGTTCTCAGTACTGAATGTAAACCTAATGTGCTTCTGTTAAAAGGTGTTTCTTCTGTCTTCTGGATGTTTTTTGGGAAGTTATTAAGGATTACTTACTATTGTATTCTCTGGGGGTTGTATTTGAACTGATGGTTTCTAAAATGTTCACTGTATGTTTTAAAAAAGGTTAACTTGAGTTCATAGAATAAACATTGTTTTGCTTTAAAAATTACTTTTCCATTTCCGCTGTACCACACCTGTAGAGTGGGCCGTGTGCTCCCCATACCACAATCTATTGGGGAAACTCAATGAGCCCCCTGATGCCCTATCCCGCAGTACATGTGCCAGCGCACAAGTAGACCGACTCTGGGCTCTCCACTATGACCTCTGCCACTCGGGGGTCACCCGGTTCTCCCATTTTGTCAAGGCCCGCAACCTGCCCTACTCCATTGAGGAGGTCAGGACCGTAACCAGAGACTGCCAAGTCTGCGCAGAGTGCAAGCCGCACTTCTACTGGCCAGACAGAGTGCACCTGGTGAAGACCTCCCGCCCCTTTGAGCGCCTCAGCATGGACTTCAGAGGGCCCCTCCCCTCCACCGACCGCAATGTGTACTTCCTCAATGTAATTGACGAGTACTCCCAGTTCCCCTTCGCCATCCCATGCCCTGACTTGACTTCTGTCACGGTCATTAAAGCCCTTCACAGCATCTTCACTCTATTCGGTTTCCCCACCTACATCCACAGTGATCGGGGATCCTCTTTTATGAGCGATGAGCTGCGTCAGTTCCTGCTCAGCAAGGGCATCGCCTCGAGCAGGGCGACCAGCTACAACCCCCGGGGAAACGGGCAGGTGGAGAGGGAGAACGGGACGGTCTGGAAGGCCGTCCTGCTGGCCCTTCAGTCTAGAAATCTCCCGGTCTCCCGCTTGCAGGAGGTCCTCCCCGACGCGCTCCACTCCATCTGGTCGCCCCTCTGCACCGCCACTAATGAGACCCCTCACGAACAGGTGTTTGCCTTCCCCAGGAAGTCCACCTCCGGGGTCTCGCTCAGGCGCCAGGACACAGTCTCCCTCCGGGACCTGGCACTCGCTGGGTCCCCACCCCGATCCCCGACCTGACACCGCTCCCCCCCCCCCCGGTAGCCTCATTCACCCCTGAGCCACCCACCCTCCCTCCAGCGAATATCACTGCAGCCCCACCCCAGCAGGCTCCGTCCTCCCAGTGGATCCACTCAAGGGGTGACGAAGACGGGTACAACACGCTCCCGGAGTCGAAGGTGACCACATCGGCGCCCACATCACCACCAGGACAGAGGCGATCGCGGTGGAGGGTCAAAGCCCCCGACAGACTTAATCTGTAAGGTTTTTGTCAACCCCGCCGGACTCTTTTTAAACGGGGTGAATGCGGTAAATACCACTAGCGATATATTGTATGTATTATGGCACTGCCTGTCTATTACAGGCACTATGGTAAATCCCTGCCTGCTGGCTCCTCCCAGCAGGCAGCGTATAAAAGTGTGTGCTCTCCTGCGCTTCTCCCATTCTGGTTCCAGCTGCAGGAGGCACAACATCTTGTGTAATAAAGCTTCGATTGTTTCACCATTCTCGTCTCGTGGTAATTGACGGTACATCAACGAGATTCCCACCCCCGAACCACCGCTTTCAACGCTTCCCAAATCATGGCCGCCGACACCTCCCCATTCTGATTCAACTCCACAAAACCCCTGATCACCGACTGCATTTTATTTCAACAAATTTGAAAGCTAAAACTGACTAAAAATGATACTAGTTTACCATTTTAAGAATTACTGTTTCAGAGATCAGTGAAGAATTGAAAGGAGGGTTTATGCTGTGTTTTCTGGATGATGGCATCGGCATGGATCCTAGTAAGTACATTCGGAATTTCTGTTACCTGTAGTTATGAAAAGTTGACTTTGAGGTTTTCTGGATTGTTTGCTGTTGTTTTGCCGGTGAAACCTGGAAAACTGTATGAACTGGGTTTACTTTAATCTGCTGCTGATGTGGTTAAAAAATCAGGAGCATGGACCCGGAACTTCAATGTTTTTTTTTAAACCATGCGCAGCGCAAAGATTCATTAGATTTCAGACCAACAGGCCTTGAGAAAGCCCTTTTCGCACTGGCAGTTGATACTCCCCTCAATTTAAGCATTAGCTGTTTTAGAGTTATCTCCACTGACCTGCTGCCGCCTTGTGTCCCACTCGTGACTAGAAGGATAACTAATACTGATCTGGGTTACGGTTCCTGGAAATATATTAAATAAATTCCTTTTGAGAAAGGAATAGAGAAATGAAAAGGAAATAGGGAAATGAAAGTCAAGACGCTGCGTTCATGGAATAACCAAAAAGTAAGAAAAGAGATTACATTAGTAACTGCAAAGTTGTGATTTTAAAAAATATAACTAAAGATGCATTCAACAAAACAGTTTGAGATGAAAATTCTAATACTTATCATGTTAAGATCAAAGTTATCCAAGTACATGACTTTAAAGAAGCACGAGTATTTTTTGTCATGTATGCGAGCCCTGGATTAGTGAACCAAAAGGTCCAGACTGACTCCTCTGGGTTAACATGCCAAATGTGCAAGTAGTGAGAATTGTTGAGTCAGGTCAGTCAGTCAGCTTGCTTGTTTCTTGTACAGAAAATTCCTGAAAAGTGCAACTTCAAATGAAACAAAATTAAACACATTGGATTTCCTCATTGCAAACAATATAAAAGCTGTAGGAATTCATCAGGAAAAATACATTGGCTGGGATTCTCTGTCGGCCGACGCCGGAATCAGGACTCCGAAATCGTGGCGGGCTCCGGTTTCACACCAAATCGAAATTCTCCGGTGCCTCAATGCGTTCCACTCCGCACGTACAGTAAACGTCGTTCGCATATGGTGAGTGGGCCCGACCCGGTATTCTCCGGGACCTCAGCGATTCTGCTCCTCCACTGGGGGGAATTCCTGACGGCGAGGTTCACTCTTAAAAAATCAAAAAACCGGCGGCGTGGCTGATGAGATAGAGAGAGGAGGTAGGAGACGCAGAGGCGCAACGCTGGGCTTCCGGTCCTGGGGCTGGCTGGGGTGGAGGGGGGGTGGGGGGGGCGTGGGCATGGAGGGGGGGGCAGTGTCCAGGCATGGACCGCCATTGTCATTGCTGCACACCCAACTGACCCCTCATCTTGGCCCCTGGTTCTTCAGAGTGCCCCTGGCCATATGGATGCCCCCACCCCGTCACCCCTGCATCCCACTCTCCGCCATACAGTTGCCCCCCCCCCCAACTAGCCTGTGAGTGGGGCATCATGCGGACAGCCCAAGGGCAACACCCACAGTTGCCCCTACATGGGGGCGCCAGATGGGGAATGCGGAGCATACTGCTGGCATAGGCAAAGTTAGCCAACGGCACCCCAGGCAACAGGGACGGGCACCAGGATCAGAGGCCTCCATGGTGTCGGGCATGCTAACATGTCATCCTTTCACCCCCTGTAGACAATGGTTTTGGAATTCAACCAACGATGGTGGCCTTCCTCCCAGTCGCTGAAGCCATGGGGAATGCACTGCGGCTGTAGGAGCTGGCGCTGCTCAAGGAAGAGGTGGAAGCTGCAGCAGCGGAGCGTGCCCCAGAGGAACAGGAGGAAGCTGGTGAAGATGGAGAGTTAGCCGCCCAACAGGTCGAGGAGGAGGAGGTGCCAAGGAGGCGCCGCATGAGGCCTCTAGTGTTCCGTGTAGCCATCTCAGATGGCCACCTGCAAAGGACCATGGGAATTATGGCCAACCCAGGACTCAGACAGACTCCGAGCTTGAGTGTGTATTTGCAACCCAGATAGCTAGACGTGATTGAAACCCCCGCTCGTTTGCATTCTAATGGCCCATTTCCCCAGAACAGAAGAACTGTACTCGGGTAACTGATACAAATACAGACTAAGTGGCACCACTCCCTTTACTCAGGGAGTTCAGACAGCCAAGGTCAATGACCGCTAAGGACACGCCCAGCCATCAAGGCACCCGCCCCTTTATTGGCCAAAATCGAAGGCAGTGATCGAAGCCTGTCGAATTATTGGGTCCAAATTAAGGACCGCCCCAAAGAGCGCCAAATCCCAGAGGGATAAGAAGAGACACAGCCATATGCTCGGTCACTCTTGGATCCGGCCTATACCACCCCAAATGCAGCATAACGACCAGACAGACAAGTTCAAGATCAACGATCGTTACCAGACGGATGAGCCCAGCAGAAACGGAGCCATTTCTTCCACCCAGCCACGCAAGATCCGGACAAAGGCCTTGTCCATCTGCATAGAGCCGGTTGCCCTGAAGTTAAGTATAGGTTATTATAGTTGTTAGGTGTAGTTTAACTTGTAGTGTTTTGTTTTGCATGTCAAAGTAATCTTTGTGTGTAAATAAACCACCTTTGATATTTAACTGGCTGTGTGGTCCTTTGATCGATATCTGGTAAAGCCTTGTGGTGTTATCATTTGATACCTGGCGACTCTAAAGAGCATCATTATTAATTGGCAACATTATTGGTGGCTCTGGTGGCGATTGGCAACAACCAGCACCACCTGTCATTCGAGGACCTGTCGGACAGGATATGACATCAAAGATTGCGGCTGAGCAGGTTCGACACCATCCAGGACAAAAGCAGCCCGCTTGATTGCTACCCCTTTCACAAAAAACATTCAAACTCTCCACGACCAGGGCAGCACGGTGGCGCAGTGGGTTAGCCCTGCAGCCTCACGGCGCTGAGGTCCCAGGTTCAATCCCGGCTCTGGGTCACTGTCCGTGTGGAGTTTGCACATTCTCTCAGGTATCAGCTGCTCCTGTCTTTCTATATGGTAGTGGTTGTGGGTTTGGAAGCTGTTGTCTTAAGGAACCTTGGTGAGTTACTGCAGTGCATCCTGTAAGTAGTACGCACGCCTGCCACTGTTTGTCGGTCGTGGAGAGTTTTTAAAAATAGATTTAGTGAACCAATTAATTTTTTCCAGTTAAGGGGCAATTTAACATGGCCAATCCACCTAGCCTGCACATCTTTGGGTGGTGGGGGCAAAACCCACGCAAACACGGGGAGAATGTGCAAACTCCACACGGACAGTGACCCAGAGCCGGGATCGAAACTGGGACCTCGCCACCGCGAGGCAGCAGGGCTAACCCACTGCGCCACCGTGCTGCCCTGGTCGTGGAGAGTTTGAATGTTTTTTGTGAAAGGGGGAGCAATCAAGCGGGCTGCTTTTGTCCTGGATGGTGTCGAACTTGTTGAGTGTTGTTGGAGCTGCACTCATCCAGGCAAATGGAGAGTATTACATTGCACTCCTGACTTGTGCCTTGTAGATGGTGGACAGGCTTTGGGGGTGGTCAGGAGGTGAGTTACTCCCCGTAGGATTGCTAGCCTTTGACCTGCCATGGCAGCCACAGTAGTAATGTGGCTAGTCCAGTTTCTGATCAGTGGTAACCCCAGGATGTTGATAGTGGGGGATTCATTGATGGTAACGTGACTGAATGTCAAGAGGTGATGACCACATCCTCTCTTGTAGGAGATGGTCATTGCCTGGCACTTGTGTGGCACAAATGTAACTTGCCACTTGTCAGCTCAAGCCTGGATATTGTCCAGGTCTTGCTGCATTTGGACATGGAGTGCTTCATTACCTGAGGAGTTGTGAATGGTGCTGCACATTGTGCAGTCATCCGCAAACATTCCCCTTCTGACCTTATGATGGAAGGGAGGGTATTGATGAGCGGCTGAAGATGGTTGGGCCTAGGACATCACCCTGAGAAACTCCTGCAGTGTTGTCCTGGAGTTGAGATGGTTGACCTCCAACCACCACCATCTTCCTTTGTGCCAGGTATGACTCCAACCAGCGGAGAGTTTTCCCCCTGATTCCCATTGACTCCAGTTTAGCTCGGGCTCCTTGATGCCATACTCGGTCAGCTGCTTCCTTGATGTCAAGGGCAGTCACTCTCACCTCACCTCTGGCATTCAGCTCTTTTCTCCATGTTTGAACCAAGGGTGTAATGAGGTCAGGAGTTGAGTGACGCTGGCGGAACCCAAACTGAGCGTCCGTGAGCAGGTTTTTGCTGAGTAAGTGCCACTTGATAGCACTGTTGATGACTCCTTCCATCACTTTGCTGATGATGGAGAGTGGACTGATAGGTCAGCAATTGGCTTGGTTGGATTTGGCCTGTTTCTTGTGTACAGGACACCTGGGCAATTTTCCACATTGCCGGATAAATGTCAGTGTTGTAGCTGTACGAGAACGGCTTGGTTCGGGATGCGGCAGTTCTGAAGCACAAATCTTCAGTGCTATTGCTGGGATATTGTCAGGGCCCATAGCCATTGCAGTATCCAGTGTCTTGATATCACATGGAGTGAATCTTATGGGCTGAAGACTGACATCTGTGATGTTGGGGACCTCCGGAGGAGACCGAGAAGGATCATCCACTCGGCACTTCTGGCTGAAGACTGTTGCGAATGCCTCAGCCTTGTCTTTCGCACATATGTGCTGGACTTGTCCATCATTGAGGATGGGGATATTTGTGGAGCCTCCTCCTCCAGTGAGTTGTTTAATTGTCCACCACCATTCACAGCTGCATGTGGCAGAACTACAGAGCTTAGATCTGATGCGTTTGTTGTGTAATTGCTTCGCTCTGTCTATTACCTGCTGCTGAAGCTGTTTGGCACTCAAGTAGTTCTGTGTTTTATCTTCAGCAGGTCAACATTTCCTTTTTCAGTGTGCCTGATGTTGCTCCTGGTATGCTCTCCTGCACTCTTGATTGAACCAGTGTTGATCCCTGGCTTGATAGTAAAGGTAGAGTGGGGGATATGCCAGGCCATGAGATTGCAGATTGAGATTGAATCCAATTCTGCTGCTGCCGATGGCCCACAGTGCCTCATGGATGCCCAGGCTTGAGTTGCTAGATCTGTTCAAAGTCTATCCCATTTAGCACGGTAGTGCCACACAACACGATTGAGGGCCTCCTCAATGGGACTTTGCCTCCACAAGGATTGTGTGGTGGTCACTTCTACCGATACTGTCATGGACAGTTGCTTCTGCAGCAGGCAGGTAGTAGGCTGGATTCTTCCACCCCCCCCCCCCCCGCCACAGGATCGCCACAAGTGGGGCACAGACCATGGAAAGGTCCTTTGACCTCGGGCGAGAATTTCCGGTCACTGGGCGGGCGCAGACGGAGAATCTCGCCCTGAGGGTTAAAATTTTTCCTTTTATTTATAAACTTTAATTGTTAATGGTAAAGCTATTTCTTTGATGCTAATGTGGTAGGATGGCACGGTAGCACAGTGGTTAGCACTGTTGCTTCACAAGGTAGGGTCCTGGGTTTGATTCCTGGCTTGGGTCACAGTCTGTGCGGAGTCTGCAATTTCTCCCCTGTCTGCGTGGGTTTCCTCCGGGTGCTCCGGAGTTTCCTAACTGGCTGCTATCCTAACAATTATGTAAAATTTGTTAATTACAGTAAGTACATAGTTTGTTTCTCATCAAACGTCTTGTTAATTACAGTAAGATCAAACTTAAATATAATGTTTCAAATAGCGGGTGGTGTCTGGAACGAGCTGCCAGTGGCAGTAGTAGAGGCGGGTACAATTTTGTCTTTTAAAAAGCATTTAGACAGTTATATGGGTAAAATGGGTATAGAGGGATATGGGCCAAATGCGGACAATTTTGACTAGTTTAGTGGTAAAAACTGGACGGCAAGGAGAAGTTGGGCCAAAGGGCCTGTTTCCATGCTGTAAACCTCTATGGTTCTATGATCAGTACATATCATCAGTTCATGAGTACTCAGCCATCATCTCTGATAGATTCCAACCCACAACTAAGGTTAAACTGACAAGTCTGTAGTTACCTAGCTTCTTCCTCCCTTTTTAAATAATGAAAGTTAAAGGGAAAATGTTAAGTTAGAAACAGTAAATTATTCTTTGGGTTAATGCTGTTGACAGGTGGAATATATTATCATCAACAAGACTATTGTCACCTCTACCTGCATGTGACTTTGGAAGTGCTTGATAACATTGGGCGTAAAAAGGAGAAAATGGTTTACTTGTCGGTATATTATTCACATTGAAAAGCAAGATGCTATAATTGTTATTGGCCTTGCGATGCATCATCACAAATACTCTTCAAACAATTTGCCTCCCCTGGTTCCCAGTCCTGAGCAACATTGCTCCTCTCCCCATATTAGGAGCATAATTGAAACAGGCAAGCTACTGGAGAAGGTCTTCCTTATTCAATGATCTCTTCCACCCACCACCAGTATGCCTATCCTCACACCACCCCTTAATGTTGAAACCACCATGCTGAGGATGACAGCTGGGAACCTATGATGGAGATTTGACAGGAGAAAACATCCACCATAAATCTCACACTAATCTTAGACCTTGCAGCTCATCCGCCCAGCCTTGATCTCCCATGGTGACAGTGGGCCCATTTAAACTGTTCCAGAATGACCAAGGCCTCTTGTGCAGTCACCTAACATCAGTGGGGTCACCAAGACCACCCAGGCTGCCGTAGTGGTGCAGTCCAAACAATGGCTCACGTTGTCAAGCAGGGGCCGCTGATTAACCTTGAAGACGGGCTTTACAAGCTCCCTCTGACGAGGATGCTGCTTGGTTCTGTGACTATACACACACTAAACAAATAAATGACCTTGAAACGAATTGTCTACCAATTTGTCATCTGTTTATTCTATGTGATATTACACATGTGAAAAACTGCATTATAACACATGTTCTGCATTCCACAGATGAAGCAGCCGACATTATTCATTTAGGAAAGTCCATGAAGAGAATTTCAGATTCCCAGCTCATTGGACAATATGGAAATGGATTGAAGTCGTGAGTTTCAGAGAGAAGTTTAATCTTGCAGAAAAAAAATGTTCCGCTCTTTGAATTGGTGGTGAAGAAAATTAAGTTGGTTTCCAATTTTTTTCCTCTTTAGAGTATTGCTTCTGAGTTGCTGGGACGTGGAACTCATAGTCATTACAGCAAAAAAGGAAGCCACTAGGTTAATCTAGTCTGGCTAAATCGCTGGCTTTTAAAGCAGACCAAGGCAGGCCAGCAGCACGGTTCAATTCCCGTACCAGACTCCCCGAACAGACGCCGGAATGTGGCGACTAGGGGCTTTTCACAGTCACTTCATTGAAGCTTACTTGTGACAATAAGCGATTTGCATTTTCATTTTTCATTTCATATCAGCACCCTAGAGCAATACAGTTAGTCTCTTTGCGACGACACAAGCACAGTTGGTAGTGGGATTGCTTGCATCAATCCACTTCCAGAGGTACAAAAGGTTACTGACTGCATCCATGTGACCATCAAGACACCTGCAAAACAGTCAGGAGCATTCATTTTTTTTGTATTAAATGTTTTTATTAAGGGCTTTTCATATTATACAGAACATAGGAAGCATGAACATACATTGAAACCAAAAGAAAAAATATATATACTCAGTCGTCTTCCATTATTTACAATGGTTACAACTTCTTGTTTTACGTTCTCCAGTAAATGTTTAGTTCTAAAGAGAAAATGCTGGAAAATCTCAGCAGGTCTGCCAGCATCGGTAGGGAGAGAAAAACGGTAACGTTTTGAGTCCCGATGACCCTTTGTCAAAGCTATAAGACAGAGAAAGTGGGAATTATTTATTTCTAGCTGGTTCCCCTGCTTCGTTCTTCCACTTTTCATCCTGACCCCCACCCCCTCCCCCCATTCTAGTCATCTGGCATGCCTTCATCCCTCATCAGCTCTTATATCCTGTTCTGTTTGGTTGGCGTGATGCCGTGTATTTCGTTATTCGATGGGCATGGTTGGGCTCCATGCTTCTATGTTCCCCCTCCCTTCCCCTTTCATTGTTATATTGTGACTACCCTCGCTTTTTTGACTTATTGGCTGTTGGCTACACACAGGCCTTGGGAACCATTCACCCAGTTGTTCCATGTTTTTGCGGAAGCCCTCTTCTGACTCCGGCTGGCGGATTTGGAGAAATTCCAATAGGTCAGACAACCAATCTGCAGCTTTGGGCGGTGCTGCTGATGGTCAGTCGAACAGGATTTTCCGGCGGGCGATTAGGGAGGCAAAGGCAATGGCATCGGCCCTCCTCCTCATGAAGGGATCTGGTTGTTCTGATACCCCGAAGACTGCCACCCTTGGGCAAGGCTCCACCCTCATCCCCACCACTTTGGACATTGCCTCGAAGAAGGCTGTCCAAAACCCAACAAGTCTGTGGCAAGACCAGAACATGTGGGCGTGGTTGGCCAGACCTCCTTCCATTTTCCTCCACCTCCGGGAAGAACCTGCTCATTCGGGTTCCAGTTAAGTGGGCTTTGTGTACCACATTCAGCTGCATTAGGCTTAGCCTTGCGCAAGTGGCGGTGGAGTTGAACTTGTGCAGTGATTCGCTCTAGAGTCCCCACCCTATTCCATACCCCAAGTCTTCCTCCCATAGATGTCGCCGCAGTTCCCCTTCCCTAGGATCCCTACCAGGGAGAGTGGGAGTGTGTTCCGTCTCTGAAGGTTCTTTTTTATTTCCTTCACCAGACTGGTCATGTTCCATTTGTGGATCCCTGTCCAGTCATTGAAGATTTGGATCCCCAGGTAGCGGAATTTGTGTTAGGCCTGTTAAAAGGCACTCTCTCCAGCTCTGCCCCTCCCCTTGCGGGTTCACCTAAAGACCTCACTTTTGCCCAGGTTGAGTTTGTAGCCTGAGAAGGCTCCAAACACTTTCAAGAGCACCACGATTCCTTCCAAGCTGGTTTGTGGGTCAAGGATGTCGAGGAGCAGGTCATCCGTATAGAGTGAAACTGTGCGCTCTGTCTCCTCTCCGGATCCCCTTCCAGTTCTTTGCCGCCCTAAGCGCGATCGGCAGTGGTTCGATCGCTCGGGCGAACAGCAGCGTGGACAACGAGCACCCCTGCCTTGTACCTCTGTGCAGCTGGCAGAACTTCTAGCTGGTGGTATTTATCCGTATGCTCGCTGCGGGAGCATTGTACAGAAGTTTCACCCAGGCAAATCGCTCCAGTACCTCTGAGGTACTTCCATTCGACTCTGTCAAAGGCCTTTTCTGCGCCATGGGAGATGATCACCTCAAGTGTTCTCTCCCCAGATGGGGTCATGATCATGTTTAGCAGGTGCCTGATGTTCGATGTTAGCTGTCTACCCGTAACAAAGGCCGTTTGGTCCTCTGCTGCCACCTCTGGTATGCAGTCCTCCAGCCTTTTGGGTAGGATCTTGGCCAGTAATTTCACGTCTTAACGTTTAGCAGCGAAATGCGTCTGTAGACCCGCATTCTGTTGGGTCTTTGTCTTTCTTGTGTGTCAGCAGGATTTAGGCTTGTGCTAGTGTAGGCGGCAGGGTGCCCCTCGCCAGCGAATCTGTGAACATCTCTCGCTGGTGCGGGGCCAGTGCTTTGTAGAAGTCGGGTTCTGGTGTCTTACCCGCCTGCTTGGAATTGATGCTCTCCATGATTTCTCCCAATTCTAGCTGTGCTTCCAGCCCCCGTTTCCTATCCCCCCCATGACAGGCATGCCCTGTCCATCAAGGAACTGCTTCATCCTTCAGTCCCCTGCTGGGGGCTTGGAGGTGTTCAGCCCCCGGTAGAAGGTCTCGAATGCTTCGTTGACCCTTTTCTGTCTCCGCTACTAGGTTGCCTTCGCTGTCCCTAATCTGAGCTATTTCCCTCGTGGTTGCCTGCTTTCTCAGTAGTTTGTCTCCGTGCTCGTACAGGGTCTCCCGTGCCTGGTGGAGTTGGTGCACTGCTTTCCTCGTGGAGATCAGGTCAAAGTCCATTTGTAACTTTTCCTCTCCACCAGGAGCTCTATGGTCGGGGCCTCGGAGTATCGCCGGTCTACTTCCAGTATGGAGTTGACTAGCTGTTGCCTAGCCACCCTCTCTTCCCTAACTCTTCATGCTTTGTAGGAACAATTTCACCCCTGATCACAACCTTCAGCGCCTCCCAGAACATGGAGGGTAGACCTCACCATTCTGGTTATAAGTAATATACTCTTTTTTGATCTGTGATATTTTATCACAGAAAGCCTTATTGGCCAGGAGTGCCATGTCCAACCTCCACGGGGGGGGTTGGGCAGGGCCCGTCTGCAACCTCACATCCACATAATATGGAGCGTAGTCGGAGATTACAATTGCAAAGCACCGAATTCCCTACTACAAAGAAGTCGATCTGTGAATATACATTGTGTACCTGGAAGAAGAAGAACTCCTTTTCGCCTGTGTGGACCGCCTTGGGTCCACGGCCCCCATCTGTTCCGTGTATATGCCGAGTTCTTTTGCCATCTTGGACGTCCTTGAGATTCGACTTGTCTATCCGTGGGTCCTGTACATAGTTGAAGTCCCCCCCATGATTAGTCAGTGCGTGTCTATGTCGGGAATTTCCCCCTGGATCCGTAACCGTCCTTGTCGTCGTAAACATCATCCTCTTATTTAGCAATATGGCTGACCCCCGGCTTTCGTCCTTTAACAGGAATGATAGGTCTGTCCCACCCAGCCCTTCCTTACCCACAGTCAGTCCTTCTCTCAGGTGCGTTTCTTGGAGGAAGATTGTATTGGCTTTCATACTTTGCAGGTGATCTTTTCACTGGACTATCAAGTCCCCTGATGAGCCAGATGACTATCCTGATGTGAGGGTGTTTGTCCCCCTTCTCCTGCAGGATCAACCATACTTACTTGGTGGATGTGCCCCGCACTCCGGGGTTTTCCTTTGTTAGGGAGCCATCTAAAATGGCCACTGTCACCGTTCTCCCAATGAAATCGGATCCCTGCCTCCGGGGTTTTCCATTGTCAGCGCCACCCAACGTTGCCGCCAACTGTGTGTACGCCATGTGGGTGAGCCCCTGCACTCCGGGGTTTCCCTTTGTTCAGGGACCCTCCAAAGTGGTTGCTTGCAGCGCCATCTTGTTCCAAGTATGTCCTGCCGTAGCCAGCTGAATGTCCTTGTTCTCTTTGCTACCCCCGCCCTTTTCCCTCTGTTCCTTCCCCATGCCACCCCCCTGTTGCTGATATCTGCCCCCCCCCCCCCCCCCCACCCCTTGCTAGGCGTTCTTTCCCTTGAGGGAGATGCGCTATGGCCTCTCCTGCACGCTTCCTGGTGGCCCCCCTCCCGGGGTTAGTTGTGTTAGCCCTCGCTCTTTCCTTTTTCATCTCTCGTCCCCAGACGAGGCAGTGAGGTCCCGCAAAAAGTGTTCATCAAGTTGGTTCACAGTTAGCAAATAAACAAGTGAAGTCTCTTCCAATGATCTCTCCACCGCTGTGTCTGCTGCCATTTCTCCAGCCCATTTTGTCCGCGTCCATAGGTACCGGGGAAAAGTGCTCCCTGCCTTGGAATGTGACCCAGAGTTTGGCTTGGTATGGCATCTCAAACTTTACACCGCTCTTGAACAGGGCAGCCTTCGCCCTGTTGAATTCTGCCCGCGCTTGGCCAGGTCAGCCCCAATGTCCTGGTACATCCTGATCTGGTGACGTTTCCAGTTATGGTTCTTTGTCTGCCTTGCCTTGCCCAGCACAGGATTCTTCCCGGTCTTAGCACTGTTGCATTTTAGCGATTATCACCCTCTGCTTCCCTGGCTCTGGGCTTTGGGCGAAGCAATGGGTGGGCTCTGTCTATTTCTGGGGGTTTGAGGAAGCTATCCCTACCCACCAGATTGCCCAGCATTTGGGCCACATAATCTGTGGGGTTCCTACCTTCGATCCCCTCCGGGAGGCCCACAATCGCAGATTTTGGCACCTTGATTGGTTTTCCTGGTATTTGATTTTCCTCTTCAGACTTCCCTATGTCGTGACCAACCTTGCTACTGCTTTTGATCATCGCCCTGGACTGTTACGACCTTCTCCGGCTCTATGATGGTGTTTTCCTGAGCTTTTAGTCGTCTCTCCACTTTGTCTAGGGCCACCTGTATGGTCGCCAGAGCTTCTGCGACCACACCCCTGACTGCAGCTTTGCTGTCGGCTTTGTCTCTTGTGTTCTCTCAGTTCCCTTGAGAGAAACATCCCCCACTCATCCCCTGGCATTGTGGGGGGAACGGGGGGGGGGGGGCTCCTTGTGCGGCGGGTCGGTCCTTCCTGTTCTGGGGAGGCCCGAGTTTCGTCGCCACCTGCGTCCACCAGCTCAGCCATTTGTTTCTCCTGGCTTTTTCCACTCCTATTAACATGTGGCCTCTGGAGTGGCTGTTGTTCAGCATTTCCCTTCGTGTTGCTGATGGTTGAGGTGTGGGGATGTTTTATCTTTCGTATTAGCGGGCTATTTTGAGTGAAAGAGCCTATTTTCGGGTTCGTGGGAGGAGAGCCACTTGATGTGCGACTTCTCAACACATCCCCATCACGGGAAGTCAGTCAGGGGCGTTCATGAACAAGAAGAGGTTCCACTGAACATTATCGTGCTGGTTTGTGTATGGTATTTGGGCTACTGCCATGACTGCCATTCTTAGGCACTCACGAGTACTGTAGCTGCTAATGCTACTGGACACACTGTGGATGGAGACAAAGGTTATCATTTTGAAGAAATGGCTGGTGACATCTACTCATAAGCCTTTGAACGAGGCACAGAGGCAATACAACCAATGCCATCTCTGCACTAAAGCCATCATTGAGCAGACCACTGGACGGCTTAAATGCAGTTCTGGTGCCCTGACCAGTTAAGTAGCCAGTGGCTAGCACTGTTGCTTCACAGCGCCAGGGTCCCAGGTTCGATTCCAGGTTTGGGTCATGTCTGCGAGGAGTCTGCACTTACTCCCTGTGTCTGCGTGGGTTTCCTCCAGGTGCTCCGGTTTCCTTCCACAGATCCCGAAAGACATGCTGTTAGATGAGTTGGATATTCGTACCCGAACAGGCGCCTGAATGTGGTGACGAGGGGCTTTTTACAGTAACTTCATTGTAGTGTTAATTTAAGCATACTTGTGACAACAAAGACTATTAAAGATTATTAAATTATTAAGGGTTCCCTATAGGATTCAATCTTCAGGATGTCTCATCATAGGATGGAGTGATCTGCTGCACTCTTCAATATGCCTCTCCAGTGAGGTCTGGGCACAAGTTAAGGAAAGGAGATGAATGGCACATTATCTAGGAGGAGGATGACTTTGTGGAGCAAGGTGACCTAGTCTTGTCAGGAACTCCAGAGATCCGGTAAAGCCTCAATCAGGATGGAAGAGATACTTGGGCCACACTGATTCAGGCATGTCTCTCCCACATTCTGGGAGGCAAGGGCTCATGACCCCACCTTTTCTACAGTGAAGGGTGCAAATCCAACCTCGTAATATGATTAAGCTACATCTCCTGTGTCATTATCAGCATCTGCAGAGTTGAAGTAGGTCCTTGGAGCTCCTGGTTTTGTATGAATGAAACCAGGGAGCTTCATCTCCATCACCGGAAGATGTTCAAATCTTTTTACCCTGCGTTGGGCATGTGCCCTTCACTCTCCCGCATGTCCTGCCACTGGTTAATTCGAGGCCATTTATGAAAAAAGTTGAACAGGTTCGGGCTACCCAGTAGAGTTTAGAATGAGGTGATCTTATTGAAACATTCAAGATCCTGAGGAGACTTGGCAGGGTGAATGCTGGGAAGATGTTTCCAGAAGTGGGAGAGACTAGGAGCGTGATTTAATAGATACATTTCTAAGTGACATTCGGGCGCAATCGGCGGTTGGGAATTTGAGGGGTGGCAGGCAACCGATGCCAGGAGAGATGCGGTAGCTTACCCTTTCAGCTTGTTGGCGGACGTTGGTCGTCTTCCTGCATTGTAAGGCAGTCCTCCTTGTCATGCTGCCTGAACTGACAGCTGCTGCCACTGCCTCCTAGGCGGCATTGGTGGCCCTGCTGCTGACCCTCCAACCACCTCTGGGGAATTGGATGACTCGTTTGGCATCGACTGCGCCCAGAAGTCTGGCTCGGACGGCATCCCCAAAGAGAGGAGCAGGTCTGCACGCTGCCATGCTTGTGTGTTGACTGGGAGTGAAGAGTGAGGGAGTGTTTAAAAGCAGCTCCCTCTTGTTAGCAGAGGCGTGAGTCCAGCGAATCAGACGGCGAGACAGTCTGTAATGGCGAGAAACTTGTGGGGGCTCATTTCTGCCACCACGTGCCATTAGATACGGACGGCGATCTTGCTGGCACAGCCGTCGGGAAACACCCTGCCAATCGCACCCAAAATGTCACAAATTTCTCTGTTAATTTGCGCCCTGGTAGCTTTTAAATTTAATTTATATTCAGAAGTGGAACTTTCCTTTTAAAGTGAAACTAAAACTCACCTGCATTCTAATGAGGTTTTATGACTCTTAAAGGGAAGTTAAAACAATCAACGTTAACACTGCCGTTGCCTAGTAGCAGGGGCTCAGAGAGAGGAACCAATAGTGACAGAAAAAACAGAAAAGTAGTTTCAGTTCACTTGAACACAGTCACCAGGAGAAGCAGCACAGGAGAGGGACAGGTTGCAAGTCTCAGTATGTAGATTGTCCGACCAGAGGAGGGGCAATATTGGATTTAGTACTTGGTAATGAACCAGGGCAAGTGATAGATTTGTTAGTGGGGGAGCATTTTGGAGATAGTGACCACAATTCTGTGACTTTCACTTTAGTAATGGAGAGGGATAGGTACGTGCAACAGGGCAAGGTTTACAATTGGGGGAAGGGTAAATACGATGTTGTCAGACAAGAATTGAAGTGCATAAGTTGGGAACATAGGCTGGCAGGGAAGGACACAAGTGAAATGTGGAACTTGTTCAAGGAACAGGTACTACGTGTCCTTGATATGTATGTCCCTGTCAGGCAGGGAAGAGATGGTCGAGTGAGGGAACCATGGTTGACAAGAGAGGTCGAATGTCTTGTTAAGAGGAAAAAGGTGACTTATGTAAGGCTGAGGAAACAAGGTTCAGACAGGGCATTGGAGGGATACAAGATAGCCAGGAGGGAACTGAAGAAAGGGATTAGGAGAGCTAAGAGAGGGCATGAACAATCTTTGGCGGGTAGGATCAAGGAAAACCCCAAGGCCTTTTACACATATGTGAGAAATATGAGAATGACTAGAGCGAGGGTAGGTCCGATCAAGGACAGTAGCGGGAGATTGTGTATTGAGTCTGAAGAGATAGGAGAGGTCTTGAATGAGTATTTTTCTTCTGTATTTACAAATGAGAGGGGCGATATTGTTGGAGAGGACAGTGTGAAACAGATTGGTAAGCTCGAGGAAATACTTGTCAGGAAGGAAGATGTGTTGGGCATTTTGAAAAACTTGAGGATAGACAAGGGATCAGTTCTGGGTCCTCTGCTGTTTGTGATTTTCATTAATGACTTGGATGAGGCAGTTGAAGGGTGGGTCAGTAAATTTGCAGACGATACGAAGATTGGTGGAGTTGTGGATAGTAAGGAGGGCTGTTGTCAGCTGCAAAGAGACATAGATAGGATGCAGAGCTGGGCTGAGAAGTGGCAGATGGAGTTTAACCCTGAAAAGTTTGAGGTTGTCCATTTTGGAAGGACAAATATGAATGCGGAATACAGGGTTAACGGTAGGGTTCTTGGCAATGTGGAGGAGCAGAGAGATCTTGGGGTCTATGTTCATACATCTTTGAAAGTTGCCACTCAAGTGGATAGAGCTGTGAAGAAGGCCTATGGTGTGCTCGCGTTCATTAACAGAGGGATTGAATTTAAGAGCCGTGAGGTGATGATGCAGCTGTACAAAACTTTGGTAAGGCCACATTTGGAGTACTGTGTACAATTCTGGTCGCCTCATTTTAGGAAGGATGTGGAAGCTTTGGAAAAGGTGCAAAGAAGATTTACCAGGATGTTGCCTGGAATGGAGATAGGTCTTACGAGGAAAGGTTGAGGGTGCTAGGCCTTTTCTCATTAGAACGGAGAAGGATGAGGGGTGACTTGATAGAGGTTTATAAGATGATCAGGGGAATAGATAGAGTAGACAGTCAGAGACTTTTTCCCCGGGTGGAACAAACCATTACAAGGGGACATAAATTTAAGGTGAAAGGTGGAAGATATAGAAGGGATATCAGAGGTAGGTTCTTTACCCAGAGAGTAGTGGGGGCATGGAATGCACTGCCTGTGGAAGTAGTTGAGTCGAAACATTAGGGACCTTCAAGCAGCTATTGGATAGGTACATGGATTACGGTAAAATGATATAGTGTAGATTTAGTTGTTCTTAAGGGCAGCACGGTAGCATTGTGGATAGCACAATTGCTTCACAGCTCTTGGGTCCCAGCTTCGATTCCGGCTAGGGTCACTGTCTGTGCGGAGTCTACACGTCCTCCCCGTGTCTGCGTGGGTTTCCTCCGGGTGCTCCGGTTTCCTCCCACAGTCCAAAGATGTGCAGGTTAAGTGTATTGGCCAATGATAAATTGCCCTTAATGTCCAAAATTGCCCTTGGTGTTGGGTGGAGGTGTTGAGTTTGGGTAGGGTGCTCTTTCCAAGAGCCGGTGCAGACTCAAAGGGCCGAATGGCCTCCTTCTGCACTGTAAATTCAATGATAATCAATGATTAATCTAGGACAAAGGTTCGGCACAACATCGTGGGCCGAAGGGCCTGTTCTGTGCTGTATTTTCTATGTTCTATGTTCTCAAACTGAAGATGTCAAAACCAGGAGGTGGAACGGGGAAAGGCCCCAAGAAGAATTTCTGGATAAAGTTAAAGAACAGGAATCTGGAAAAGGTCCTATTTAGAGAAGTGAGGAGCAGAGGAAGACCCTCTGTTTAAAGGAGAGAAAGTTGCAGGAAGCAGACTTAAAACAAAATAGGCTTGCAAGAAGCCAGAAGATCAGAGGGGACAGCCAAAGGTTGGTGACTCCTCTTCTGTGTGCCTGTGAGTTAGTGATGTTCTATTGGTACAACTGAGTCTGAAATTGTGTGGTAGGTGAAGCTTGAATGCACGTGACAATCCAGGGATAGGAACATTGCAATGAGAGATCTAAACCCTGGAGGTGGATCCTTGGTGAAGACGTCTGAGAGAGTGTCATTTAGGAGAAGATTCCAAAGGGAGTTCTTTGAGGGTAGAGTTTGGAAACCCGAGTTAAAAGGCAGAGCTTCCGTCACCAATTGGCTCAGTGCCACATGGGAGAGATGTGAAATCTGTAGAAGTAGTTTTGGTTGACATCTGTCACTTGTTTTCAGAGTGTTGGGGTATCTGATTACAGGCCCCCTGTTGGTTTACATGGACTTGGTGTGGGGGGGTGGGTTGCTGTGAAACCCCACCCTTGCTCCCTTGTTGCTCAACTCCCTCCCCTGCAAACCCTACCACTCACTTTTGGCCTGGAATTCAGTGATGATCTGAGGGATTTGGTGAGTGTTATATGAGTAGCTGCTATAGCCTCTCCAGTGGTGAGGCATTTCTCTGGAGCTGCCTGCCTCTGACTGGCAGGCAGCTCTCAGCAGGTGGGAATCTTTGAACCTGGGGAAGGCGTGCCATGGTCCTTTCAACTCCCTGATTGACAGGTAACATGGGGCTCTCGCTAGCTTTTCAGATGCCAAGACCCCAAAAAACCTCTACAAGATTCTGTCCATTGGCCACATTTTAAGAAATTGTTCCTCTTACCATTTCGGTTGAACCTCCCTGGTCTAATATTTTTAAGAATTTATCTACAGATTTGGGTCACTGTGCTCTCTTGATACATTGAGAAATTCATCATCTGAAGTACATTGTTTTTTGTTTGTGTTCCCAAAATTTACTACTTGACTAATTTTCTGTATTGAACTGTTTACTGCTACTTTTCCCATCAGACATATCTACTCAGCAGTGACAAACATAATGAGGGTCAGTTCAATTTCTGCAGATTTTTCTAATTCTGTAGCCTGACAACCAAATAATACACTACACAAACAAGTCAAGGCTAGTCTATTAACTTGTGTTACTCAATACTGTTTGAAATAATTGTTTCTTTCTTGCAGTGGATCCATGAGAATAGGTGTGGATTTCATACTGTTTACCAAAAAAGACAATACCATGACCTGCATCCTCATGTCTCGAACATTTTATGAGAAAGAAGGTATTGACGAGGTAAAGGAGGAACAATTTTATTTTCACTTTTTTTCTCTCAATCTGACCCCATAATTGCATTATCAGTTCCATAAGTCATCCTGGATTTGGAAGAGCACAAGAGTACAAGTAAAATATCTATCGTAAACTAATAGTCCTTCATATAACTGGGCCAATCAAAACATACGTGCTTTTGACATATTGGGCACGATCTATTGGCCACGTTGTCCCCCAATGGGAGTGTGACTTGGCCGGTAGATGCCTTTTGAAGCCTCCGCGGGTTTCCCAACAGCCACGACGCCTCACGAGGTGTCAGGATCATGAATCCACCCAGAAGTGCGGGACCAAGCCACACTCCCGTACGTAGGCCATAAACCTACTTGAGGCCTACTTTTCCAGCATCTACCGGCCTTCGCCAGGTGGCGTTCAGTACCGGTCCACACTGAACCGGCCGGAACAGCACCTCGGGGGGGGGGGGGGGTCTCCCAAGCCATTGGGGGCCCTTGGGTGGCCAGGAATAGTGCAGGGTGGCCCCCTGCCCCTCTCCCTGGAATGTGGGCACATTGACACTGCCACCCTGGCACTTCCAAGATGCCCGGGTGGCACTTCCAAGCCGGCAAGAGCACTGCCAGGGAGGCAATGCAAGGGTGCCCCGTGCCAGGGTGGTACTGCCAAGAGTCCAGGCCCGAGGGGGCCATGCCCATGAAAGGAAGGTGGAGGGGATGTATGAAGGGGGGGGGGGGCAGGTACGAAGGGGCCTCTGAGAGGTTTTTTTTTTCAGCAATTATTTTGTTTAAAAATGAGGACTTTTATAAATCAGAACGGAGATATTTTACATTATATAGATATTAAATCATTTTTTCTAGGGCCACTGGAACTGTACAACGGATAACTATTAGCTCAGTACTGTTAAAAGTCCAGTGTCTTTTTTTTTAAATTTAGAGTAATCAATTCTTTTTTTTCCACTTATTGGAAAATTTAGCCTGGCCAATTCACCTACCCTGCACATCTTTTTGGGTTGTAGGGGTGAACCCACGCAGACGCGGGGAGAATGTGTAAACTCCATGTGGACAGTGACCCTGGGCTGGGATCGAACCAGGGCCCTCTGCGCCCTGAGGCAGCAGTGCTAACCGCTGTGTCACAGTGCTGCCCCTTTGAGAGGTTTGGGAGGGGGGGCGGGGGGTGACGGGTCAGAATCCTGGAAGTAGGAGGCCTGTAAGGGGGTGTGGAGAGCCCCCAGAGACCCCATAGCGGGGTGTCCTCATTTAAAAGGGGAGGGGGGGGGTAATGCCAATGTGTGTGAGGGGTTACATTGCCCATGGTTGGGAGGGACGGAGGACACACCAGCTCACTTAGAGATTGAGGCACCCTTTCAAAATGTCGACCCGATCTCGGAGTTCAGCTCCCCAGTGATGACAAAAATTCTAAGTGTGGACTAAACCGGTAAGAAACGCCCCAGGATCCAACAAAGTGGCTAAGGGCTCGATTCAACTAATTGGGAACAAAGTCTAATTGCGAGCATGTTTCCTGGTGCTCACAGTTGTATAATGGGCCTCAAAGGGAATGCCCATGTTTGTACACTGAGGAGTTCCACTCGCCGGAACTCCCCCAGTGTAGCGAGAGATCGGGGTGCCATTTAAAAATGGCGTCCTGATCTCCAAGGCCCCTGAAGCGACTCCCCCGCCCCATCCCAAATGCACTATGGGAGGGTCCCCGGCCCCTCCCCCACAGGCTGGCACTGCCAGGGTGCCTGGGTGGCACCTGCAGTGCCAGGATACCACCCTGCCCAAAGGCACCCAGCTGGGGTCCTCCGATCCCCTGGGAGACCATCTTGTGTGCCATTCTGCCAGGTCCCTGTTTGTGGGGACCAGTGGTGAATGGCCTTGCCCGAGGTCTTCGAGGCGAAGTGGTGAATCCCAAAGCCTCAGGTACCTCGGGGATCTGCACTTTAGAGTGTGACTAACTGTCTTGCTCTGATATCCAGGTTTGCCATAAAGTGATCCCACTTACAATGGGCGGGAGTTACATCGCAACGTCTTGCGAGATTGCGTTGGTTTCTGCGCGGTGTTGCGAGCTGGGTAGATCCCAGGAACGGAACTATCCAGTTTTTATCGGCCACGCTGTGCCAAGCTGCTTTTTGGGTGCAGCGTGGCCACTGGATCGCGCCCCAAGTGTCGTTGGATAGCGGTAGGGAACTCGCCAGCAGAGCTGATGGGAAACCCCAGCAAAACCCGCCACAAATGAAACCTTTCCATTAAATCGCGCTACTAAGTGGTTAATGAACCTTCAGAACAAACAGTATGCTTACAATAGTTACGATATTTACCAATCTTCTTAATGCCAAGACATCAAAGATACTCTTGTGCTAGCTACCTTTTCAAACATTTAATTGATCTTTGAAACACATTCACTCACTTTTTACTTGGTGAACCAATACCAATACCATGGAACTTTATTTTTCTGCTGACTGTGGACTCTATGTACAGTGAACTAAGGCGATCTCATTCAAATCTTTGTAAAGTGGGAACACGATATGAAAATGTACAGTATTAGAGAAGTCCATTTGAATGGTCTCATTACATTGATGCAAAGGGACTTCAGAAATTGACCTCCATTCATAGTATCAAAACACAGGCAATGGTTGTGGTCCAAGCCTGAACAACCTTTGGCTCAGTAGGTGCAAACTGAATAGTTTAAAGATTTAAGCATAGCGATATTATCCTGGTGCTATCTTTTTAAATGGATCCCCACACACAGTCAAAACTGAAATGACTTGCCAAATTTAACGGTGGGATATAGCAATCATTTTTGGTCTTCATTTCTGGGCTGCAATCTGCATTTTTTGACTAGCTGTCGATCGCATGCATCTGCGGCACCAGGCCTCAATAGGGGAGCATAAAGAAGGGAGAGATCATGGGCTGGATTCTCTGGGAGACTAAGTCCCCAAGTCGGCGTGAAAACACTGGTGTTTTACGCGGCGGCCTGCAGCAGCTGCACCGTGCTTCATGGTGGACGCAGCCCGTGGACCCGGACTGAAAAATAGTCCCCCCTTCGGCCGGCTCACGGGCATTGGACTGCCCCCCCCATCCACAGTTCGCCAAGCCCCTCCTGCTCGCGGATCGGCCCTCCCCCAACTGTGACGCGCTGGACTGAGTCCGCAGCCGCCACGCTGAGTTCCCGATGGGTGATACCACACGTGTCCCACGCCATAGAGCACTCGATCAGTCGGGGACGGAGTATCGCGGGGCGGGCCTCAGGCAGTGAGGACTGGCGTTCCTCCTCCTCCTCCTTCAGCACGTCGTCCCTCTCCTGCGTGATGTTTTGGAGCACGTAGCAGGCCGCCACGATGCTGGCGACCTTCCCAGCGCCATACTGGAGGGCCCCTCCAGAGCGGTTTAAGCACCTGATCCGCATCTTCAGGAGGCCGAAGCACTCCTGATCACACTGCTCGATCACACGGTCCAGCAGGTTCTCGCATGACATGCATTGCCGGTACACACAAGGCCTGATGCGGTGCCTCCTTGCCACCTCCTCCTCCTCCTCAGCCTGTTTGGCAGCCGGCTCTCCGTCCTGGGCGGCTGTCTCCTGTTCCTCTGCGGCATGTTCCGCTGGTGCACGCTGCGCTGTTGCAGCTTCCTTTTCCTCGAGCAGCACCAGCTCGTACAGTCGCAAAGCATCCCCCAAGACTGCAGCGGACAGCAGGAAGGCCACCATTGCTGGTTGAATTCCAATATCCATTGTCTGCAGGAGCTGAAAGGCTGACATAATAGCATGGTGCATACCCCCGTGTCCAACCAGGTCCACCGGGCTACATGGTGGCCCTGGTTGGCACTGCGGGCTCCACCCCCGTGTCCCGCCCTCCATCCAGCACCCTAACCCTGTCGGTGGCCGGCACCGTGGGGGCTCTGGCCCTCTCACCTCTTCCTGAGGCCAGGGGTGCCGTCGGCTGGCACTGCCCTTGCCAGTGGTATGCTGCGCAGCGGCGCCCCCTTGATGCCTATGGAGGGCGTTGCCCTTGGGTGGGCTGCCTGATGCCCCGCTGGCAGGTGGCTGCCAGTTGGGTGGTGAGGGGTATGGTGAAGGGTGGGGTGTGGGGGTACCCATACGGCCGGTGTCACTGCAGAACCAGGGGCCAAGGTGGGTGGTCAGTGGTGCGCGCAACAAGATAGCTGCCTTGGAAGCCGTGGTAATGACCATCCATGCCTGGACACTTCCCAGTCCCGTTGGGGGGGGGGGGTCAGCCCGGCTACATGGCCCGTTCTCCCCCCCCCCCCCCCCCCCCCTGGAAATTTGTGATTTGGCGTCAAATCGGTGCCCGCCGTAATTTTGGTGTCGGAACCTATTCTCCGCCCAATTGCGTTTCACGATTTCTGAGTTAGCCAACGGAGAATCCCGCCCATGATATATTCAGTTCTTTTGGTGACTATTTTATGCTGATTAGATATTGGGGAAATTATCAATTGGAATTATTAGCATTAATATTATGTATAAGAATAGAAAGATACCGTATAAATTTAAAATACCCTTAATGGCTGAGTTTTGCTTTTGGTTTTCCAGGTGATTGTGCCGGTGCCATCCTGGTCTGCTGCAACGAGGGAACCCATAATCACCGATGAAAAGAAATTCGCCCTTGAAATTGCACTAATTCATAAATATTCGCCTTTTAAAAAGGAGTTTGATGTGATGCAACAATTTAATAAAATTACAGGAGCAAGTGGTAAGAACATCATATACAACAGAATAAATTATTCCGTCATGCAAGTTATCAAAACTTTTCAATAGTGACCTTTTATATGTTGTTTGTGCAAAACTTTGAAGTTCGCTGGCTGAAACCAAATGTTGGGATCTTGTTATTTGACAGGATCAACCTATTTGAGGTTTCACAGAAAATAAATGCTTTCTTCAAAAAATGATTTCTTATCGATTTTGAATGATTAGCAGTAGTTACATATTGAAGTTTATGGTTTATAATCCGATATGAACCCAACAAAACGATCCCATTGCTCCATAATCCACTCCCTCCATTCTCAAAGACCCAAGAAAAGAAGGGTAGAATTCCTCTATCTGGGGACTAAGTCCAATGGTGGGGCAGGAACATGGAGCGGTTCCAGATGCCGAGGTCGTTGGGAAAACACGGCATATCTTCTGGCCCGACCTCATTGATTACGTAACCAGGTATTTTGCCATGTATTCCGTGGCGGGACAGGCCCGCTGGTGTGAAGTCCACTTTCATAGCTGGCATCATATTGCAAAGGTGCACAACAGCACTGACCCACTATTGAAGAAAGAAGATGGACCTCCAGAAAATGACGATGGATCTCCGGGAATATTCTGAGGCTTAAAGATAGACCTCCTGCAAGACAAAGAATCTGGAAGATCGACCAGTGTGTTCTTCCCCCACCCACTGTTGTGGTGTTCTGAGGTCCAAAGTTGCTGGTGGCCTCCATTGTGAACTCCGGAGGCAGCCCTTGACATTGCTCAGGTGAGTCCAGACATCTGCATGCCATGCTGTTCCAGATGTGTTATCCACCAGTGTTTTCACGGGAAATCGGGCGTGGATGGTCGAGCCTTCATCTGCATCTCATTATTGGGAAGCAAATCCATTTCATGCCGGCCTCCAGCAGTATTCCCATCGGCGATGGCGGGACAAGGGGAAAGTCCCCATTGAGAGAGCAGTGGCAATGCTGAAAGGATCGATGGAGCCCCATTGGGAGAGCAGCGACAATGCAGAAAGGACCGATGCAGCGAGTGAAGAAATGTCTCCAGGCACAGCGGTCGCGGATACGGGAGATGGAGAAGGTGCTGCCTGACTGCTGTGATCGGGTAGAGGCGGAGGTGAGGCTCCTGGGGGACCTTTGCAAGTCACTTAGGAAAAAGGTAGAGGAGCAGGAGAACAGATTCAGAAGGCAGAATTTGCATATTGTTGGCCTACCGGAGGGTGTGGAAGGTGCAAGTGTCACAAGATATGTCTCAAGGATTCTGGCGGGGCTGGTGGAGGCGGAGGTGCTGGACAAGGCCCCAGAGGTGGACAGGGTGCACAGGTCCCGAAGGCAAAAGCCGAGAGTGGGGGAGCCGACGCGGGTTGTGCTTGTGAGGCTCCACAGGTTTTTGGAGAAGGAGAAGATCCTGTGGTGGACCAGGGAGAAGTGGAACTGTGAATGGAAGGGGAATCATGTCATTTATCAAGATATCGGCGCAGAGCTGGCAAAGCGGCGTGCCGAATTTAATAAGGACAAGGCGGTGTTGTACCGAAGGAGGATGCGATTTGGAGTACTGTACCTGACAAAACTATGGATGACTTTCGATGTTTGGGAGTATTATTTTGAGGCGCCAGAAGAGGCCAATGACTTCATAATAGATCATAAATTGGGGGAGAACTGAATGTTGATGGGAGGCAGAGAAGCTGGAACAGCAGAGAACGGGAGATGCGGGTATTGTGGGGGGCAGGAGGGTGTTTTTTTGTCTTGGGCTGTGTGGTTAAGGGGCTACAGGTTTGTAGGGGGGCAACTGCCCCCCCCCCCCCCCCCCCCCCCCCCCCCCAGCCGCCGTGTGCAGGTGGGAAGTACGTGATAGTGAATGGGGTGCTCAATGGGACGCCGGTGGTGCTAGTGAATATATATGCACCGAATTGAGAGAATGTGGGGTTTGTGGTGCTGGGAATGATTCCGGACCTAGACACGCATCAGTTGATTATGGGGGGCGATTTCAACTGTGTGCTGGGTCAGAGGGTGGGCAGGTTGAGCCCTAAGTGAATGGAAAGTTTGAGGAACCACAGGTTTCATGTTTGAATTAAGGGGATCAGTGGAGGGCTTTGAGACAAGGTGGGGACTGTTAATGACTATGTTTGAGGAATTGCTTGTCACAGGGGCGGAAGGGGGGGAAACTACAAACTTTGAACTGTGGGGGAGTCGATAATTTTACTGATGTGTTTTTGTATTTTTGAATATGTACGGAATAAAATGCATTTTTTTAAAAACAAGCCATGGGAAATTCACGCCAGTGTAAAACCCATTTTATGGAATCCAGTCAAATTGAATCTGCCAGTGAGCCCGAGGGAGAATTCCACAAATTCACAAGTTCCAAACAGTTCTGCAATATTGGGCGCGATTTAATGGCAACGTAGCACTTAAGCGAGAGCGCGACGGGGCTGTTAAATAGCGGGAGAGGGAAAATTGCGAATCGCACCAGGCGCCAATCTGCAACCTAACTGACCTCCCCTTGGCGAAATCCAGATCTCGCCTCAGCATGGAGAGTAACCAATAATCACCACTTAAGCCCAATCTCCATGCAATTAACGGGAGCGACCCCCACCTATGGCCTGCCATGCAGGTGTCTGTGGTGCATTTAGAGGGATTTCTTGCTGGCAAGCTTCAAGGTTGCCCAGATCGCGCCACCCTCACCTCCTGCGCCCCCCGCCCCCCCCACACACACACACACAACTTTAGGGAGGCTCTCGGGAACTCCCCTTCGAACCTTCTCTATCTGGCAAGGCTGCCCCTGGGCCTGACCCCTGGAAGTGCAGCCTGGCGTCCAGACACCTTGGCACTGCCAAGGTGCCAGAGGAGTATCATGCTACCACCCAGCCCTGTCCCCGACCACCCAGGGGTCTACAGTGGTCTGGAAGAACCCCCCCCTCTACCCCCACAAGTGCCTGTGGTATTATCATAAATGTAAGAACTGCAAGGGATAATGAAATGTCTCAGAACAGCCAGTAGAGGGAGCTAGAGTTTCACGTATATAAGACATTGATACGAAGCCTTGTGGGGGGAGAGATGTGAAGGAGTTAGCTAGAGACAGACTGAAGTAAAGATAGTGTGAGTAAGAGCAGGTCATAGTTTATAATAGTACAGAGATTAGCTGTAGATGAGAGTAGTTTATATGTTAATAATCAACTATTATTTAGGAGTAGGTGTCGAATCCGAATTAGTAGTGTTAATAAATTTATAGCTTTGTTCAAGTTCAAGCTATTTTGTGGTCTTTGTGAACACAACGCCAACGATACTGAATTTAGCAACACAAGGAACGCCACAGTGCCATCATGACTGGTCCACATTTGTGTGGTCCACGACTAAACACGCCCTGGCGAGGTCTCCCAGGCACGGCCGTTTGTGGCTGCCGGGTGAATCCGGCGTTTGGGTATTTAGGGCGGGTGGGATCCAGATCACGGCGGGCAGAGAGAGTCGGGTGACTTGCGATTGGCCCGGCGCGGATCCCAATTTGGGCTTGCATGAGGTTCACTCGCTGCGCCTGGTTTCGTGCCGGGCGTAACAGGGTCGCTGAATCACATCCATTGTTTCTGTTAGCAGTTCCCCAAAACTGTAGTAAATTGTTGTACAATTTACATATCACTTGCCCTTTATCTTTATTCAATGCCTCTTTTACACACACACATGCACACGTTCAGACCCATAATCCAATTTAATGTCATGGCCGGAATTTTCAGACCGTTGCGATTCTCTATCCTCACCAGCAGCCCACCCCCATCTGCGGGTTTCCCGGCAGTGTGGGGTGCCTTCAGTGGGAAATCCCATTGACAAGCCACGGGAGTAGAGAATCCTGCCGCCAGCAAACGGTAGGCAGCCGAGAAACACGCGATACTAGGGACTTGAGAATCCTGCTCCATGTGTATCTGGACATATAGCACCCTCTATTCTTTCATTTCATTGAGAACTTTACAGTCCACGATACAATTCCATTTTGCTCTTCATTCCCCAAAGAGTATGGCTTCATATTGTCCTATATTGCTTTTGCTGCATACCTCCCCACACCCCGAACATTTCTGTATCATCTTCTGCATTTTACGTCTTTTTGCTCACAACAAAATGGATTCTTTACATTAATGTATTTTCTTAACAGGTACTTTGGTAGTTATCTACAACTTGAAGTTAAATGATGATGGAGTACCTGAACTGGATATTGAAACAGACCCTTCTGATATACGACTGACAGGAATGATGGCAAGTGGAATGTAAGTAACAAAATGAAAAACCATAAATACTTACCTCGTTTGTCATCGTTGAAATGTTGTTCTCGGACGGAGATCAACAGCTAGTTCAGAGATTCAGAATTATGGCTAGCTGTGATTCTGCTATTCAGAGGACCATAGATGCGTGATAATGGGTAACAAGGCAAATAATAAGCGGGGAAGAGGTCCGAAAAAAACACCTTGAGTGGGAGCTGCCAAATGTGTGACCAATCACTCCATGGCTGCGACCGGAAGTCCTCAATATTATTTTCATTGTCATTTTTCATCCACAGTCCTCTATCATTTAGAATTTACTCATCAAAATTGCCAAATCACCATGATCTTACAGCAGTGATGCATTAAGGCAAGTAAAAGAAGACTTTTACAGATTATTTCAAACAGTAACAATGTTCAGTGCCTAGAATCACTGCAGGAGTTCCTCAGGGTAGTATCCTGGGCCCCAACCACCTTCAGCTGATTCATCAATGTTCTGCCTGCCAACATAGGTGAGGATGTTCGCTGATGACGGCACTATGTTAAGGACCATTTGCGACTCCTCAAATATTAAAGCCGTCCATGTCAAAATGCAGGACACTATCAAGGCTGGGGCTGACAAATGGCAAATAACACTCGCACTGCACAAACGCCAGGCAATGACCATCTCCATCAAAAGAAAATCTAACCATTGCCCCATGACATTCAATGGCAATAGCATCAGTGAATCCGCCACTATCAACATCCTGGGGGTTACCATTGACTAGAAACTCAACTGGACGAGCCATATAAATAATGTGATTACAAGGTCAGAGGCTAGGAATCCTGTGGCGAGCAACTCCCCTCATGACTGCCTGTCCACCCTGTACTAGGCACAAGTCAGGAGTGTGATGGAACACTCTCCACTTTCCTGAATGAATGCATCTCGAACAACACTCAAAAAGCTTGGCATCATCCAGGACAAAGCATACCGCTGGATTGGCACCCCTTCCACAAACATTCTCTTCATTCATCACAAACTAACAGTGACAGCAGTGTGTACCATCTGAAAGGTGCACTACAGGAACTCATCAAGACTCCTGAGGCAGCATCTTCTAAACCCACAACCACCACCTTCTCGAAGGACAAGGTCCCCTCCATCCTGACTTGAGGGTCAAAATCTTGAACTTCCTAATAGCACTGTGGGTGTACCTACATCACATGGACTTCAGCAGTTCAAGCAGGCAGTTCATCACCACCTTCTCAAGGGAAATTAGGAGTGGGTAATTAATGTTGGCCTAGCCAGTGAAGCCTACATACCCAAAATGAATTAAATATTAAATGAGTCCAGTTAAACTTTAAATATTTGCCATAAAGGACAGCTTGCCCTCAGCACAAAAAAAGGAGGTTGAAAGTCTCCAAATTAGCTGCTCTGAATTTCAAGTGCTATGCCCTCCACAACCGCCTCCTTCAATCTACTCCGTCAGCATCCTTAACAATTTCAGATGCCAGCAGTTTGCTGGCAATATAAGTTTATAATTGCTCACTGTGGCATTTGATAATGACGGAAAATGTGACATAGATTGTCACTTCATTATTCTGACTTTGTTTGAATAAACCCACCCATTTTCAGTACTCCATGTCTGCTGTCATTTCCATTGGAAAATCCTGACAGTGCCTAATACCCAACTGATTATTTTCACACACCCCTCTTTCCCCCCACCGCCCCCTACCATTTGTACCCCAACCTCCAGTAGCACTTGCAACAGCACCAACAATGTGGAAATTTGAAGTTCATACGTCTTTTGATTAAAAAAACTTTATGATTCAAAAATCAGAAAATATTTATCATAGCATCTAAAAGATTTTCATGCTTCACCTGGCAGACACACTCAGCAACTTTTACTCTTGGCTGAAGATATCTGAGTCCTCCTGGAGACAGAATTTACAAATTGTGGGGATGCCTGAAGGCATCAAGGGAGCGGATGCCGGCACGTATGTAGCCAAGATGCTGTAGAAGTTGATGAGGGAAGGGTGCCTTTGACTGGCCCTTGGAGATAGACCGAGCCCATAAGGCGCTGATGAGTAAGCCACAGGCGAACGAGCCACCAAGGGCGATGGTGGTGCGTCTTCACCGGTTCCTGGGTAAGGAAAAGATTTGAGATGGGCGAGGCAGATGAGGAAGTGGACCTGTGAAGGGAACGAGCTCTGGGTGTACCAGGGCCTGGGCACGGACCTGGCGAAGAGGAGGGCCGAGTTCAATTGGGTGAAAGCTGCCCTCTTTAAGAAGGGGATGAAGTTCGGGATGTTGTATCCGGCCCACCTCTGGGTCACCTTTTAATAGCCGAGAACATTATTTTGGAACGCCAGAGGAGGCGATGGAACTATTACGAGACAATGGACTGGCAGGAGAAGGAGGACACTGAACTTTGGAGTCATTCATATGGGGAAGAGTGAAGTGTTCACAATTGAGGCCAGGGGGCAGGTGAGTAGTTTGGGTGAGCTGCCGTTCAAGGTAGCTTCAGATACTTGGGCATCCAGGTGGTGCGGGATGGGCACAGTTGCATAAGCTGAACCTGGTGGAGTAGATGAAGGGATATTTTAAGAGGTGGGATGTGTTGCCACTGATACTGGAGGGACGGGTGAAGACAGTGAAAATGATGGTGCTGCCAAGGCTCTTAGTTGTCTTTCAGAACCTTCCAATCCTCGTCCCAAAATCATTTTTTAAGAAGGTTTAATTTCTTTTCAATTTCATTGTTTGCATCCGCCCTGCCTGCGACAGTGGCGACATGTCCCATCCACGGCGAAGTTCACTTGTGCTTTTAAAAATCATGAAACTGGCGCTGTGGCCGATGATGGAGAAAGAGGGGGTAGGGAAAGTGTCCAACATTGCTATAGGGTGCTGACAGTTGTACTGCCGTCTGGGGTGCTACTGTCAGGGCCGGGGGGAATAGCGACGGGGTGCCCAGGAGGTGGGCTGTGGATGGGCTTAAAACACGTGCAGCAGCCGGCAAGGCAGCCATGCAGCTGCGCACGCTGCTGACTGCCCACGGTGAACCTAGGGCCACAGGTTGTATGTGTCTCCCCCAGGGCATCCCCCTAGCACGCTGATGCGTGCTCATCCCTCTGGCCCCAACCAACCCATCAGCGGGATGAGCACGCACCAGCGTTTCCAGTACCACCTTGTTGGCTGGGGTGAGTGTGAGGAGTAAATTGTATATGCGGCTGCAGTGTGTGAGCCTCCCGAGTGTCAATCACGGACCCCGTGAATCCCGCACTGTTTTTCATCGGATCAATTGTTGGTGCTAGCTCCTCCATGGTCGCTGAAGTCCACGAATCCTGCCTTGGCATCAACACTTAGTCTCAGGAATTGAAAATGCCACCGCTGATATTTTATCTGATGCTACATTCCTACTTAGTGTTCTGAAATAGTACAGTTACATTACAGCATGATCAAAAATTATATTAACAATTATGTTTCAGACAACCAGAACTATATTCCTTTAGAGCCTATGCTGCAATATTATACATTAACCCTCGCATGAAGATTTCCATCCAAGGGGAAAAGGTTCACGCTCAGCACCTCATCTTTTCCTTGTATAGGCCCAGGTAAGAGAATCATTTGCTAATGTCACCGTTTCAGAGCCCTTTTAAAATTCTACTTAGGTTTTGAAATCATGAAGCTTAATTCCAATTTTTCCAAGGGGCAAATCAAATTTGGACTTGTTTGTTCGACCGTCAGGGACAAAAGCTGCTCCAATTAGCCAATCATTCAAAATCTCACTGGTGAATATTTAATTAAACTATTAAATTTCTAGCTTGTTTCCTTTCATTTTCACTATTTCATTTACGTGTCAAATTGCTATGTTTGTATATCACTTTAAACACCTAATCCATTTTTCCAAATGTTTTATCAAAAGTAAGGAACTGGCAAGATTTACATAACTTTCAGGTAGTATGGATCCATACTGAGGTCCGGAATGAACTGCTGCCGTAAAGGTGGGAGTTATATTGTATCACCAGTGACCTTCACTATATCTGACAATCTTCACAAATTAAGGGCAACTAACATTGAAAAAATGACTTGATGTTTAATTGACATTGGTTGCTTTCTCAACAGGAAGTACATTTATATTTCCAAAGGGTTCAAAGTACGTGCTTCAAGAGAGCTAAAGGAGGCAGAACTTGCTGTTAAAATAGGTATGGATTAACACTAAATTGATTCTTCCAAGAATAATTCCATCAGTAAACATTACAGACTAGCTCCATTTTAATTCAGTGGGGAAAATCATTACCAACTGAGTGACCTTGTAATGACCTCCAATTGGCATTATTGGTTGGCCAATTGGAGTATGAGCTCCCTCAATGATAGCTCATTGAGGGGGCCCATATAAGCACCTGTGTCGGCTTTGTGAGGCAGTCCTAAGTTGACTGGAATGCTAGCAGCACTGTTTGGAGCTGCTCGTGTATATAAGTTATTGCAAATAAATACTGGTGTGGTGACGGAACCCCTGCCTCCTGTGGATCATTACAGACCTTGTTCACTTGAGTTCATTTAATTTCAAGGCTAAATCACTGTGACTTATAAATAAGCCATTCTATAACTCGTGGCCCCCCCCCCCCCCCCCGGTTTCCCAGCAGCATGGGGTGGGTTCAATGGAAATCCCATCCCACTGCCAGCAAACGGCACGCTGCCGAGAAACATGCGGCTGGGTGACTGGAGAATCCAGGCCATGATGTTCTTTTTTAAAAAGATGTAATTGCATCCTTGTCATTCCTCATTATACTTTCTCTAATAGATTAATTTAACTATTTTTTTCCCCCCTACTCTCTTGTTTTGAAGGAGGTAATTTATGCTTGCATGTATTTTTTCAGTACAAATTTACAATACTTCACCCAAGCACCCACTTGCATGCATGAATCTAAAGAATATATTAGCAGGTTAATTATTCATCAGGTTCATGGTTAAAGAATAAGAGCTAAATTAAATTCTGTCCGAACCTGACCTCTGAATGTACATAAATTCTCAGCCAAATTGCTTGATAAAGAAGGCCACGCTATGGAAAATTTCCCCTGCTCTTGTCCAGGCTCAGCAGAGGTCATGGGTACGATTTAATGACCGCGTTCCGCCCGGTGTGGATTCGTGAACGCCGGTTAAATCGCAGGAGAGCTGAAATCGGAATCGGCGGTGGTCGCGGATTGGTTTGCGATCTAACGGCCCTGCTCCAATTGGCGGGGTCCAGATCCCACCGAGACACGGCATGAAGCCAATTGAGACCAATTAAGGGTAATCTCCACCTCATTAACAAGGTGGAAGCCCAATCTAATGGCCTCCCATGAGCTAATCGACTCTCCGGCGAGTGGTTACATTGGCACCGCTTAGCATTCCGATTTAAAATCAGGGACCTGGCGCAATGGCTGCTGAGGTGATTGGAGGAGGTGAGTAGCCATCTTCATATTCAGGCATACAGAGACAGAGTGTGTGTGTGTGTGTGTAGTTGGGGAGGCTGGTCGCCCCTGGGGTGGGGGCTCAGTGCCTGTGGGTCCTAAAGGCCCTCCCCCTAATTGTCTGTACCCATATTGGGGGCAACTGCAGCCTCTGCCAACCTGACCTATTGAATACATCCATGACAGAGCCCTGTGCCTGGTTATGTGCTGAAGGTCACTTTAACTGTGAGCAGTCTCTTAGCTATACAGCTGAAGGCTATTACTGATAAGGAATCGGTATTGTAGCACTACTGCCCAGGCAGGGGGAAGTTGGGGGGGGGGCCTCATGGTCCCTATTTACAGGTGGCACAACCCCCCACCCCGTCACTCAGTCATTATCGTCTTTATCATCCACGCTATGCCGCTATGTATAAGCGTGTTTCCAAGATGCATATCAGAGGAGGATGCAGCCTGCTGCATTTCATGCCCTTGGCGGATGTCCCCTGGAGGGCCTGGGGCCTGGCAGGCTTACCGTGTCCCTTGCATTGCCATGCCACTCTGCGCCTGCTGACCCACTGTTGTCACGAGGTGTGGGATTCGGGTGAGTTGAAGAGCGTTATGGTCTCCCTAGTGGGAGGCACCGGGTTGGCCTTCAGCGCTACCTCCGCCTGGACAGTGTCCATGGGGCTCTGGGGATCTTCATGGGATGGGGGGGGGGCAGCTGGAATGAGCTCCAGAGGCCTTGGCACTGCCCCCCCCCAATGCATCATGGCGTTGCTCCTCAGTGACTAGGATATTCTCTGCATAGCCTCAGCAATGTCCACCTGCATCTGGAACAGGCCGCATAGTGACTGGGACATGTTGTCGACGCCCTCAGCCATGGTCGTCACTGACTGAGCCATGCCTTCAGCGCGCCACTCAGGGTACTGACGTCATGCTTCCGGCTTTCCACTGCGGGTGCCACCCTGGCTGTGTTGGCCTTGGTGCCACGCATTGTCACCATCATCTCGTGCGCATGTAACCTCTGGGACTCCTCCAATTGGCTATGCACTCGCTGGACTGTCGCTGACATCCCCTCCTGAATCTCACACCCGCACCATCTGCATCAGCTCTGCGATAACCTTGTCCAGAGGCTCAGCTTTTGACCGGGACTAATTGCTGGGATCCAGCAGACCTCCGACTCCGACTCCCTTGGATGTTCCTACCTCCACCTAATGTGCATTAGCAACTGTGTGGTGCTCACCAGATTGTGCCCCTGAAGCTTGCAATAGAGTCATAGATGTTTACATGGAAAGGCCGTTCGGCCCAGCTTGTCCGTGCCACCCAGTTTCTATCACTAAGCTAGTCCCACTTGCCTGCATTTTGCCCATATCCCTCTATACCCACCCTGCCCATGTAACTGTACCCACTTCTACCACGGTCTCGCTGGCCCAACCATCGGGAAGCACTCGGGAAGTGCCACCCGCTACGGCATTTAGAACTTCCCCCATTAAATTGCAATCCCAGGAATTGAAATTACGAAGTTTTGGTTCATACATTACTACTAAACATGCAGTGTAATTAGAGTTATTAGGGTCCTTTCCTCCCTGAATTTTGCTGACGTTACTTTAAGTTCTGCTAGTTTCTACTAACCAATAGTAACATTAAACTGTTTTCATTATACTTTTGTTGCCTTTTAGTTCATGCAGAATTAGATAGAAAGGATGCAAACTAATTATTGTCGTGTTGGGTGTCTGGTCTACAAACAGGTCAACACGGCTGGAGATGGTGTAACTCTTATTTTATTAACAACTCAACTGTAATAACATACTGTAAGCTTGGGTACGCGCATTACCAGCTTATCTGTGGACCCTGTCCTATCACTGTCTAGGTGAGGTACTCAGCACATGGTGAATGTCTGAGAGGCAGGCTGTGAGCTCTGCTCTGAGCTGGCTGCTGCTAGAATGAACGGGAACTCTGGTGTCCCCTGTCTTTATAGTGCGTGTGCTCTCACTGGTGATTGGCTGCGATGTTGTGTATGTCCATCAGTGTGTCAGTGTGTGTGTGATTGCACCATGATATGCTGATGTATATCATGACATCCCCCCTTTTCGCAAAGAATATGTGCCTACATGAGAATAAATAAAGTGTAGTGAGTGTGCCTGATCATGTGTGTGCATTATTTACATCAATATGTACATGTGGCTATGATATATACACGGGAAGGTGCCAGGTGCAGAGGAAAACTATGTTACACCAAGAACGAAACAAATGCTATTAACAAACGATGAAAAACTCTTAAACAGTACGGCAGAACAAGTCAGTGAGTCCAATAGTGCAAGGTTTATAAATCAAGTCTTTGGGGTGGGCGACAAATTTGGGTTGACCGTCAGGGTGGCACACCAATCGTCGTCCGGATCGATGCTGTGCACCGACAGCGGCTGGTGCGTTCGACTCGGGGACAGCTTGTTCTTGTTGATGACACCAATGCAGAAAGGCTCCCGGTCCTCAGTGTCACTGGTCTGTATGATGTCAGGATCGGACTCGTTGAACGTGGGTAGAATTGCCCGAACATTTCTGCGAGGCTGGTTAAACTGTTGCGAGTTGGCAGGCTGAGGTGCTCGACAGCAGGCAGCATTGTGGCCAAGCCTGCCACAGCGTAGGCATTGTCGCGCTTTGGCCGGACATTGCCGCTTTAAATGGGCGGGGCCACAGTTGCCGCACGTCATGATGTCAGTGCGTTCGTTGCACCACCGCGCATGCGCGGTGCGGTCTTGCTTAGTGCGCGCCTGCGCATTGCGTTCCTCCGCGCCAACGTCCCCTCTTTTGGCGCGTACAAGCGCGGGAGGCCTCGGAAAGCGCGCAGAACGGCCGCCCTCCTCCGGGCCATGGGCCGGGAGGTACTCGATCGTCTGGACCTGCTCCGCCTCGTGGGGCCCCTGCCGCGCCGTTTCAGCCGCCTGGATGTGTGAGTACCGGCTGGTGGCATTCTCATGCAGGACGCAGGTCTCGATGGCCGTCGCTAGGGTGAATTGCTTGATTTTAAGGAGCTGCTGGCGCAGGGTGTCTGACATGACCCCGAAAACTATCTGGTCACGTATCATGGAGTCACAGGTGGGCCCATAGCCGCAGGACTGCGCGAGGATGGGGAGGTGCGTTAAATAAGACTGGAAAGTCTCGTCCTTACCCTGCAGCGCTGCTGGAACAGGTACCTTTCGAAGCTTTCGTAAACTTCAACGCTGAAGTGTTCATCAAATTTTAGGGGCACCGTCTTGTATTTGGTTTCGTCCTCGCCGTCCGCGAATGTAAGGGAGTTAAAGATGTGGCTGGCGTGTTGCCCTGCCGTGGAGAGAAGAAGGGCAATCTTCCTGGTGTCCGATGCATTCTCCCTGTCTGTGGCCTCTAGGAAGAGCTGGAAGTGCTGTTTAAAAAGCTTCCAATTCACCCTGAAATTGCCAGCAATGCGTAGCGGTGGCGGCAGTTTGATGTTCTCCATGCTGCAGGATGGCGGATTGCTGATAAGTTGCAGGTAGGTCTCACAGGAGTTAGTATGCGTCCACTCCTGGAACCATGTCGTGTTGGGTGTTCTGGTCTACAAACAGGTCAACACGGCTGGAGATGGTGTAACTCTATTTTATTAACAACTCAACTGTAATAACATACTGTAAGCTTGGATACGTGCATTACCAGCTTATCTGTGGACCCTGTCCTATCACTGTCTAGGTGAGGCACTCAGTACATTGTGAATGTCTGAGAGGCAGGCTGTGAGCTATGCGCTCTGAGCTGGCTGCTGCTAGAATGAGCGGGAACACTGGTGTCCCTTGTCTTTATAGTGCGTGTGCTCTCACTGGTGCTTGGCTGCGATGTTGTGTGTGCTGGTTGGTCCTACTGTGTGTCCATCAGTGTGTCAGTGTGTGTGTGATTGCACCATGATGTGCTGATGTATATCATGACAATTATGATGAGGTAAGGATGATGCTGGATAATCAGAATGACAAGTGTCATTTAACTTGTTTGTCACTGGAGCTCACCAAATTTTTATTCCATTTGTTCCCTATTTGGCTTCATTTATTTTTCTCTAGTGCGAAGTACTATACGTATTTTATCTGATGGCACAGTTAAAACACATGGGGCTGGATTCTTCAATTCTGGGGCTATGTCCCCACGCCGGCGTGGGAACGGTGGTGTTTTGCACCAGACAAAATGGTGTAAAACGGCCACCGAGTCCCCGTTTTGCTGGGGGCTAGCATGCCGGCAGTGTAGAGCACCCGGCTCTAGCTGCCGATACGCGGCCACGCATGCGCACGGTGGCAGCTTGCAGTGGCCGCGCCGTGCTACATGGCGCGGGCCGCTCATGGACCCGGCCCTCAAAATAGTTCCCCCCCCCCCCCCCCCCCTTCGGCTGGCTCGTGCGACCCGGACCCCCATTCCCCCCCCCCCCCCCCCCACACAGTGCCCCAGCCCCTGATTAAGTGCCCTCCTGCCCGCGGGTCGGCCCTCCTCTGACTGTGGCGCCGCCGGACTGAGTCCGCAACCGCCACGCTAAGTTCCCGACGGATGGGACCACACGCCACTGATGCCTTTGGGATCTCGGCCGGTTGGGGCCGGAGCATCGGAGGGCAGCCCTCGGGCAATGGCTTCAATACGGGACAGAGAGTACACCGATTTGGTTGGGAACTTTGATTCTCCAGCTGATAGCCGAATACTATTCGGCAACCGGAGAATCCAGCCCATGGAATGGGAATTACACTCAGGAAAAGGCTTAGTTTGAGAGCAGAATTTACACATTACTTCTAAAACACTGATTAAATGTTCTTAGAAATGTTTTGAACGCTCGTCCAACTGTTGAAGCATCTTAAACTGTTTCTGAATTGGTATTTTCAGCAGAGGAAAGTATGCAGGAAGCAAAATTTAAACTGAAGGAGTTAGAAAAGACCTGTGACAGCACCATGGAAGCAGAGGTAAACCAATCATTTTAAAGTACTTTTGTTGATAATATCAGCGATTATCTTTCCTTTGTATCGTTCTGTAAAAATGGACGGTGCCGATTCAATTGATTTTAGGTTTCAATTGATTGTGATATGTCATACACCAAATAAAAGGAAAAGCATACGCTACACCAGGCTTATCCAGCAGTCGGCTATGCCCCTCTCTGTGAGGTTGTTGAAAATGCTGGTCAGCCAAGCCCATGAGTTTGAAAGATTTTGCTGGAGATAAGTGGGGAGAAGGAGGATGAGAGTGTGTGTGTCACACTCACTCACAGCCTTGGGGTTCTCATTCACCGTCAGCCCCACACACTGACAGGTACTGGGAGTGAGGGAGTGAGTCGGTGGGTCGGTCGGTGTGTGGGTCGGTCGGTCACCTTGTCACACTCTAATGGTTGCCTCTTTGTATCACTCATTTTTAAAAATTGTCGACTTGTGACATTTTGTCTTTTGCTCAGTCAACTTTTTTGTTTCATCCATCAGCTTTTTAAACAAAAATCAAACTTATTGCTGTGTCAAACCGCGTGTTGGATTCTCCGCATCCCGCGCCAAAATTGCGGCTGGTGCCGAGCCGGAGAATTAATTTCCCCGCACAGAATCGGGACCGGCGCCGGTTCCCCGCCGCTGCGCCGCGTATCACCTACCTGCAGCCATTGATGGAAGCCCGCTTGGCCATTCTCCGCCCCCGACCGGCCGAAGTCCCGATGGCGTGCACCACTCATGGTCCTGCCAGTCGGGGGCAGGCCGATCTGAGGGCAGGGGGGGCCTTGCATGCAGCCGGGCAATGATTGGGCAGGCGGTCAGGGTGGTGCGCGCTGCCGATCGAGGGGGTCTATTTTTAATGGCCAGGTCCGCGATCTGAGTCCACCATGGAGCCCGGCGCAGCCTCCGACCAGGGAGTGTGGGGGCCCGTATCTGCAGCAAAAGCTGCTAGTTTTACGCCGGGTCCCTGCCAACCACCTGCAGGGTTAGGAATATGTGGCCCTTTCACTTAGTTTTTCTGGCGTGAGAAGTCCACGGTTTTTACGACGGCGTGGGGACTGTGGTAGGCTATATTAGGGGTATTGCGGTACCTAGGTGGGATATACCTTATACTGTAGTATGAGTGGTAAAACGTGCCTGCTGGTTCCGCCCAGCAGGCGGAGCATAAGAGTCTGTGTTTCACCCACAGCAGTCATTCTGTTCGAGCTGCTGGGCTAACTATTGTTCATTAAATCCTTCAATTAGACTACAATCTCGCTTCAGTAGTGATTGATCGTGCATCAGGGACATAGTCCCAAAAACAGGGAAGCCAACCCCAGATCTTTCCAAAATTGCTCATCAGTCCCCAGAGTGTGAGAAAATTAGAATGTGCACCCCCCCCCTCCCCACCCACCACACCCAAAAAGGTTGGCTGAGCCAGTGCTGCACTAACACTAGATAGAATGTCTTTGCCTTCCCATCTCTATGTTGAAATATCAAGAATACTGAATGGTAACAGATTCCAATGCTGGGCAGGATAGGATTCTAGTTGTATTACTATCATTGAGGTGAATCATTCAACTGAGGAAGGAGCAGTGCTCCGAAAGCTAGTGATTCGAAACAAACCTGCTGGACTTTAACCTGGTGCTGTAAGACTTCTTACTGGGACTTCACTGTCAGTGTTATAGGCATGGAACTGCATGTGTGGGGAGTGTGCCTGCAGCAAACCCAGTGAAGATTTAATTGTAATGTTGAGTTTTACACAATCAAACAATTTCAATTCTGAAGGCATACACATTGGATATGCTGTATCAAGGTTTTGGTAAGACTTCCATTCAGAATAAAGCATAGAGACAGAGTTGAATTATTTTGCATCCAATTTAATAAAGGACAAATTTGGAAATATTCCCTTTGTCGAATCTATAGCTTGCTAACAATCAAGTATATTTTTCCTTTTGCTTTCTCACTGATTTTAAGATGTCCTCTTTCTAGAATCAGTTCAAGTTTGCTGATGCGCATAGTAGCTTATTAAAGTCACAGAGAGATGTAGACCGGAAGAAGAACTTGTATCAAGAAAAGCTACGGTATTCTGTAATTTAATTGGAAGTTCTCTTAGCATTTGATATTGATCAGTGAGTACCTCTGCATGCTGGGGAAAATTGTTACATTTGTCATGATCCCCGCAGAGACTGATAACTTTTAAACAAAATGATTGAATGCCCAGTGACTGACAAAAGATTGCATGACAAGATTTCAGGTTTGAAGGCTTTTACTGGAAAAAGGAATTTAAAACAACTTTAATAAAATGATACTTAGTATACATCTAATATTGGAAACTACAGAATCGCTGGCAGTGAGACCTCTGGATCCACATGCACCCCCCTGCAGCATGGCTCCTGCCTGACTGTGGCGCCTCTGAACAGAATCCACAGCCGCCATGCCAGGTTCCCGACTGCTGAGACCATGAGTGAACCGCGCGGTCGGGAACTCGGCCCATCGCATTGAGGGGGTAGTCCTGAGTCTGTCCCAACGGCGTGCAGGGTGCACCGCTATGATGCCGTTTTGGTGGGGGCGGAACACCCGAAAACAGGCGCCGATTCCATCGTAACCAGGGATTCTCTGCCCAATCGGCGATTACGAAATCGGCGTCGGGGCACGGAGAATCCCACCCTATGTTCTCCGGCCACTGTTGAATTGCACCTGATTTGCGCTCCCGCTAAGAGCACAAATCAACACCCTGGGAGTGCAAATCAAGAAGTGAGTCACAATACTTAGCTCCCCCCCCCCCCCCCCCCCCCCCATCACCACCAGAGACCCCCTAATTTCAGAGACACCCTTGCCTGGAAGTCCCCCATAAGGGAGACTCTTGCCTGGAAATCTCCCATAAGACAGACCCTTACCCGGATGCCCCCCATAAGAGAGACACTTGGCTGAAAGTTCCCCCACAAGAGAGATCCTTGACTGGATGCCCCCCATAAGAGAGACTCTTGCCTGGATGCCCCTGTAAGAGACACCCTTGCCTGGGAGACCCCCATCAGAGAGACCTTTGCTTGGAAGACCCCGACAAGAGAGACCCTTGCCTGAAAGACCCCCATAAGAGAGACCCTTGCCTGGAAGCCCCCTATAAGAGAGACCCTTGCCTGGAAGCCCCCCATAAGGAGACCCTTGCCTGGAAGCCCTCCTCCAAGTCCAGCATCAATTCTCAGCCATGTGATTCCGGCCCAGACACATACGAGCCCGGAGAATATGGTGCCCAGCCCGTTAATAGGATGCCAATGGGCCTTAATGTTCTACTTGCATCCTCCTGTTGTCGCGGACGTGAACCTCGATCCCGTGCAAGGGGAAATGGAGCATCAGAATGGATGTCTTTTTATCTGACACTGGATTCTTCACCGCATCAGGAACTCCATTACTGGTGGCAGTCGGTGGTGAATCCAGCCCACAGGGATTGACTTTCCTCCCACGTTTCTGCTTAATGGAGCTTACAGAAAGAACAGACTCTCTGCTGACCACACGAGCACAATTGCAGAAAGTGCAGAGCACATCAAACAATCCTCCCCCCCCATGTGATGAATTGATTTTTTTAAGGGAGACATGTTAAAGCAAAGTAATTAAAGAGAAGTTGATTCATTAAAATCTTAATTAAATTGGCTCGAGAGGAGAGCCCCATATAGAATATAGAACATTACAGCGCAGTACAGGCCCTTCGGCCCTCAATGTTGTGCCGACCTGTGAAACCACTCTAAAGCCCATCTACACTATTCCCTTATCGTCCATATGTCTATCCAATGACCATTTGAATGCCCTTAGTGTTGGCGAGTCCACTACTGTTGCAGGCAGGGCATTCCACGCCCTTACTACTCTCTGAGTAAAGAACCTACCTCTGACATCTGTCCTATATCTATCTCCCCTCAATTTAAAGCTATGTCCCCTCGTGCTAGACATCACCATCCGAGGAAAAAGACTATCACTGTCCACCCTATCCAATCCTCTGATCATCTTGTATGCCTCAATTAAGTCACCTCTTGACCTTCTTCTCTCTAACGAAAACAGCCTCAAGTCCCTCAGCCTTTCCTCATAAGATCTTCCCTCCATACCAGGCAACATTCTAGTAAATCGCCTCTGCACCCTTTCCAATGCTTCCACATCTATAATGCGGCGACCAGAATTGCACGCAATACTTCAAATGCGGCCGCACCAGAGTTTTGTACAGCTGCAACATGACCTCATAGCTCAAACTCAATCCCTCTACCAATAAAAGCTAACACACCATTCGCCTTCTTAACAACCCTCTCAACCTGGGTGGCAACTTTCAGGGATCTATGTACATGGACACCGAGATCTCTCTGCTCATCCACACTGCCAAGAATCTTACCATTAGCCCAGTACTCTGTCTTCCTGTTATTCCTTCCAAAATTAATCACCACACACTTTTCTGCATTAAACTCCATTTGCCACCTCTCAGCCCAGCGCTGCAGCTTATCTATGTCCCTCTGTAACTTGTAACATCCTTCCACACTGTCCACAACTCCGCTGACTTTAGTGTCATCTGCAAATTTACTCACCCATCCTTCTACGCCCTCCTCCAGGTCATTTATAAAAAAGATAAACAGCAGTGGCCCCAAAACAGATCCTTGTGGTACACCATTAGTAACTGGACTCCAGTCTGAACATTTCCCATCAACCACCACCCTTTGTCTTCTTCCAGCTAGCCAATTTCTGATCCAAACTGCTAAATCACCCTGAATCCCATGCCTCCGTATATTCTGTAGTAACCTACCGTGGGGAACCTTATCAAACGCTTTACTGAAATCCATATACACCACATCAACTGCTTTACCCTCATCCACCTGTTTGGTCACCTTCTCAAAGAACTCAATAAGGTTTGTGAGGCACGACCTACCCTTCACAAAACCGTGTTGACTATCTCTAATCAAATTATTCCTTTCCAGATGATTATACACCCTATATCTTATAAACCTTTCCAAGATTTTGCCCACAGCAGAAGTAAGGCTCACTGGTCTATAGTTACGTGGGTTGTCTCTACTCCCCTTCTTGAACAAGGGGACAACATTTGCTATCCTCCAGTCTTCTGGCACTATTCCTGTAGACAAAGGTGACTTAAAGATCAAAGCCAAAGGCTCAGCAATCTCCTCCCTAGCTTCCCAGAGAATCCTAGGATAAATCCCATCCGGCCCAGGGGATTTATCTATTTTCACACTTTCCAGAATTGCTAACACCTCCTCCTTATGAACCTCAAGCCCGACTAGTCTGGTAGCCTGAATCTCAGTATTCTCCTCGACAACATTGTCTTTTTCCTGTGTGAATACTGACGATAAATATTCATTTGGCACTTCTCCTATCTCCTCGGAGTTACAATCTGAGTTACAAAGTGATATAGATGAGGGGGAAGAAACAAGGCAGGTAAAATATCAATAAGGGAAAGTTTTAAAAAAAATAATCTTTATTAGTGTCACTGACGAAAAATATTCATTTAGCACCTCTGCTATCTCCTTGGACTCCAAGCACAACTTCCCACTACTTTCCTTGACTGGCCCTACTCTTACCCTAGTCATTTGTTTATTCCTGACATATCTATAGAAAGCTTTAGGGTTATCCTTGATCCTACCTGCCAAAAACAGGTCTTCTCTCTTTAGGTCCTTCCTAGCTAACTTGTAACTCTTGAGCACCCTAACTGAACCTTCATGTCTCATCTTTACATAAGCCTCCTTCTTCCTCTTGACAAGTAAACCACGGTTCCCTTGCTCGACCACTTCCTCCCTGCCTGACAGGTACATACTTACCAAGGACACGTGTAGCTGTTCCTTGAACAAGCTCCACATTTCCATTGTGCCCATCCCCTGCAGTTTTCCTGTACATCCGATACATCCTAAGTCTTGCCTCATCGCATCATAATTGCCTTTCCCCCAGATATAACTCTTGCCCTGCGGTATATACCTATCCCTTTCCATCACTAAAGTAAACGTAATCGAATTGTGGTCACTGTCACCAAAGTGCTCACCTACCTCCAAATCTAACACCTGTCCTAGTTCATTACCCAGTACCAAATCCAATACGGCCTCGCCTCTCGTTGGCCTATCTACATACTGTGCCAGGAAACCCTCCTGCACACATTGGACAAAAACGGACCCATCTAAAGTACTCGAGCTATAGCGCTTCCAGTCAATATTTGGAAAGTTAAGGTCCCCCATAACAACTACCCTGTTGCTTTCGCTCCTAGCCAGAATAATCTTTGCAATCCTTTCTCTACATCACTGGAATGTTTCGGAGGCCTATAGAAAACCCCTAACAGGGTGACCTCTCCTTTCTTGTTTCTAACCTCAGCCCATACTACCTCAGCAGACGAGTCCTCATCAAACGTCCTTTCTGCCACTGTAATATTGTCCTTGACTAACAATGCCACCCCTCCCCCGCTTTTACCACCTTCCCTGAGCTTACTGAAATATCTAAACCCCGGCACCTGCAACAACCATACCTGTCCCTGCTCTATCCATGTCTCCGAAATGGCCACAACATCGAAGTCCCAGGTACCAACCCATGCCGCAAGTTCACCCACCTTATTCCGGATGCTCCTGGCATTGAAGAAGACACACTTTAAACCACCTTGCTGCCTGCTGGTACGCTCCTGCAACTTTGAAACCTTACTCATGACCTCACTACTCTCAACCTCCTGTATACTGAAGCTACAATTCAGGTTCCCAAGCCCCGGCTGAACTAGTTTAAACCCTCCCGAAGAGCATTAGCAAATTTCCCCCCCCCCCCAGGATATTGGTACCCCTCTGGTCCAGGTGTAGACCATCCCATTTGTAGAGGTCCCACCGACCCCAGAATGAGCCCCAATTATCCAGAAATCTGAAACCCTCCCTCCTGCACCATCCCTGTAGCCACGTGTTCAACTCCTCTCTCTCCCTATTCCTCGTCTCGCTATCACGTGGCACGGGTAACAACCCAAAGATAATAACTCTGTCCTAGATCTAAGTTTCCACCCTAGCTCCCTGAATTCCTGCCTAACATCCCTATCCCTTTTCCTACCTATGTCGTTGGTACCTATGTGGACCACGACTTGGGGCTGCTCCCCCTCCCCCTTAAAGATCCCGAAAACACGATCCGAGACATCATGGACCCTGGCACCTGAGAGGCAACACTCCAACCGCGAGTCTCTCGTTCCCACAGAATCTCCAATCTATCCCCCTAACTATGGAGTCTCCAATGACTCATGCTCTACTCCTCTCCCCCCTTCCCTTCTGAGCAACAGGGACAGACTCTGTGCCAGAGACCTGGACCCCATGGCTTACCCCTGGTAAGTCCTCCCTCCCCCCCCCCCCCCCCCCCCCCCCCCCCCAACAGTATCCAAAGCGGTATACTTGTTACTAAGGGGAACGACCTCAGCGGATCCCTGCACTGACTGCTTCCTCCCAGTCCCTCTCACCGTCACCCATCTATCTTTATTCCTCGGAGTAACTACATCCCTGAAGCTTCTATCTATGACCACCTCTGCCTCCCGAATGATCCGAAGTTCCTCCAGCTCCAGTTCCCTAACGCGGTTTCTGAGGTATATATCGTGATAATTGTGTATGTATAATAAAATAATGAAGAAGGAGTGTTTATTTCTAGTTACTGATAAAAGTCTTAGTAGTTATTTGTCAAAATATTCAGGTCTTCTCATGTTAAGTTTTTCCTCAACATTAAATTCTGATAAGTCTCTCACAAGCTGGTGCTTTAGTAGCATTCTATCACTCTCTGGTGACAGCAAATGGGTATTGCAGAACTTCATAGGTACGGATGTTTGGTTGAGTCATTGTTTATTTTGTTCACATTTTAATTGCATGAGTACATATTACTTTATTCATTTTCTGAACATTTCTTTGCAGGACTTTGCACATCCACTGGTTCAATTCACCGTCGGTGACTTATAAGGGTAATAGGTTCAGGAGTGAACAGTTTCAGTGATCTTTTGCAATACCTTTTGCTGGTCTTTACAGGGATTCCGAACGTTTTTTTATTCACCCAACGAAAAATGTGTTTCCCTTTTAGGTCAAACAAAAATGCAAGTTCTTGTGACAGACTTAAGTTCTTTTCTGTTTCATGAAAGTGATAACTTCTGTTGTCTCTGCATGCACTCATTAATTGCCACCTTGATCCTAAACTTATGCTTCTTTCTCCTTTCTTATGCCATGTTTTCTACCCTTATTTCCACACGTTCACCTTTCTTCCTTTATTTACACCACATTTTTCAATCGAACCTCCTCACCAAATCCATGCTGAACTAATTTTCCCCTGTCAATCAAGACTTTCATCTGACATCACTTTCTTCCAGCCTCTGTAGATTGATGTCTTATACTTAATCCTGCACAGTGAGTTTTCTGGACCTTGTTGCTAACTTTTGGTTGGTTCTTAATTTGGCTGCTGGGTTGAGCTGTTTACAGGGTAGCAAGTAGGAGCGTCTATCTCGTAGCGTGCGTTGACTTGGGACTTACTTGGTCTGGTGCAGCTGCTAGGCTGGTCTCTCTCTTCGGTGAGAGCTAAAGCCAAAGGAGGCAGATTCTCCCTTGGGTGATACCTCTTATACTGCAAAGGGGTTCGCGCTCTTTTGGGCGGGCCTTGAACTTGGCCTCAACTAATTGGGTCTTTGCCAATCATCGGTATCGATCTTCCTCCAATAGAGGGGTGGTTCCCTGATCGCTGGCCGTGTCCTGGTGACTGTCAGTCTGCTTTGTCTTAGCTTCTTCACCGGGGAGTCTGTCCTAACATTGTGTATCTAAATGTTTCCCTTTTGTCCCCGGAGATGACTCATTAGTATGTAAATCATTTGGTAGTTTCTGTGCTGTCTGAGCGTTTCAGGTTCTAATCAACAGACAGAGTTTGCACCTGCTGGTTTCTTAGAATTGTCCAATTTTCCCTGCATTCTTTGCGGCTGTCCATTTTGTAATCGGGACATGGCCATATCAGATGGCTACAAGCTCAGGAAACCTGGTGGCTAAAAGGAGGCATGCCCTCCTGGATCCAGGAGGTAAATGCCTTTCAACTTGCCTCCTGGTTCCAGCTTACCTGCTTCACCACCATCATCACACTGCTCCCCCCTCAGCATATTGAAATGTAAGTGTACTATGTGACCATATTAATAACTCGCATTATAATATTTCAAACTTGCAATGCTTGAAATATGGTTAAGTTAATGTTACAGTGCATTACTTTCCAATTAGGCATTTCTAGAAATAATTCAGAATTTTGCATCTGATATCTTTGAAGCACCAGTTTTCTACTTTGATATAATTTAATGTCACTTATCATTTAAGTTGTATAAAGAGAATGCAAAAATCTCATTGCACTGGTAATTTGCTACATTGTGCAATGGCGCATTAAAAATCTGTATTTAATATATAAGCTGTCATCTGGCATTGTATTTATAGAGCACTGAAAGACCCACATAAACTGACTTTTACTTTTGGCGTGAACATTGAGAAAAGAAACTTGGATGGAATGTTTATTTATAACAACAGCCGCCTAATCAAAATGTATAAGAGAATTGGAGTACAGCTGAACCGTATGTTAAGGTGTGTTGCATTGTTCTGCACAAAACTCTCCATTTTAACAAAAACTTTAAAAATTGACAAGTGGAACAAAAGTGATGCTAATGGTAATTGTTCATTATAACTGAAAAGGCACACAAACTGTGGGGAAAATACTGAACACTTGGGGCTATAAATTGGTCCACACCTGTTTGGGTTGGTAGTTATTATTGGCAACCTGCCCGTGCGCCTGTTGAGACGGAAGTCGGCAGCAGACAAATTTGGTGCTGCCATCTCATTTACCTCATTGTCAAAATAGGCCGAGCATCTCCTGTACTGCTGGCTGCCCTTGCACTGATGTGTGCCATCAACACTGTGCTCCCCCCTCAGCATGGTGACATTTATAACTCAAATTAAATATTTGAAATTTGCAATGCTTGAATATAGTTAAGTTAATGTTACAGGGCATTACTTTCCAATTAAGCATTCTAGAAATAATTCTGAATTTTGCATCTGATATCTCAGAAGCACCAATTTTCTACTTTGATATTTACGCCGTGCGCAACAGGGTCGCTGTATCATGCATAGAAAGTATTTATTATATGGTTATAGACTGGGAAGTGTCAAACTTCAAAGAGACCTGGGTGACCTTATTCAGAAGTCACTAAAAGTTAACATGCAGGTACAACAAGAAATGGAGGCAAATTGTTGTGCCTCCTGGCTTGGATTCATAGTTCAGGGCATGGGAGAGTGAGGACTTGGAGAGGTTTAGGGACATGTTTCTGAAGGTAGGTTCACCAGTTCAGACAGTTTTAGTGATGTTCCAGCTTCCAAGAGGGAATTCGGGTACTTTCAGGTTCGTGACTTTCTACGTAAGGAGCTTCCTTCATTTCCCCTGGCACCGTCACCCTCCCTCTTCAACAGAGTCCTGTCTTTGGCCGAGTTATGGGAGGGTAAGATTTTCAATATTTATGGGTAGGTGTTGTTGACGGAGCAGGCTTCATTGGAAGAAGTAAAGGGGAAATGGGAGCGTGAACTGGGTTTGTTTTTTAAGGGGGGAGGGTGTGGAGTGAGGCTCTTCGCAGGGTCGACTTCACCTGCTCATGAGCTAGGTTAAGCCTGATCCAGTTCAAGGTGGTGCACAAGGAGCACCTGACCAGGGCGCATATGAATGAGTTCTTGGGGGTGGAGGGAAAGTGTGAACGGTACTCGAGGGGCCGGTGAATCACACGCACATGTTTGGTCTTGCCCCTAGCTTGTTAGTTCCTGGGTCTCCTTTTTTGGACATGATGTTGAGGACTTTGGGTGTTCAGCTGGAACTGTGCCCGTTGGTGGCCATTCCTGGAGTTTCAGACATGCTGATGCTGCAGATGAGGGCAAAGGCAGATGTCCTAGCCTTCACCTCACTAATAGCTCGGAGGCGAGTTCTGCTTGGCGGGGTGGGGGGGAAAGAGGGAAGAGTCCCCAGTGCTGCCTCGGGCCTCAGCCTGGATGGGGGACTTGATAGAGTGTTTGCACCTTGAGAAGATTAAGTATACCATGAGGCGATCGGTGGAAGGGTCCTACTCGTGATGTCAGCCTTTTATCTCTTTTTTCAGGGAACTGGTTACTGGAACTGCTGGGGGCAGGGAGGTTGTATTTTTGTTAAGGTTTTGCTTTCTTTATGGGTGGCTCAGGGGGGATGGGGTTGACCGGGGGTTGGATGGGTGTAGTCTGTATTGTATTGGGGTTTGCTGTATTGTTGGTAGTTATAATGAAAATCCTTTTTGAATAAAATTATTTTTTAAAAAAGGCAAAGTGTATGTTGGCCTTATTTCAAGAAGACATGAATACAGGAGTAAATATGCTGTACCGCAATTATGCAGAGATTTAGTGAGACCTCACCTGGAGTATTGTGTGCAGCTTTGATCTCCTTACCTAAGGAAAGATATACTTGCCACAGAGGAAATTGGAAATTGGCTGTCATGTTAGCTGTACTGAGCTATGTTGTGATCGCACCACGTTAGCTGCTTCTGACACAGCCAGGAGATGCCCATGTAAGTGCCTTTCTTAACATGGCACTCTGTGGGTGGTGGAAATGGCTGGTGACACACCGTGCAACCTCCGGTAGGTGTTTTGCTTCCAGTGTCCCCTCCAGCGATGCTTCAGACTTTTCATAAAATTGGTTCTTGAAGTACTATGCAAATGACTAAGTTGGCCAGGCACTTTAAATTTTTTCAATTTTGCAGTATCGCTTATCTCACATCGAGATAAAAGATACATTCTGCTTGTTATTTACTTTGTATTTATTTTCTTAGGTCTTGTAGTGGTGTTGTGGGTATTGTTGATGTACCCAGTATAATGATGGAGCCTACGCATAATAAACAAGATTTTGCAGATGCCAAGGAATACCACAGTTTGCTTCGAGTTATGGGTCAGTTCCTGCTTCAGTATTGGAAGGATCTTGGCATTGGTAAGAACACTGTGATTTATTGTCAGTTATAAAGTACCCAGCTCAAATAAATGTGGACAAGGAAGTGAACCATAAAACGTAACTAATTACTCCTCATGCAAACCAAATCTTAAAGTTGTTTTTCTGCCCAAAACACATATTGGAAGGAGGGAAGCAAGTGAGTAATATGTTTAGGCCTGAATTTTAGCTGTCGGGTCAGGAGCGGGGAGCTGGGATAATTTCCTGCTCCACAATCCTCCTTGGGATGAGGTGCCCCAGAAGGTCCGATTTTCAGTTCACTGGGATGGTGGAGTCATGGTGGGTGACCCCAGAACGGGTGCAGAGACAGGCTGGGTGGAAGATCTGCTTCAGTGCACCAGCTCTGTGTAGAGGTTTAAAAAAAAAAACAATGAAATGTAAATAATCTTCTGCCCTCACCCCTCACCATTCCTTTAGCCTTCCCATACCTCACCCATTTGCCTCATGCACCTACCCACCACCCTCCTGTTAACCTATCCGCGATCCACCCTTCATGGTCCCTCATACCTTCTATGTCAACCGTTGCCCATTTACTAATTCCTCATGGCCCTTTTATAGCCCTTAGGTCAGCTTAGCTCCAATGTATTCTACCCCAGCGACCACTCTTGTTCTTAAAACTGCCATGCCAACTCACCTAGTATCCACCATGGGCAGATCGCAGGAGCAATGCTGAGATGAGATAAAATAAAGTTATTAAATATTTACTCGCATTGAATTTAAAATATCACTATCGTCCTTCAATCCTTTATAAAACCAAGCACTGAAATTCATGGTCTCATTTAAAGAGTCTATAACCACTTGGAAATGTCAATCAAACTGTAATTTGAGTGGCACCCCACTGTGATAACAGAAGATTGCGAAATCAGCCATTCAGCATTAATCCAGTAATGATAACCCTCAGTCTTATGGAAACAGATCAAATGAAACAGTAAACACTGATTTTTTTAAACTGCAGATAGTTTTTCTTAAATCTTTAAAGGAGAGGAGTTTTAAATGCCTTGACAACTTGACGTTTCGAGACACCTTTTCGACATACTCATGCCTATTTTTAACAATCCCAAAGGATATATTTCCTCGCCCAAAGATTACCTCCCTCTTCTAAAGATCTCCCAGGGCCATATCCAAAAGGGCACCATACCTTTCCAAAAGTGTACCCCATCTATACAAACAATTTTGCAAAGTTTGCATCCACATCTACCAGGTTTGCATATATCGTATTTGCCACGCATACTTGATGTCATGACTGGAAGCAGCTTTTGTTTTATATGGGCAGCTGACTTAAGTAAATCACATGTGCAATTTGGAACCCAATGCCTAGCGCCACCCGCCCCCCCCCCCCCCACCCCACCCCCACACCACATTTTGCGCAAATGGTAGGTGCCATGCTTAGACAAGTAAGGGTGGGGGGGGACTGCTGGATCCAGGACTTCACAGCCATCTTTGTAACTATGGAAAGGTTCCTCATCTTTACAAAGTTCAGAACGTAGAAATATCTTTAAGTCACTATGCTAGGACTATTCAATAGTGCCTTGTATTCCTTGCCACCCAGGAAATGCAAGACACCGAATTCTTAATCTCTTTCATAAGTGCTTTAAATACTTGCCATTTATGCACATTCTGGTAATTCAAATGTGCAGAGCATTGATCAGATCCCATCATTCAGTTTCAGGCACAGACTTCAGTGTTTAGTGAGATCCAGCTCAGGTTCACTAGAATGATAAGTCATGAGAACAAGTTTCATAAACCTGGTTTGTATTCACTTAAGTTTTAAGGTTTGAAGGGTCATGTAATAGAGGTTTTTGAAATTGATTTGACAGAAGCTATGGGCTGGATTCTCCGAACCAGTGGCTATGTGATGCACGATCAATTGTACAAAGACTAAAGTTGGGTACAACTGTGGCTTTATTACAGTCAGATGCGTGGCCTCCTGCTGCAGCTGGCGAAATGGCAGGGCACTGGAGGTCATGCATATTTATACAGTTCTCTGTGGGCGGAGCCAGCCGGCAGGAGCTACCGGCGAACCTGTAGGGCAGGTCCTACCTTGCATCCCCTAATACAGTGGTTCACCACATTCACCCCCTGTTAAAAATGAGTCCGGCGGGGGTGATGTGAAACTATATACAATTAGTGCAATTATGTACAGTGGTAGGAAAAGAAAAGTCCATGTTGACGGTCCGGAGTCCGTCAAAGGTTCAGCCGGTCCGATGCTTTAGCGCTTCGTTGGGAGTGGCGTAACGGTGGCTGCAAAGTCGGTGCTGGCGGTGGTGGAGGTGGCACCGATGGCGGTGGTGGCGGTGCTGATGCTGGCCAGTCATCGGGGAAATCCGGGAGCATGCCGAAGTCCTCTTCGTCCTCTTGTGCGGAAAAGGGGAGGGGGGTTGGGTCTGGTGGGGTCAATATTGGCGGCGTGGTGGGGGGGTGTGTGTTGGGGTGGAACCTGACGGTGCCAGGTCCCTGAGTGAGACAGTATCTTAGCTGTCAGGAAACTCAACGTAGGCATATTGAGGGTTGGCGTGGAGCAGGTGAACCCTGTCCACCAAGGGGTCCGCCTTGTGGAGTCGGACGTGCCTACGGAGAAGGACCGGTCCTGGGGCTGCGAGCCAAGTCGGGTGCGACACCCCAGATGTGGACTTCCTGGGGAAGGTAAAAACACGTTTATGGAGTGTGTTATTAATGGCGGTGCACAACAGTGACCGGATGGAGTGTAGAGCGTCAGGGAGGACCTCCTGCCAGCGAGAGGCTGGGAGGTTCCTGGACCGTAGGGCCAGCTGGAAGGCCCTCCAAACCATCCCATTCTCCCGTTCTACTTTCCCGTTTCCCCGGGGGTTGTAGCTGGTCGTCCTGCTGGAGGCTATACCCCTGCTGAGCAGGAACTGATGCAGCTCATCGCTCACGAATGAGGATCCCCTGTCACTGTGGATGTAGGCGGGGAAACCGAACAGCGAAGAAGGTGCTGAGGGCCTTGATGACGGTGGCAGACGTCATATCGGGACATGGGATGGCGAAGGGGAATCTGGAGTACTCATCGACCACACTGAGAATGTACGTGGTACGGTTGGTGGAGGGAGGGGCCCTTTGCAATCCACGCTGAGGCGTTCAAAGGGGCGGGAAGCCTTCACCAGGCACGCACGGTCTGGCCGGTAGAAGTGCAGCTTGCACTCCGCACAAACCTGGCAGTCCCTGGTGACTGTCCTTACTTTCGACGGAGTTGGGCAGATTGCGAGCTTTGACCAGATGGTAGAATCGAGTGACCCCCGGGTGACAAAGGCTGTCGTGTAGGGCCCGGAGTTGGTCCACTTGTGCGCTGGCTCATGTACCTTGGGGCTCGTTGAGTTGACCGGGGCGATACAAAATCTCGTAGTTATAGGTGGGGAGCTCGATTCTCCACCGCAAGATTTTATCATTTTTGATCTTGTCCCGCTGTGTGTATTGAACATGGAGGCTACCGACCGTTGGTCCGTAAGGAGAGTGAATCTCTTACCGGCCAGGTAATGCCTCCAATGCCGCACAGCTTCAACGATAGCTTGGGCCTCCTTTTCGACGGATGAGTTTGTCAAATTTCAGAGGCATGAAGGGTGCGGGAAAAGAATGCCACAGGTCTGCCTGCCTGGTTTAGAGTGGCGGCAAGGGCGACGTCTGAAGCGTCGCTTTCTACTTGGAAAGGCAGTGACTCGTCCACTGCGCGCATCCCGGCCTTGGCGATGTCTGCTCTGATGCGGGCGAAAGCGTGTTGTGCCTCGGCCGCGAGGGGGATTTGGGTGGACTGAATGAGTGGGCGGGCCTTGTCTGCATAGTTTGGGATCCACTGGGTGTAGTAGGAAAAGAACCCCAGGTGGCGTTTGAGGGCCTTGGGGCAGTGGTGGAGGGAAAGTTCCTTGAGGGGGCGCATGCGGTCGGGGTTGGGCCGAGAAGTCCGTTTTGGACTATATAGCCGAGAATGGCTAACCGGGTCGTGCTGAACACACCCTTCTCTTTGTTATAGGTCAGGTTGAGAAGAGTGGCAGTGCGGAGGAATTTATCAAGGTTGGCATCGTGGTCCTGCTGGTCATGGCCGCAGATGGTGACATTATCCAAGTGCGGAAAGGTGGCCCGCAAACCGTACTGGTCGACCATTCGGTCCATCTCTCTTTGGAAGACCGAGACCCTGTTTGTGACGCCGAAAGGGACCCTAAGGAAGTGGTAGAGGTGACCGTCCGCCTCGAAGGCCGTGTATGGCCGGTCCGACTTCTGGATGAGGAGCTGGTGGTAGGCGGATTTCAGGTCTATTGTTGAGAAGACCCGGTACTACGCAATCTGATTGACCATATCAGATATGCGTGGGAGGGGGTACGCGTCGAGCTGCGTGTACCAATTGATGGTCTGGCTGTAGTCCATGACCATCCTGTATTTCTCCCCAGTTTTATCCACTACAACTTGGGCTCTCCAGGGGCTGTTGCTGGCCTCGATAATACCCTCCTTAAGCAGCCGCTGGACTTCGGACCTGATGAAGGTCTTGTCCTGGGTGCTGTGCCGTCTGCTCCTAGTGGCAACGGGCTTGCAATCCGCAGTTAGATTGGCAAAAAGGGAGGGGGATCGACCTTGAGGGTCGCTAGGCCGCAAACGGTAAGGGAGGATAAGGGTCCGCCGAATTTGAGGGTGAGGCTCTGGAGGTTGCACTGGAAATACAGGAGCGGGGATCGCCGGGGTGCGCAGATTGGCATGCGGCGCAAGCGTATTGGGAAGGCAGGGCCCCGGCTGAGGAGGTTGTCGGAGGGGTCCAGGAGGGATAGGAAGGAGTAGAAGGGTGGGCAGCGCGGCGGGAGGGGTACGATTGCGGGTACGATTGCGCGTTACGGGATGCGACCGTCATGGAGAGTGCCAAGGTTTTCGTCTCCGCCAGTTCGAGCGTGGCCCCTTCCACTAATCGTTCTCGGATGCGGTCCGACGCAATCCTCATCACGAAAGCATCGCGCATGAGGAGATTCGCGTGTACGGCGGCCTTAACGGCCTGACAGTCACAGTCCTGGACGAGTGAAATTATGGCCCGCCAGAAATCTTCGATGGACTCACCAGGTAGTTGCGAGCGGGTAGCGAGTACATGCCTGGCGAAGAGCGTGTTCGCCTTCTGCGCGTAGTGTTTCTTAAGGAGTTCCATTGCTTTTGTATAATTCGTGGCGTCTTGGATCAACGGGAACACACTGGAGCTCCGTCTGGAGTACAGGACGTTTATCTTCTGAGCCTCCATTGGCGCGGGGTCCGTCGCGTTGATGTAAGCCTCAAAACATGCTAGCCAGTGAGTAAAGTCTTTCCTGGCGTCGGGCGAGTGTGGATCCAGCTGCAGGCGATCGGGCTTAATTCGGATATCCATTCTGTGGAAAATCTGACTGTAATAATTTGATGCACGATCAATTGCACAAAGACTAAAGTCGGGTACAACTGTGGCTTTATTACAGTCAGATGCGAAGCCTCCTGCTGTAGCTGGCGAAATGGCAGGGCACTGGAGGTCATACATATTTATACAGTTCTCCCTGGGCGGAGCCAGCCGACAGGAGCTACCGGCGAACCGGCAGGTCCTGCCTTCCATCCCCTTTACAGTGGTTCACCACATTGTCTGCAGGATCGTCTGGTCTTACGACGAGAAAGTCAACACTGCACCCTCACTGATTCTCTGTGTGGGGGGGGGCGCTAGCAACTGCGCAGCGTAAAGCCCCCGGCTTTACCTGCGGATACGGCCGTAGAATGGCCGGATCCATGGCCGCCGGGCATGGCGGTGGCCTGCGGCAGCCACGCCGTGCAACATGGGGCGGCCACGCACGGACCCAGCCTGCCAACAACTGTCACCCTGTAACCAGTCTTGTCACTCCAGGACCGCCCCCCAGCCCCCGCGAAGCCCTCCCTGCCAGCGGACTCAGTCCGCAGCTGCCACGCGAGGTCCCCGAACGGTGTGAGCACACGCGCCCCACGCCGTCCATGTGGTGTACTCCCCAAGGGGGCAGAGTAGCCCAAAACGGCGTCGCTCCCGATTCCGGCGTAAACGGGGATTCTCCGGCCGATCGCGGAACAGGATCGGAGAATCCAGCCCACTGTATCTTTTGATGGGGAATCCAGAGCAAGAAGACATAATTGGTAGCGCACCCACCATATTTAAACATATAATCTAGGGCCAATTAGGCTTGTTGCCAAGTCTATAGACTCGGATAAGATGCTACCCATGCCATAAAGTGTTTGGCAGGAGTGGGCAGCCCAATTTTTAAAAATTAATCTGCTCAAATGGCGGGATATGGGTGTATCTTTGGGGCCTGCCGTTTGGTGAGGAGGAGGAGGGGGGTGGTGGTGAGAGACACCCCGTCATGGGGTAAGTAAATGCCTCCCTTCAGGCCCCACCCTTTGGCAGTGCCAGGAGGCAATGTCAGGGGGCACTGCCCTGCCATGTCCCCAACTACCTGGTTGCTACAATGGCCTCCCAAGCCTCCCAGCGTGGTCATCAGGGGCCAGGAGTACCCAGCTTAAAACAGAGTCAGCATATTTATATGTGGATTTAAATATGCTAATCTGGTTCACCCCAGCGAGGACATGAACCAGATTATGCCAGCTGGAGCGGGCCAGGACCATCAGAAATGTTCGCTGCCCGGTACAAATCCCATTTCGGGCCCTTCCTGGAATTCCAGGAGAATGTGGCCAGAGCATCGTCCCCTATATTAGCAAAAATTTGCTGTGTAAATTGGCATGGTTTGTTGTTTAATTACAGCCTGGTTTTACTTATTTATTTATAATTATTTTAGTTCAGAATGGTATTGTAATTCTGACATGTTTGTGTTTTCAGCCCAAATGGGAGTGGTGAAATTCTGGAATGAGTTTGGGTACACATCAGCAAACTGGAATTTGCCACCTTCAAATGCACTCCAGTTTAGGAGGAGACGGGCCAGTGAGATTCACGTTATAGTACAGTGCGGCAAGTACCACTTAATAACTAATTGAAAATGCACAATAGTCCGTGTGGAGTTTGCACATTCTCCCCGTGTCTGTGTGGGTCTCAACCTCACAACCCAAAAGATGTGCAGGTGGATTGACCACGTTAAATTGCCTCTTAATTGGGAAAAAAAATATATTTTCAAGTTAAAGCTCATGAAAGAAATCTTCAAAACACCATTCAATTTTAACTATGTGTTTAAAAATAAAAGCAAGGACTTCCGGTGGCGGCTATGAAGGAGTAGGTCGCACATTTAGTGGCTCCCGCTCGGGTCGGACCTTTGGACCTTTCCCCCCGATTTTTTTACCGGACTTGATTTGGAAAATTGATGGTCGAGGCAATTGTGTACTGGATTCCCACATCGGTGCATGGAGAGGCAGACTAGAAGTGCTCGCAAAGGAAGAAACAGATGAACAGAGAAAGTTTGGGCTGAAGCTGCAGCGGAGGAAAGCATGGCGGACAACCAGGGTCCTGGCTCGATGACCCAGCGGTCAACGGGGCAGCTGATGCAACTTATCCAGGAGGGCTTCGCCAAGCAGGAATGCTTGGACCCGATTAAAAAATCAATTGCGCAGCTGGAGCTCAGATTAGAAAGTAATAAAGGCGCTGGCTGTGCAGGAGGAACATCAAACTGCGGTGGAGTTGGAGATGGGGATGCTGAGCGACCAGCAGAACAGGCACCTGGAGAAGGTGGAGGACCTAGAGAATAGATCCCGCCGGCAGAACCTGAGAAGCGCCGGTCTCCCAGAGGGGTCCGGAGGAGCGGACGATGGGGCACACATAGCGGGCATGTTCGAGAAGTTGCTGGGGGATGGGACGTTCGCCCGGCCCTTGGAGATGGACAGGGCTCACAGAGCGCTCGCGGGGAAGCCCCCCGAGGGCAATGGTGGTGAAATTCCACAGGTAGTTGGACAAGGTGCGTATTTTACAGTGGGCCAGGCAGACACGGAGTTGTAAATGGGAGAACAGTATCCTGCGGATCTATCAGGACCTGAGTGCATATGTGGCGAGGAGAAGAGTGGTGTTCAATCATATAAAGTTGACCCTTTTTAAGAAAAAGGTGAAATTTGGACTGCTGTATCCAGCCCATCTCTGGGTCACGTATGAGGAGCAACATTTTTATTTTGAGTCGCCCAAAAAAGCAATGGACTTCGTGAAAAGGAAAGGACTGGTGGTGGACTGAGGACTTTGAACTTTGCTGCAATGTTCACGTTAAAAAGGTTTCTTGTTTTTCATTATTTGTAATGCCTTCTGTATTGATTTGGGGCTAGTTGCAGAGCTGAGTGAGTTAAAGTTTACATTTGCACTGATGGGGGATGGAGGTGTGTTTGTTAAATGCTGGATCTTCTGTTTGATCTTTTCCTTGTTTATCGGTTTATTTTTCTAGGGCAATTGTGTTGGGACTGGTTTTTCGTTTGAATATGTGTGTATGAGCGGGCGGAGGGTGGGGAGGGAACAATAGGTGGGAGAATGGCTGGCGCCATGGGCCGGGGTCACCAAGCTAGCTGGGTGGGCTAGCTCACAGAAGCGCAGATAAGCTATGCTTATCAAGGGGTCGGTTTACATTGTGCTGTTACTAGGGGATGGGGGAAGATGTTCTGCTGACGAGGGAGGGACTGTTGCTGAGGGACAGAAAGCAGGTCGTGGGCGGAGGCTGCCTGGGGGCGGGCCGGTGGAGGCGTGGGGCGCGGGCTGGAGACTGGCCCAAGAAAGGTGATGGCTGATTGGCAAAGGAGGGGGGAGTGATGAGCCCCCCAACTAGGCTGATCACCTGGAATGTAAGAGGACTAAATGGGCCGGTTAAGAGAGCATGTGTGTCCGTGCATCTGAGGGAACTGAAGGCGGCCGTGGTAATGCTACAGGCGACGCACCTTAGAGTAGCTGATCAGATCAGGTTAAGGAAGGGATGGGTCGGATAGGTTTTCACTCGGGGCTGGACTCGAAGATTAGAGGGGTCGCGATCCTGATTAACAAGCGAATGGTGTTTGAGGCGGGAAGAATAGTAACGGATGTGAGAGGCCGGAACATTATAGTCAGTGGGAAACTGGAGGGGGTGCAGGTGGTACTAGTAAATGTGTAGTCACCAAATTGGGATGATGTGGACTTTATAAAGAGGATGCTGGGGAAGATCCCGGACCTAGATTTGCATAAGTTGGTCATGGGAGGGGACTTCAACACAGCTTTTGACCCGGGCTTAGACCGGTCAAGCTCAAAGACGGGCAGGGTGCCAGCAATGGCAAAGGAGCTAAAGGGGTCATGGAGCAGATGGAGAGGGGGTGGACCCATGGAGATTTGGGCAGCCGAGAGTGAAGGAGTTCTCCTTCTACTCACATGTGCATAAAGTGTACTCCCGGATTGATTTCTTTATTTTGAACAGGGCTCTACTGAGGGGGGTGGTGGACACGGGTATTCGGCGATCACAATCTCAGATCATGCCCCGCACTGGAGGCTGGACGTGGGACTTTTAGCTCACAAAGAGATGTGCGGGCGGCTGAGGAAATGTATTCAGAACTACCTGGAGGTCCACGACACGGGTGAAGTTTCAGCAGCGGTGGTCTGGGAGGCATTGAAGGCGGTGGTTAGAGGGGAGCTGATCTTGATACGGGCCCACAGGGAGAAGGTAGACAGGACAGAGACTGACCAACTGATTTAAAGGAGATATTGCAGGTCGTCAGGGCCTTTAAGGGAACGACGGAGGCTACAGGCGGAGTTTGGCTTGTTAACTACAGGGAGGGAGGTAGAGCAGGTGAGGGGGGCGATCTATGAGCATGGGGAGAAGGCCAGCAGAATGCTGGCCTTCTCCATTAGAAAGAGAGAGGCAGCCAGGGAGATAGGGAAAGTAAAGAATGGGGACGGGAACCTGGTTGGAGACTCAGCAGGGGTGAATAAGGTGTTCAAGGAGTTTACAGTAGGCTGTGTGTGTCGGAACCCCCAGCGGGGCCGGAGGAGATGAGGCACTTCTTAGGGGGGGCTGAATTTCCCAAAAGTGGAAGGGGGGTTGATAGAAGGGCTGGGGGCCCTGATCGGGTTGGAAGAGATAGCGGAGGGTCTGAAGGCTATGCAGTCGGGTAAAACCCCGGGGCCGGACAGGTACCCAGTGGCGCTCTATAAAAAGTTCTCTGGGATATTGGGGCGCTGTTGATGAGGACATTCAACGAGGCAAGGGAGCGTGGGGTGCTTCCCCGACGATGTCACAGGCCACAATCTCATTGATCCTGAAGCAGGACAAGGACCTTGATCTGTGTGGGTCCTATAGGTCGATATCCCTATTGAATGTGGACGCCAAACTGCTGGCCAAGATCTTGTCCTCTAGGATTGAGGATTGTGTTCCGGACGTTATTGGGGAGGACCAGACGGGGTTTGTTAAGGGAAGGCAGTTGGTGGCCAACGTCAGAAGGTTGTTAAATGTGATCATGATGCCCCCGGAAGGTAGGGAGGTGGAGGACGTTTTCGCAATGAACGCAGAGAAGGCTTTTGATCGGGTAGAATGGGAATATCTGTGGGAGGTACTAGGATGGTTTGGATTTGGGCGGGGCTTTATTGTCTGGGTAAGGTTGTTGTATCAAGCTCCTGTTGCGAGCGTACGGATGAATAGGACATCAATAAAATGTTTATAAAAAAATAAAAATAAATGCAAAGCTAAATTTCTTGCAAGGTTATGGCAGGAAACTGGTGTAACTGAAATGGCTTGGATGTCTGGGAGAGAACATGGTCATGTCAGGCACAAGGGACACATTCTGGCCTTCAGCATTGTATTTTTTTTAGAAACTGTTTCATTGAGGCATTTATCATTTAAATCCAACAAACACAAAAGGCTCTATGGCCATTCCCCCCCCCCCCCCAGCACCAACCTTAACTCTCATGGTCCATGTAACTACTCCATCTCATGGTTCTCCCTTCAATGGTTTTCCTCCCCTTAGTTGTCAGTTCCATGCCTCCCCTCCCCCTTGCTGACAGACTAATTTTTCTTAAAGAAGTCGATGAACGGCTGCCACCTCCGAGCAAACCCCTGTAACGAACCCCTTAAGGCGAATTTGGAATTTTTTGGATTACTGGTTAGAACTTGAAAGATTGGGTTGGATTTTATGGCACAGTTGTCGAGTGCATTTTTGGTCAGGGGAGGGGAAAACATAAAATATGAGGGGTGCAAGCCTACCTAGCTGCCCACCCCTGCAGCACGGTAGCATTGTGATAGCACAATTGCTTCACAGCTCCAGGGTCCCAGGTTCGATTCCGGCTTGGGTCACTGTGCGGAGTCTGCACATCCTCCCCATGTGTGCGTGGATTTCCTCCGGGTGCTCCAGTTTCCTCCCACAGTCCAAAGATGTGCAGGGTAGGTGGATTGGCCATGATAAATTGCCCTTAGTGTCCTAAATTGCCCTTAGTGTCCAAAATTGCCCTTAGTGTTGGGTGGGGTTACTGGGTTATGGGGATGGGGTGTAGGTGTTGACGTTGGGTAGGGTGCTCTTTCCAAGAGCCGGTGCAGACTCGATGGGCCGAATGGCCCCCTTCTGCACTGTAAATTCTGTAAATTCTATGAAGCTGTCCCTCATAACACCCTAGGTGGGTGGGTGCTAAATTGGCAGCCTGGCGTGCTATATATAAATAAATAATTAAGAGGCAATTGAGCTTATTAACAAGCCAATTACCCCATATAATACACCATCCGCACCATAACACAGTTGGCCTGATGACCCCCCCCTTAAGATGTTACCCACTCTCCAAAGTGCCTGGCATCCCCACCCCTCACCACCCACCATGCCCTCTGATCCCTCCCCATCCAAGACACCCAACTTATTTAGGTCCAGATGCCCTGTCTGCCTTCCTCGTGGGACTCCTTGCAATTCTGGCAACACCCACTTCTGAGCTCTGGCATTGCCGGGATTGCTGGAACCAATCAGATTGGCTGGCCGCTTTTGTTGGCGGGATTGTCTACCAGTGAGGGGTGAAAGTCCCACTCTCACATTGTTAAGCCTGCTCGCAGCCTATTATGGCTGCAGGATGGGCTTAGAAACAGAGAATAGGACCAGGAGTAGGCCTTTTGTGCCTGCTCCCCCATTCATTATGATCATGTCTGATCATCCAATTCAATAGCCTGTTCCTGCCCTCCTCCTATATCCCTTGACCCCCTTCGCCCCAAGAGCTATATCTAACTTCTTCTTGAAAACATACAGAGCGGATTCTGAATCCCGGGACGCCCAGAATGCATTCTCCGATGGGACGGTGAATCGGGCGTCGGAAAAATCAGGATTGGTGTCAGAATGCGATGCTCCAAATTGCCGCTGGCGACATAAATGAGGTCCACGATACTTGCCGGCAGGGGGGTGTAAGTAGATGCAAATGGGACTTAATGACCTATGGGGTCAAAGAACAAAGAAATGTACAGCACAGGAACAGGCCCTTCGGCCCTCCAAGCCCGTGCCGACCATACTGCCCGACTAAACTACAATCTTCTACACTTCCTGGGTCCGTATCCTTCTATTCCCATCCTATTCATATATTTGTCAAGATGCCCCT